>NW_012267374.1:3235866-3350317 GCF_000151885.1 Dipodomys ordii | reverse complement strand
TAAGTGAAGTAAGCCAGGCCCAAAGAAACATAGGTCCCATGGTTTCCCTTATTTGCAATAACTAGTATATGTCTGAGACAAGCAGAAAAGGTCAGATAAGTTGATGTTAAGGTGAAATGAACCCCAAGATAAGTGTTCAAATGTTTTTTTTCTTTCATGCCATTGTTTTTAACATATTTATAAGATGATTTCTTTGTTGCTTTGTATGCCCTTCCCCCATGGTATAGCCCCTGCTTTCATTGTATTTGATGTTGGTATAATTTGTGGAGGGGAAGGGCAAAAACAAACCATTTAAATAGGGATACAGGTGGACCCATTGCAACAATGAGATGTACAAGTCATCATGTTGAAAAACAAACTTTACAACTTTGGCTGGGTGGGGTGGGGTGGGGGGTGGAGATGGGAAGGGATGGGAAGGGGAAACAAAGGAGGAGGCAACAATGCTTGATAATAAATTTACTCATTACCTTGCCCATGTCATTGTAACCCCTCTGTACAGTATTTTCACAATAAAAATTTTTTAAAAAACTGAATGGAAGACAAAATGCCCATTATACTACCTAGTCTCTTCCACATTCAGAATTCCCTACTAAGTGTTAAATTTGTCAGTGATCCTGCATTAACATGGCATCACCTGAAGTCTGTAGTTTATGGTTAATTCCTGGTGATGTACATTCTCTGAGTTTTGACAAATATGTCAATGACGTATATCCACAGAATATAGTATACAGAATAATTTCACTGCTTTAAAAATCTGTGTTCTGAATATTCATTCTTCCCTCCGTACTTTTGGCAGTCACCGATCTCTAGTGTTCCTTTACTCTTGCCTTTCCCCAAATGTCATAGTTGGCATTAGACAGTATTTATAGCCTTTCATAGTGAGCTTCTTTCAAAACACTTTTATCCATGTCAATGTGAGAGCTCATTTCTTTTTAGTGATGAATAATCTTCCATCAAATGCATGAGTTCCAGGATAGTGGGGGCTACTTATGGAAACTTTATAAGTCAAAACCAAATAAATAACAAAAAACATTATCTACAGATGTTTGTAGGGCATAGTTTTTACCTCAGGGTAATACCAAGGATTGTAAGATACTGCTTACCTATCAAAATGACTACCATTAGTACATTCTCACAGGCGATTAGAAAGAGTTCTTTTCTTTCTCATCTTCTCCAACCTTTGGCATTGTCATTGTTCTAGATTGCCTATTCTTGTGGATGTGTACATTGTTTCAGTGTGTGTTCCTCAATGATATATGGTACAGTATCTTTTCATATGCTCCTTTGTTATCTGTATATTCTTTGTTGAACTGTCTATTCAAGACTTACCTGTTAGTTAATAATGGTTTGATTTTTGTTTTGCTTTGTTTTGAGACAAAAATCTCACTATATGTAGCTCAAGGTACCCTGTAACTCATTTTGTAGACTAGTCTGGTTTTGAATTTGTTTTCCTTCTGCTTTATCTCCAAAGTGCTGTGATAGGCATGTACCACCACACCCACCTTATTGTTGAGTTTGTATCTATCAAGAGTTATACATTACAAAGGAAATAAAAAGAAAATATTTCTTCCTTTGTGTATGATTAGAATTTTCCCTGTTTGTAGAATTTTTTGGTGAATCCCTGTAGATCTTTTCTCTGTCAACATAATTTTTTAAATGTTAAATAGTGAGATTATTAAGATTTTCTACTTTTTTCTTGTGTCAGTTTAGTACTTTATATTTCTTAGGATTTTTTTTCCTGTTCTGATTTTTGAAACTTATATAAAAGTGTTTATAATATCGTAGTCCTTTGGTCATTTTTGTGGTGCTGGATAGAACCCCAGAGTTTTTAATATACCATACAAACTTCTGCCATGTGAGTCATACCCCTAAGTCCTCAGGTGTTATTTATAACAAGTATCTTTATGCTTTGTTCCTTTCTTTATTCCTACCACTGGTTGTGCCTTTTATCTTTGCATCTTATTAGGATCAATTTAGTAATAATTTTTACAAGAAATTATTTTAATGTTTTTCTCCCTCTAGTATATGTTTTTTGTCTTATGAAATTTCATCTCATTGCTATTTCTTTTCCTATTTTCTTCAGCTTTAATTGGTGTGCTTTTCTTTTGAGACAGAATCTTGCTAAGTAGCTTGGGCTGGTCTAGAACTTGCTATATTATATAAGAAAGCTCAGGTTGGTCTTGAACTATAATCGTTCAGTCTTTTCCTCTTCCTCTTATTTTTCTAATTTCTTGAGATGGATAGGGAATTCATCAAAGTATATGATGGGTGATGGGTAATAGATTTCTCTCTAAGTTGGATTTAGCTGCATCCTACAAGCTTTAATAAATTGTTACTTTGTTGTCAAGTTTAAGAAATTTTGTAATTTTCATTTGAGGTGTTCTTTTTGACCTGAGTTATGTATACAAATACTTGTCTTTTCAGACATGGAGATTTTTTCAGTCAGTACTTACTTGAACTCAAAATCTTACTGTTCACCAAATATTGAATACACTTGCTTTCTGTTTGTTGTGTTGTTACTTTACTTTGTGATAGATACATTGGTTATGATCTGGATTTTAGATAACTTGGTGTGTGGCTAACAAGTGCACTTTTTTTAAGTCATGATCAAAGATACTGTATGTTTTTTCAAAATGTTTTATTATAATTTAAATATGTATTTGATAGACCAGGTGCTGGTGACTCAGGAGGCTGATCAGGATTGCAGTTTGAAGCCAACCCATGTAGGAAAGACTGTGAGACTCTTATTTCCAATTAACCACCAAAAAGCTGGAAGAGGAGCTGTGGCTCAAGTGGTAGAACACTAGCATTGAGCTTAGAATCTCTGAGCTAGCTGGGTGCTGATGGCTCAAGCTTTTAATCCTAGCTACCCAGGAGGCTGAGATGTGAGAGTCGTGATTTGAAGCCAGGCTAGGTGGAGCTGTAGCTCAAAGACAGTACCCAGGCCTTGACTTCAGCACCTTGTACTGGCACAAACAAATAAAAAAGAAAGTTCTGGGATAATGCCCAAGTTGTGAATTCAAGCCTCAGGAGGACTGGCACCTGTGTGTGTGTGTGTGTGTGTGTGTGTGTGTGTGTGTGTGTGTGTGTGTGTGTGTGCATGCACGCGCTCGCATCTGACAGTACTGTAGTTATTTCTGTAAACATAAGTTAATTTTGAACTACTTATCTTTAACAAAAATTCCATTTCTCTTATATTTTAATTTGAAATAGCTAGATTAGAATGTGGCTAAAGTGGTAGAACATCTGCCTAGAAAGCCCAATGCCCTGAGTTAAAATCCCAATATCACCATAATAATAATAATAATAATTATAATAATAAATGATGATGATGATGTATTAGTATCAGTTGATTAAATTTCCCTTGAAGGAAATATGCTATATTTGGTGAGTGAAATTTATTTAAATAGTGTTTATTACTTGACAGATACTACTTTGGGGTAGAGTTTTCTAGAACAATGAGCTTTCTTTCCAGTATACATATTAATATTATCATTTGGAAAATCAAAAGCATAGTAAGCATTAGTTTTCTTGCCTCATTTCTCCTTCAAAAGTTGTAGATTTTCTTCTAGTAGTACCTTTTCTTTTTATCACTTTCCCCCCATAATGTTCCTTTTAGTAGCCATTTTAATAGTTTAATAGTTGCAAGCAAAAACTTTAGAGGTTGTAAACATTTTCATAAATGCTATGGGAAATGTTCAACTACATTAAAAGCAAAATAATTACCTTGCTTTAAATGAGTCAGGATTTCTATCTTAAAATATATGTGTAAATATGTCTATCAGTGCTGAATTAATGGTGTACTCTGGGGATTTAAAATGTGTGATTGCTATATTGTGTGCAAGTATCCTGTCTTGGTAAAATGCTGCCTTTTACTAGGAAGTGTGTGTGTGTGTGTGTGTGTGTGTGTGTGTGTGTGTGTGTGTATACATACATATATATACACACACAATTTGGCAAAATAATTTTTGAAAGGTAAAGGCATTAAAAACATTTAAAATTATAATTTATGTTCTCAAAGAATTATCTTACATTTAGCAGGCCTTTAAATTATGGTACATATTTAAACCTACTCAAATGAATATAGTAATAGAATATGTGGTAAGGAATAATAGTTGAGTGAATAAGAAGGAACAATATTTTTGAAGTAAAAAAAATATGTTATTTAACTGGTACCTTTAAGAATTGCTTAGGAAATGTGGTTATTAGATACGCAGAAAGGGGGCACACTAAATAGAATATTGGCAGGCTTCCTGAAATTCATATGCATAGTAGTTAGAGGCATATTGAGTTTTAAATGTCAGCCAACTTTTATTCTCTTCCTTTTCTAGCATCTATTTGTATGAACTGTGACTATTCTTACTTCTTAAGGGAGTTAGTTTATGAAGCTTTCTGTGAACATTTGTTATAGAGGAAATAAATTACCACTGCTATATATATATATAAAACAGTAAATTTTTGATACCAGCAGTGGTTAAAAGTTTTGTTAGAATAATTTATTTGTCAAATGTTGACTAAGAAAGCTTTCATTTCATTGTTGAATTTTGGGATTGTTTCCTACTCTTAGTCATATTTGCAACCTTCAATAGTATATTAAATGTTTTACTATAAGTCATTATTTACATTCTAAATGTAAAAAGAGCTTTGCTAAGTTGGTTTAATTGATTAATGTTCATCTATTAACATAATGTTAGTGGCCCTTAAAGTGAGCTTTAAAGGTATTTATTAGAGTAGCTAGCCATGAGGATGTTTGCAGAAGATCTACCTTATTTCATAGATTCTTAAGTTGCTTTGAGAGTGTGCTTTCTTGATTCGACTCATCTAAGTTTATGAAGGATAATCACACAAGTATCTCAGAACTAATACTTGGTGATAAAAATAGTAAGAAAGCATGAGTACCAGAAGAATCCCAATTTCAGAGAAGTTAATTTATAAATAAATATACATCCTAGAATTGTTAAAGTAGGAGTTTGAAGTTACTGATTGAATCTTACAAGATGTTTATGATGATCTGAAGTATTCTCATTTTTTATGTTTAGGTTAATATGACATACTAAGAGTAACACAAGACTGTCTTCACATAGTCTGCACCACAACCACTTTCCTGTCTACACATTCTACAAACATAGTTCTAAAAGTGGCATTTCTTCATTCAATGCAGGCCAAAATAATGTACCTTTTAAATGCACATGCCTATAATCCAAGTATTTGAAAGACTGAGACAGGAAGATCATGAATTCAAGTCCAGCTTGGACCATATAGTAAGATTTTGTCTTAAAGTAATAGACTTATTAGAATTAAAAATAGGAAGGAAGGAATGATGTAGGAAAGTGACCTTTAAAAAAAAAATTACCTTAGCCGGCTGCCAGTGTCTCATGCCTGTAATCTTAGCTACTTAGGAGTGTGACATTCTTAGCTCCAATTAACTATCAAAAAAAAAAAAAAGCCAGAAGTGGAACTGTGACTCAAGCACTAGCCTTGAATAAAACAAAACAATAACATCAAAAAAACCTCAGGGACAGCACCTAGGCCCTGAATTCAAGCCCTAGAATCAACACCAAGAATAAATAATTTTAATCTTCTATATGGTTTGATCTTTATTTCATGTGCATTTATTGTGGGTTTTTTGTTTTTGAAGCCCTAGAACCAATACCAAGAATAAATAATTTTAATCTTCTATATGGTTTGATCTTACTTCATGTGCATTTATTGTGGGTTTTTTGTTTTTGTCAGTAGTGGGGCTTGAATTCAGGGCCTGGGCACTATCCGCGAGCTCTTACACTTAAGGCTAGTGTCTTGAGTATAGTGCCACCTGGTTTTCTAGTGGTTAATTTGAGATAAGTGTCTCATAGATTTTCCTGCCTGGGCTGGCTTTTAACCACCATCCTCAGACCTCATCCTCCTGAGTAGCTAGGAGTACAGGCTTGAGCCACCAGTGCCTGGCCCATTTATTGTTTTATAAGAAGTAAGCATATCCTTTAAAAGTTTGGCTCTAAATTGCTTACAAAATAAAGTATACAGTATGATATTTGAAATTCTTCATAAGTGATTTGAAACTTTCTTTGGATCTCATCTTCAACTCAATTGTTTCTTACTTCAGACATTCTTGTCTCAAATTCTTTATGTCCTCAGGACTCTGTTGAAATTTATCCTTGTGCTACCTACTCTTCCCAGCTAAGTCTAAATCCCCTCTGTTCAAACTCTTAACAGATCCTTGCATAGTAAGTACCTCTTAACTAACTGCCTAATGGCAAGTAGATTCTATTATACACTTACCAGAAAGTACTTTTGCTAGGCTTATTTATTTGTCAGGTTTTTCTGTTAGATTTTAGGACTGACTAATTTAGGCTTATATTATTATTTCCTGTAGTGCGTACTATGATATAGAGTATTTCTTCAGTTAAAAATTTTGATATATACAGTACTTCTTTTCCATAGATACTATATAGTAATTCTGTTAGAATTGATAGTATGTTGGAGTGTAGAACAATCTTAAGTTTTCATTCTTAAGAATTTATTCAATATTCTTTGGTTATTATACCATAATTCAAAAGACAGTAATAATTACATAGAGCAAAGTGAGGAGGTATATGACTGTAATCCCATGTACTTAAGAGGTTAAGGCAGGAGAAGAACAATTTCAAGGTCAGCCTGGGCTACATAGTGAGACTTTATCTCAAAATGAAAAAATTTTAAAGGGATGGAGATTTAAAAAAACCTCGAGTACTTGGCATTGCATGCATAAGGCCAGGATTCTCAATACTGGGGGTAGGGAGAAGAGAATAATTACATAGGTATTCAAATTTTTACAGTATCTATTATAGAATTTTTAATTATAGCTTTATTGTAAAAGTATAGTATTTTATAAAAATGCCCTTTTTTCCCTCCTATATAGGTTACTTCCTCAGAATGTTGGCCTTCTCTATGTTGGAGGTTATGAAAGACCATTTGCTCAAATCAAGGTACGATTGTTCATTTTAATGTATTTCTACTAAGCACTCATTGGTCCAGAAACTACCAGAAACTTGCTAATAACTATCATCATATCAAAAATACAGTGGCTTTGAAATAATAATTTTATTGACTTTTTCATATTTCTGTTGAAATATGAGCTTTTCACTCAGCTTTTCAACTCCAGAAAAAAATGTTTTCATATTCTTGCCTATACAAAGTTGACTTTGACCAAAGCGAAGTAGTGATTAATTTTTTCAGTACATTAAGACTTATGTAGATTTATCTTTCAGGTCATCATTTTTGCCATTAAAACTTTATTGGGAGTATAGCTTACATATAGAAAGCTATACATGAAATGTACAATTTGATAAATTTTGGCATGTGTACACTAATGCAAATCACAGTAATGAAGAAAAGAAACGTATCACTGTATAATAGTTATTTGTGCTCCTTGAAATTATCCTTCTTGCCTCTTTATGTTTTCCTTCTAGTGCCCTAAACTGATTTGTGCTATTAACTATGATTTTGCCTCATTAGTATTTATGTAAATGGAATCATGCAGTTTCCCCATTCCTCTTTTCTCTCTATCCCCCTTTTCACTCAATATAATTTTTTGAGCTACATCTGCGTTCTTGCACTTACCATGAGTTTATTCTTTTTTATTGCTGAGTAATATCCCATCATATGGCTATAACATAATGTATTTGCTCTTTCAGCTGTAGATAAGATGTGGGTTGTTTCTAGTTTGGGACTATAACAGCTAAAGCTGCTATGAACATTTGTGTGTAAATCTTTATATGGATACATGCCTTGCTTTCTCATGGATAACAAGAATATCTGATATTTCTTTTAGATAAATATGTAATCTCTGTCAGTGGCTTGTGTAAACTGATTACTGTAGTTTTATAAAAATTCATGAAATCAAGTAGTATAAATTTTCTTACTTTGTTCTTTTTTTCTGTTTTGGTTAGTGTAGCTTCCTTCCAAACTACGTTGAATCTATACATCAGTTTGAGGGAAATTGGAATTCTAACAGTATTGAGGTTTTCAATTCATGAAAACTATCTCTCTTGATTTATTATAACATCTCAGCAGTATTTGTTTTTAACATGTTGATCTTGTACACTTAAAAGATCTGTGTATCCATTTCATATTTTTGTGCCACTCTGTAAAGTACTTTTTATTTCAATTTCTGGTTGTTCATACAAAAATAATTTTTTTTTTGCTTTTTGCTTATGTGGTGCTGAGGAATCGAACCCAGGGCCTCATGCATGCAAGGCAAGCACTCTACCACTGAGCCACCTTCCCAGCCCCAAAAATAATTTTTTGTGTTGACTTTAAATTCTGAAACATTTTTGTTCAATTATTAGTTGTGGCTTTAAAAATAAATTTTATTGAACTTTCTATGTAATAATATGATTTACTAAAAAACAGTTCTTTGTTTCTTTTTTTCCCCTAGGTTACGGTCAGTATTTATTTCACAGAATAGTCTTAGGAATGCAGATATAAAGCATATGGACACAATGATAACTTAGGAATCAATGCTATTCTCTTAGGACTTAAAATCTGGATTTTATTATGCTCCATTACATTACATGCTCCATGAATAATATGTAGAATAAAAAGTCTAATAAAAATGATATATATCCCCCAAAAATACAGCTTGATGAGAAATCCAGGTGAAAATAAAAATCTTTGAAGAACCTACCCAAATACCATTGATGTCAAATATTATCTTGGCATAAAATCTAGAAGGGCAAAACTAAACAGCAACAAAACTTGAACATGTCAAAACAAAACCACCAACATACTCTGTATTGCACAGAGTGAAAGACCGACATGAAGTGTCTTGAGCCAACAAGTCACCTCTAGGGGCTTCAGCAGTGGTGACATAATGTACAATTCAGTTCCTGCCCCCTACACAAGATGCAGGGCAGGGAGGTAGTGTGGGGTTGCTATTGGAGAAGCATTCAGTTTACAACTGTGCCACCCCTTGCTATTCTTTTATCCCCAGTAAATTATTATCTGCATATAAGTCTGCTAGACCATAGCTTTCAGGGCAGATGCCTTGAAAGTTCTTAGGGAGGTTAAACAAATAGTGTAGCCTAAAACCTCCTCTGTAACAAACATGCACAGTGGACCCAAAGTAGGAGTGAGTGATGGGGCTGGAAGGACGTGTGGACTGTCTAGCCTTTAAAAGCACCTTGCCCCAAACAGATTCCAATTATAACCATTCTAGAAACAAAGAGAAAGCTACTAAATGTACTAATGTACTAATTTGTTTTTTTGACTGGACAGAGATTAGCAGTACCTACAGTTTTACCAGAATTGTTTCTGGGTCTCCAGGTGGAGACTAAAAACAGTTCTTTGTTTCTTTTTAAAATTATCTTTAAGTACTTTTACAAAAGAGTTGCTAACAAAGCAGTTTATGAATTTATGAATATAGTTTATGAATACAATATTTTTTGATCAATGTCACTTCTTTCAGTATTCTTACCCATACCTCCCCTACCCTTACTCTTCTTAACTTTGTATGATACCCATTGGATTTTTGTCTGCTTTTCCCCTTCTTCTTCATTTGTCTAATCTCTTTCCCTTTGATCCCACCCCACCCCTTTCAAGTACCCTCTTCCTGCTGTTTGATTTTGCTGACCTCTGATTTGGGCTTTCTAAGAATTACGCTATTTGAGATCACCCTTTAATTTACCATATTTCAACAAATACATTTGTGTACACTTGCAGGCTACGTCTCATTGTTTTTCTTAATTGCACTGGCTAACACCTATAGTACAGAGTTGCTAGGAAATGGTGAGAATAGATATCGTTGCCTTATTCCTCATCTCTGAAGGGATACTCAGTTTTTTTTAAAGTTAGGAATTGATGAGGTAATTTTAACTGGGCTTTATTATAAGAAATGAAAAAATACTAACATTTAAGGTAGTTAATAAAAAAGGAAGATTTGAGATCATTCTTTATAAATAACCTTTTATAACTTCAAAAATAACTTCTTTTTTTTTTTTTTTTGGTCCAGTTGTGGGGCCTGAACTCTGGGCCTGAGCACTGTCCCTCAGCTCTTCAGCTCAAGGCTAGTGCCCTGCCACTTGAGCCACAGCACCACTTCCGGCTTTTTTCTTTTTGCTTATGTGGTGCTGAAGAATCGAACCCAGGGCCTCATGTATGCAAGGCAAGCATTCTACCACTGAGCCAACTTCCCAGCCCCCAAAAATAACTTCTTAATGTATTGTGAGGGGTTTGTGGTGGTTGTTGCTTCACATTTGTTTCTTGCTTACATGAATTGTAAATTTAAACTACTGCACATATTACATATGTTTTGAAAAAGAGGGCTTCTAGAGTAGACCTAATCTGAACAGGACATTTGAGGCATTTAATACTAAGGATGTTTAGTTGCAATATCAATGAGAAAATTTCCCTTAGTATAGTATCATCTCTTTAAGTACTTCTAATAATTTAACCTAGGTAAATACTCACAAAAAATTCTATAATTAGCTGGGCACCAGTGGCTCATGCCTATATTTCTAGCTATTCAGGAGGCTGAGATCAAAAGTTTGCAGTTCAAAGCAAGCCTGGGCAGGAAAGTCTGTGAGACTCTTATCTACAATAAACTACCAAAAAGCTGGAAGTGGAGCTTGAGCCTTGAGCAAAAGAAGCACTAGGACAGTGCTAAGATACTAATTCTGTAATTAGTATCTTAAATTCTGGACTCTAAAGAAATTTTCTGATTCCTTAAGTAATGACAAGCCTTCAGGCAAAATTTTCTTCTCAATCTTTAATGTCTCTAGTGCACAAGTATTATTGGCAGGAGTCTCTTCATAAACTTTGGTCACTATCCTATTCACTGAATTCAGCAGTAGATTTAGACATCCTCAGAGGTACCAGGCAGGAACATTTCTGACAACCCAATTCTTTTTCAGTCCAATCATTTGGAAAATTCTGTTTGTCCTTATTAGAACTGAAAATTACTAAAAATAACTGATATATTTAGGGATAGATTTTTTTTTGTGTATGGGTATGAGTTACAAGTTATCTCAAAAGCATAATTCAATATGTGTATGAAGTTAATTCTCTCTTCTCCTGATTCATTAGCATAACATTTTTATCTGGGACATTTCTAATAAGTGCAGTGACCAAGGTCAGTCTTTTCTGCTTGATTAATTAGCTCTGTTGAATAGAGAAGCCTATCATTTTAGGTTGCCTTCTTCCTTTCATCATTACTATAGTAATGGTTTCTCTCACTCACTATGAAAGATTCCTTACCTTTATTAATTGTTGAAGATCTTTCCTAATTGCTATATCTTTAAACCTACCTAATTGGAATACTTAAGGTTTCATTGGAAAACATTTTTTTTTTAAATATAGTTTGAAGCTGGGCATTGGCGGCTCATGCCTGTAATCTTAACTACTTAGGAGGCTGAGATCTGAGGCTCACAGTTCAAATCTAGCCTTGGCAGGAATGTTTGTGAGACTCTTATTTCCAATAAACTACCCAGAAAAAGTCCAAAGTGGTGCTATGGCTCAAGTGGTAGAGCTCTAGCCTTGAGCAAAGGCAGCTCAGGGACAGTGGCTAGTCTCTGAATTAAAGCCCTAGTACTGGCAAAAAGAACCCCTAAAAATTAAAGCTAAATACGATAGCTTAAATGCTTGTGATTAGGTTGGAAATTCAAGTTACATTTCTTTTTTTTTTGGTCGGCCGTGGGGCTTGAACTCTGGGCCTGGGCACTGTCCCTCAGTTCTTCAACTCAAGGCGAGCGCTCTACCACTTGAGCTACAGCGCCACTTCCGGTTTTCTGGTGGTTTATTGGAGATAGGAGTCTCACGGTCTCTCCTGCCCGGGCTGGCTTTGAACCACGATCCTCAGATCTCAGCCTCCTGAGTTCAAGTTTCATTTCTTACTTCTCATTGAGCCTGACTTCTAGCGAGCATGAAATATCAGTATTTGTTATATTAATTTTTCTTCCATTGAACTAAATGTAATAATGTACTGCATATCATAAATACATGAGTTATAACCTTTAAAATAGAGATTTTTCTTTTTGCTTTGCTTAAGAGCATATTGGTTGTTGATTTTTAAAAATAAATCTGGATATATAATTGCTTACTGGAATCTTCAGGAAAATCCTTATTTATTACTACCTCAGGACTTAGTAAGTTCCTCAGTATGGACAGATTGGTATTATAGGCTGTATTTGCTAAAGAAATATTTTTACAATTGTATTTCTGAAAAGGAGCTCAAGTTTATAAAGACCAGAGAGAAAAAGGGATGCTTGAGCAAAGAAATGTTCAATAAGTTTAGAAATTTCCTTATAGTATTCTAGTAAATATATATACTATTAGCACATGGGACAATACAACGATCTTTCCACCTTAACACATACACATACACATATTTTATTATTCCTATTCCTATTTTACTTTTCTAACCAAGCCCTAAATAAAGATCAATGTATAAACATGGGAGTTATATTGGTGCATCTTCGTGCTAGATACAAGTTTATTCTTAGGGAAGTTATTCCAATTTCTCTTGAAACACCTTTCCATATATCAGAAAGGTCCTATGTATATAGGATGGTTATGTATAAAACCATTACCTAAACCTGTGACCCTATTCTGAGTTTTTTGACTCCTTTTCTTTTACTAGAAAATTCTCCTCTCTTCTCTTCCCTCACATACACACAATTTGTATTTCCAATTTAAGTTCATTTAAAGATCCAAAATTTAGAATTGTAAGCAGTAAATATATTTTTGCAAGTTTAACTGCTAATCAAAAAAGTAATGAATATATAAACATTAAAAGTCTTCAGGAGAATTTTTTTTATCTGAAGACTTTGACTTTAAACATGAATGATTGCTTCTTTTACCTTAAAATATAATAAACTAAATAAAATACTGATCACTTTATGAGTTTTAATGTATCATAAGAAAGGAATTGTCTCATGTATTTTCAACTATTGTTTTGTGCTATAAGTAAAGCAGACTTCATCCTCATCCAAGACTAAATTCTTTGGACTTTATTCAGGTTGTTTATAAATGAACACCTATATACAACTTAGAGTGTGTATGTTATATGTTAGGGTTAATTTTATGCTTATTTATAAACAGTCTTTGAAATTAAAAAGAGGAAGTCTTTGTTAAAATAATATTTTGTTTGTGCCCATGACTAGCTCTGGTTTGGTTTTTAGTGTTGCTCTTAACCCCCTAAACTAATTTCACTATTGAAGTTAATTTTATTGATTGAAAATGGTCATTCACAATTTGAAGCAGACATTGCAATATTCCATATGCTTCTGACAAGAGAATGCCATATGAACGTGACACTGATGATAGTGAGGAAGTGACCTACCCCTGCCAAGAATGGCTTTAGAAGAAGACAAAGGCGAAAGATCAGAGTTCCTAGGAGAGTGAAAGAGTATAGGAAGATAATTAGGGAAATGTATTACAGTGTTTTGTGGAGCTAAATAAAGTTACTTTCTGTTTCAGAATTCCTAATTGTAAAAAAATCCAGAAGGGAACCTTCCATATACTCTTGTTTTCCAAGAAATTCCATATATTGTGATAGTAGAGACAGAAATAAAGATAACATCACTGTAATTGAGAATATTAGAAAGAAATTAAAGTGTGTGAGATTTTCACTATCTCCTATTGTAGGAATAAGAGGTACAGTAGTTATTCCTTTATTGAAAACAGATTCAGAAAGAAAAGAAAGCTTTAGTATAAAAAAAAAATCATGGAAGCTTAGTGTCCGCCTTCTTCCACAAATATTCCTGGCAGAGTAAGTACTTTAGGGTCACTGCTGCCCTTTTGTCAAGTGAGAGCAGCAGTAGGTAGGGTGTTAAAAATTATGAATTGTTTATTAGCAAGTCATATGGTAATTGTAGACCAGAGCTGTTAATGTATAGTATAATAGCTCTCTCCTGCCTAGGTGCTTTGGATAGCAAGCTGGCCTGAAGTGACATATTCCTGAGGGAATTCAGAGTCTTGTAAACTACAATGAACTATTAAATATAGAGAAATAATTATAACATTGAAAATACTTTAGCATTGAGATAATATATCTACCTAAGTGTGTGTGTGTGTATATATAAATTACCTAAAATGTTATTTATATATATGACATTTATTTGTGTGTGTGTGTGTGTATATATGTATGTATGTATGTATATGTGTGTGTGTGTATGTGTGTGTATACACACACATACACACACACACATTAGGGTTCCCTTTTGGCCACATCTCCTCCAGCATCTGTTATTATTAGATTTCTTGATTATTAGCCATTCTAACTGGGGTGAGGTGGAATCTCAATGTTGTTTTGAGTTGGATTTCTTTTATGGCTAGAGAAGTTGAGCATTTCTTCATGTGTCTATTGGACATTCTTATTTCCTCTTCAGAGAAGTCTCTCTTTAAGTCTTTAGCCCACTTATTTATTGGGCAGTTGTTTCTTTGAGGATTTGTTGTTGGGGGATTTAATTTTTTGAGTTTCAAGTATATTTTAGATATGAGACCCTTGTCCGATGTATGGCTAGTGAAGATCTTCTCTCAATCCATGGGCTTTCTATTGATCTTGCTAGCTATGTCCTTTGCCATGCAGAAGCTCTGTAGTTTCATGCAATCCCATTTGTCCAACCTTTTTTTGATTTGTTGTGTTTCTGGGTCTCTATTAAGAAAATTTTGGCCTGTGCCAAGGAGCCATAGAGTTTCTCCTATTCCTTCCTGTAATGTTTTCAGAGCGTCTGCTTTTATTTTGAAGTCTTTGATCCATTTGGAGTTGATTCTGGTGCAGAGTGATATATAAGGATCTAGCTTTAGTTTTCTACAGGTGATTAAACAATTTTTGCCAGCACCATTTACTGAAGAGGCCATCTTTCTTCCATTTTTTTTTTAGCTCCCTTGTTGAATATTAAGTGGATATAAGTCTGTGGGTTCATTTCTGGGTCTTCAGTTCTATTCCATTGGTCCTGTGGTCTGTCCTTGTGCTAGTACCAAGCTGTTTTGATTACTATGGCTTTGTAGTAGAGTTTGAAATTTGGTATTGATATTCCTTCAGCACTGTTCTTTCTGTTAAGGATTGCTTTTGCTTTTTATGGTGTTTTATTGCTCCATATGAATTTTTGAGTTGCTTCTTCTATTTCCTTGAAGAATGAGGTTGGAATATTGATAGGTATCATATTGAATTTGTAGGTAGACTTGGTAAGTATTGCCATTTTCACCATGTTGATCTTCTCAATCCAGGAGCATGGGAGGTTTTTCCACTTCCTAAGTTCTGCTTTAATTTTTTTTTCAGATTTTTAAAGTTTTTATTATAGAGATCACCCTTCACTTCTTTAGTTAAGTTCACTCCTAGGTATTTTATTTTTTGTGGTGCTATTACAAATGGAGTTGCTTTCCTAATTTCAGCCACACTTTTCTCATTGTTGGCATACAGAAAAACCATTGTTTTTTGGGGGTTAATTTTATAACCTGCTACTTTGCCAGAGTTTTGAATCAGCTTGAGTAATTTGAGAGTGGAGTCCATGGGATTCTTTAAATACGAGATCATGTCATCTGCAAAGAGGGAGAGTTTTACTTCATCTTTCTCTATTTGGCTCCCCTTTATGTTTGTATCTTGTCTTGCTGTAGCTAGGCAGTCTAATACTAGATTGAAGAGAAGTGGAGGTAGTGGACATCTTGTCTCCTTCCTGAGTTTTTGGGTTTTTTTTTTTTTTGTCAGTAAGTATAATGCTGGCTGTAGTTTTGTCATAAACAGCTTTTATTATCTTGAGGAATGTCCTATGGATTCTTAGTTTTTCCAGAGCCTTCATCATAAAGGGGTGTTGGATCTTGTCAAATGCTTTTTCTGCATCTATTGAGATAACCATGTGGTTTTTATCCTTGCTCTTGTTGATATGATGAATTATATTAATTGATTTGCATATATTGAGCCATCTTCAAAATGCATTAACTATACCTAATTCAATGAAAGTCATTCTGACATAAAGATTATTTAATAATAAACTGTTGAATTCCTTGTATGAACATAGATTGGCATTTTGTAGACATGAGGTACCAAAAACACAGTATCCAAAAAATGCTGGCAACACAGGACATGATAGTGTGTCAGTTGTTTATTCCCATTATTTGTGTGGCTTTCTGGGACCATGCCTCTGCCCACATCGCAAGAGTATGATCATGCCATAGAATGATCATGTCCTTCTAGAGAAATGAGTAAAATTAATAACAAGAATTTGCACTAGCATAAAAATGTTTTGTTGAGACATGGTAAGTCAAGGATTGTCTGTAAAAGAATATTTATACTTAGTATGTCTGTAATGTATTACTTTTTTTCATCTTATTATGAAACATTACAAACATATTGGTAATCCTTTTTGAAATCTAATTTTTCTTTATCTTTGTCAGTTTTTGACTACTTTCTACCCTGAAAGAGAAAAAAGATGAATCACAGAAATAGGGCTGATATAGCTCAATGGTGTACTTTCCTAGTCTACCTGAGGCCCTAGGTTCATTCTCTAACACTGCTAAAATAAATAACCTGGAAAGTGAGTAATTACAATTTTAACTTTTAGAGTTAGTATGTTACCAAATAGAAAAAAAATTATAGCCAACAGTTGGGCATTATGTTCCAGTCACTGTTCTCCTCAATCTGTAAAGTATATGTATTTTTAACACTCTAGTTTTATAGATCAGGACACTAGCAAAGGCTGAGTAGTATGACCTAGGTTACACAACTAATGCATAGGACAGTTAAATCATTTCAGTGTACACTATTTTGAATCAAGTAGTTACTATCTCTGTTGAATTATTATCATATATTGTCATATATTCTATACTGTTACAGTTGTTGGAGCCTTCTGATTTACATAAATCAAAATTTATTCCTGTCATTTCCATAATAGTAATTAAGATGTTGACTGAACTGTGTGACTTGACCAAAGGATTGTACTTTTACTTCAAAAATTAAAATAGAGAATTGTTGAGCCTTGTTTACATAGAAAGAAGTAGGAGTACTGGGCACACATGGCTCATGCCTGTAATCTAGCTACTCAGGAAGTTGAGATCTGAGGATCATGGTTCAAAGCCAGCCCAGGCAGGAAAGCCCATGAGACTCTTATTTCCAATTAACCACCAGAAAAATAGAAGTAGCACTGTGGCTCAAGTGGTAGAGTGCTTGCCTTGAGCTGAATTGCTCAGGGACAGTGCCCAGGCCCAGAGTTCAAGCCCCACCACTATCAAAAGAAGAAGAAGGAGGAGGAGGAGGAGGAAGGAGAAGGGGGGAGGGAGGGGGAAAAGGAGGAGGAAGGGGAGGAAGAAGAGAAGGAGGAGGAGAGCTCAGAGCTAAAAATCTTACCTTTGTTACTTACTTAGTCCTTGCTGAGTATTTACATTTATTACTTGTGGGGAGCCGGCGCGAAGGCGCCGCCCACTTCCTTGCAGTTTTGAGGTAACTCCCTATTAGGTAGTGCTTGGCAGGACGGTGGGTCCTGGGCTTTGCGCATGCGCGAGCCAGGTAGAGTCCCCAGCCAATCCCGTGGCACCTGGTGACGGCGAAAGGCAGACGACCAATGGGAAAAACGGTTCCTATTCCCTATATAAACAGCCATGTTTTGGGTACACGCGCTCTCACGCTCAAGCTCTCCCATCAATTCAAAGGCTCTCCAATAAAGCATGATCTGAGAAGACTCCTGGTGTGGTGGTCGTTCTTCCTCGCTGGCCTAGAAGGCGTTCGCCGCAATTACTTGTTAATATGAAGACTTGAAATGTTTTTGCATTGGAGATACTATAAAGAATCTAATTGTACTATTTTCTAATACAGTTTTAATGTATTTTCCATTCTGTACCCAAAACATACCATTTTGAAACTTGATAAATCATATTTTTCTTAGCCAGAGTTTTTTCAAGATGAAGGCCTACCTTAATTGTTTTCTTTCTGTGTTAAATGTTGTTTTTATCTTGACTTCTTAATATCTGAAAGATTTAAGTTAAAAGTATGATATGGTTATATTCTATGGTTATTAATTTTAAACTGTCTCTAGAAGTCTGTTTTATTTCTTTGAGAAGCAGCTGGTAGGAAATCTCTTATGCATTTGAGTGCAGATTAGTTAAGAAAGGAAAAGTTAACATCTCATTTGCAAGTGTTTTTTTTTTAACTGTATTTTTTTTGTCTTTTCTTTTTTGGTACTGGGGATCGAACCCAGGACGTTGCGCTTGCCAGGCAAGCGCTTTGCCACTGAGCTACATCCCAGCCCTGCAAGTGTTTTTTCAAGCAGGTATACAGCTAATATTAGGTGAAGTGAAAACAGCTTCTCTCTGTCTCTTTTTTTTTTTCCTGCTAGCTCAAATTGAGTTTGCCTTATGAGCATAGCTGAAATGAAAACATTTAATGTATTTCCATGTCAGTGTATCTTGGTGGCAGTTTGATGATTCGGGGCCGATTTTAGCTGCATAAAAGGAGTAGAGTAGAATTGCAGGGAGAAGGAACAGATGTTTTTTAAGTTTCAAGATGAGTAGGTAGGTTGCGTAGTAGAAGGGTAATTATATGATGTAAAAGGCAGGGACTCAGAATAATCATGGGTGTTCCAGCGTGGTTATAGTTTAGCAAAAGGATGAATGAAGTAAAGTAAGCATGCACATGGTGTTAGTCATTAGAGCTCACTAGGTGTAGAAATACAAAGTGGAGTGGACCCACATGAGAAGAATGGCATTGTATTGGTGAGGGGAAGTGACTGCTAATTATGAACTATTTCATGTTGTTGTATACAGCTTTCCAGGTCCTTTGAGGAGTCATTCTTATCTATGATAAGTCAAATCTTGGGTAACATCTACTGATGATTTTCAAATGCCTTTCCTGGCTGGAATAATTTACTCAATAAAAGCATGAAAACTTATACTTTGGGAGGAAACATAAATGTCTAGATTCATACCATTTTTTTGGGGGGGGGTCCAGTCGTGTGGCCTGAACTCTGGGCCTGGGCGCTGTCCCTTCAGCTCAAAGCTAGTGCTCTACCACTTGAGCGACAGCGTCACTTCCAGCTTTTTTCTTTTTGCTTATGTGATGCTAAGGAATTGAACCCAGGGCCTCATGCATGCAAGGCAAGTGCTCTACCACTGAGCCACCTTCCCAGCCTGATTCATACCATTTTGAGGAGAGGTCTTTCCTCAAAGTTAACTCTCAACCAGGACAGTTAATATCTATCTTGATTCAGAACCCTGAAATGTAAGTCCTTGTCACTTTTCTTTCTCAAAACCTCACACTCTTTCATAGTTATAGGCATTTGGCACTCTCACATTTATTTTTCTGTTTATGGTCATTTGAATATTTCATACATTTACTCTATTAATTTGTTTTTATCCATTTTAAAATAAAAAGCAACAGTGGCTACTTCCTGTTGCTGACTGTAGGTAATGCAAAGTCCTGTCAGCCCTCTCTCCCCATTGTTAAAATTCCTATCAACTTCAACTGCTTTCTAAGGACACATATGTAAAGCTCTCTATTCCTGTGAATATCTACTATTCTCTGGCTTATAATATTTCAAAACTTAATTACCAAAAACAAGATTTTTAAAAATGTGCTTTTTTAAATCATAAAAAGATTGTGTGTCCTTATCTAGTTTTGGTATCATGGTAATACTAGCTTTATAGAATGAGTTTGGAAGCATTTCTTCCCATTCCAGTTTATGGAATAGTATGAGGAGCACTGGTGATATCTCTTTAAAAGTCTGGTAGATTTAAACAGTGAACCCATCTTCTCTGGGTTTTCTTTGTTTGGAGATTCTTTATTAGCACTTCAACCTTATGTTTGTTAATTTATACCGTCCTCCTCTCCCCCATAACTTTAGACTTTTATTGAGGTCTGTAGAGATGGGGGTGATTAGTCCTGGAGTGAGCTCCGTGCCAGCTCCTGTCTTGGCGGGGATTAGGAGTGCCCTTGGAGAGTTAGACTGGAACTGTTATTTTGGGGGCTGCAAGTCAGCAAGACCCCACTGTGTACCATAAACTGTTCTATTAGCATCAGCAGTCTGGGTTGTTATTTATATTCTTTTAATTCAGTTTTAGTAGGTCATATACATCTAGACATTAATCCAGTTCTTATACATTTCTATTTCACTGCAGTGTAAGTTTTCAATGTCTCTAACGGCTTAATTATCCCTGAGGATCCTCTGGACTTCTATTATAATATCCCATTTTTCATCTCTTACTAATTTGAGTCTTCTCTTTCTTTTTAGTTAGTTTAGTTAAGAGTTTATCAACCTTATCTTTCAACAACCCATTCTTTGTTTCATTGATCCTTTGTGTTGTTCTTTTGTCTTCCTTTAATTAATTTCTGCCCTAATGTTTATTATTTTCTTCTGTCTATAAAATTGGGTCATGACTTGTTCTTGTTTTTTTTTAAGACCTTGAGTAAATCATTAGGTGATTTATTTGAGATTTCTGATTGTTATATCCCAAATACAACTTTGTTAAGTTATATTTTTATTTTCATTTGATTCTAGAGACTTTTTTCATTTCTGTTTTCTTAAATGACCATTCAGAAGTATATTGTTCCATGTCTATGTGTTTACTTAGTTTTTGTAGTTTGTCTTGTTAGTGAATTATGATTTTATTCTATTATAAACACGATACAGGATATTATTTTTTATTTTTTCATATTAAAACATTTTATGGCCTACAGTGTTACCTGTTTTAGAGCAAGTTCCATAGGCTTTTGAGCAAAATGTATATTTGACAGCTGTTAGATGGAAATATTGTGTAGATGTCCGTTAAATTCATTTTATTTATAGTGCTGTTTGATGATGAATTTCGCAGAATTTTTTGGTGTCTGAGTAATCTTTCAGTGAGAGTAGGATATTGAATTTACCATATTTTTATTGTATCTGGACTGATCTGCTCCTTTGTGTCCACTAGTGTTTGTTTTGTATAATTAGATGCACCAGTTCGATGAATATGTATTTTATATATCTTATATCTTCTTGGTGAGTTGTTTCCTTTTTTAATATTTAGTGATTTTTTTCTTCTATTTCATTTTCATTGGTTTGAGATAAGGTCTTACTGTAGAGCCCAGGTTGGCCTAAAACATGTTAGTATCCCAGGATGGTCTCGAATTCTTGGTCCTCTTACCTCTGCCTGCTGAGGGCTGGGATTATAAGTAGATGTGCATCCCTGTCCCTTGCAGTGAACTCCCTTTCATTTTCCTTGTTCCTTTTCTCCCCCTTTTTCCATTTCCTTCCCCTTTCCCCTTCCTTACCTCCCTGCCTCCCTTCTTTCTTGAAGTTTTCTCTTTGACTAATTGTAACTTGAATATCTTTTGTCAAATGTGAATATAGCAACTTGCTTTCAGGTTTCTTTTTGTTGTTGTTCATTTCTTTGGTAAGGAATTGTGTTTCTTGCCAATAGTAAGTAGTTGGAACATTTTTTTTTTAAATCCATTCAACCAATCTGGAGCTTTTAAGTGGAGAATTAAGAACATGTACAGTTATGTACTGATCTTTTCCTTATTAATTTTAGAGGCTTTCTGGATTACAGAATTAATATTTTATTCTTTCCTAATTCTCATTTCTTTATCCTTTTAATGAGATTTATTCTTTCCCAAGCTTTAACGATTATATGTATCTTCATTCATTTTCTATGTGTAGGTACTTCTGTGAAGTCTCTTCTGCATTGCTGGCTTAGTGGTCATGAGTTGTATTACTTGCTGCTTTTGAAGGTCTCTTTTCTACTTTGATTTTAAAGCATGATGTGTTATACATAATAATCTGGATTTGCAATGATTTTCTTTTAAGGCCTGAAAGTATCATTCCATGTTTCCCTAGCCTTTAGGGTTTTGCTATGAAGTTTGCTGTTATTTTGATGGGTTTGCCTTTTTTAATAACTTGGCACTTCTCAACATTCAGTATTTTAAATTTCTTTTGTATTTTTGATATTTATAATCATTTTTCTGAGATCTTGAGACTTATCATTATTTTTATTAATATCTGAATGTAGTGCCTAACCTAGTCTGTAGATTATATAATGTTTGCACTGAGTCATTTATTTGGTTTATTGAGCTTTTCATTTCCAAGATTTTCTTCTCTTTCCTAGAATCTGTCTTCATTCCTGAGTTTCTCATCCATATTCTGTATTATCTTTATTTGATTGGTCTGTTTATTTGTATTCTCTTTGAAGCTGCTGATTGTTTTTGCAATTAGCCTTTTGAATTCTTTGCCCAACATTTCATTCACATTGATGTCTTTGGATTCATTTACTAAAGAGTTACAAACTTTGGGAGATAGAAAAGATTTTGTAATGTGGAACATGTAGAAAAAATATTTACTATTTATTTTGAGAATTTATAATATTTTAGGCATAAAAACAGTTAAAACATCTTATTACCTCACATTCAATAAGTACTAAAAGTTTTTGCTTCTTAAAATAGGAATGCTAATGAGTTTCCCACTCATTGTTTATCAATATTGTTCACAATAGGGAAAAAAAGATAAATAAAATTTACCTACAGTGTTCAATTAGGAGAACTTGATAATACATACTATAAATATGCATATTTAAAGTGATTGAATTTACATAGTGTAACTAATGGGAACTTAATAGATTTGTAAACATTAATCTTTCACATTCTTTTTTTTTTTTGGTGGACCCTGGGGCTTGAACTCTGAGCCTGGGTGCTGTCCCTGAGCTCTTCAGCTCAAGGCCAGTATTCTACCACTTTGAGCCACAGCACTACTTCCTGTTTTCTGGTGGTTAATTGGAGATAAGAGTCTCACAGCCCAGGGTTGGCTTTGAACAAGGATCCTGAGATATCAGCCTCCTGAGTAGCTAGGATTACAGGTGTGACCCACTGGCACCAGCACCTAGCTAATTTTTCACATTCTTATAAGTTAGCTTTGCAAATTTCCTATTTATGTAATTAATTATTTTTGGTGATACTAGGAACTAAACTCAGGACTTTGTACTTGCTAAGTTAGGTGCTCTATTCTTGAGATATGCCCCAACCCTTTTTGTTTGTTTGTTTGTTTGTTTATATTTTGAAAATACCATACAGAGGGGTTACAATTACATGAACAAGGTAATGGTACATTTCTTATCAAGCATTATTGCCTCCTCCTTTGTTTTCCCTTCCCATCCCATCCTCCCCTCCCCCCCCAGCACCAATGTTGTAAAGTTCATTTTTCGACATAATGTCTTATACATCTCATTGTTGCAGTAGGTCCACCTGTATCCCTAGTTAAACAATTTGTTTTTTTCCCTTCCCCTCTACAAATTATACCAACATCAAATACAGTGAAAACAGGAGTTATACCATGGGGGAGGGACATACAATGCAACAAAGAAATCATCTTATAAATATGTTAAAAACAATAGCAAGAAAGAAAAGCCATTTGAGTCCTTATCTTGGGATTCATTTTGCCTAACATCAACTTATCTGACCATTTCTGCTTGTCTCAGACATACACTAGTTATTGCAAATATGGGAAACCATGGGACCTATGTTTCTTTGGGCCTGGCTTACTTCACTTAATATAATTATTTCCAAGTCTTTCCATTTCCTAACAAATGGGGCAATGTCATTCTTTCTGATGGAGGCATAGAATTCCATTGTGTATATACACCACATTTTCTTGATCCATTCAACTACTGAGGGGCATCTGGGTTAGTTCCATATCTTAGCTATGGTAAATAATGCTGCAATAAACATAGTTGTGCTGGTAGCTTTAGTATGGTCTTGATCATTTGGGTAAATGCCCAAAAGTGGGAATGCTGGGTCATACGGGAGCTCTATATGGAGTCTTTTGAGGAACCTCCATATTACTTTCCAAAGTGGTTGAACAAGTTTACACCTCCACCAACAATGCAGTAGGGTTCCCTTCTGTCCACATCCCCTCCGGCATCTGTTGTTATTAGAGTTCTTGATTATAGCCATTCTGACTGGGGTGAGGTATATCTCAGTGTTGTTTTGATTTGCCTTTCTTTTATGGCTAGGGTGGTTGAGCATTTCTTCATGTGATAATGAGTGTAGAAGAATACCTAGAGAATGAAGTTAATGATCTAGGAAATTTATTTAACAGGAACCCAGCAGAGAACTTCCCAAACATGCAAAAAGATAGCTTCCCAAACATGCAAAAAGATAGGCCTATTCAGATACAAGAAGCTTTTAGAACCCCAGATAGACCAGACCAGAACAGGACATCCCACCATCATATTATAATCCTCACATGATCAATTCAGACCAAGAAAAGGATCCTTAAAGCTGTCAGAGAGAAAAGATCAATCACCTATGAAGGGAAACCAATTAGAATAACTTCAGATTTTTCAGCAGAGACAATTAAAGCAAGAAGACCCTGGAATGATATATGCCACACCCTAAAGACAAACAACTATCAACCAAGAATACTGTACCAGCTAAACTCTCTTTCATAACCAAAGGTCAAATAAAAACGTTCCATAGCAAAGAAAAACTGAAGCAATATATCTCCACCAAACCAGCCCTAAGATACTTAAAGATGTCCTACACATAGGAAGGGGAAAAACAAATTGTTTAAATAGGGATACATGTGGACCCATTGCAACAATGAGATGTACAAGTCGTTATGTCTAAAACAAACTTTGGTGCAGGGGGGGGCGACAGGGAGGATGGAAAGGGGAAACAAAGGAGGAGGCTACAATGCTTGATAAGAAATGTACTCATTATCTTGCCCATGTAATTGTAACTCCTCTGTACAGTATTTTCACAATAAAAAGAAAAAAGAAAACCAACAAGACCACAATAAAGGCCAAGAAACCGCATCCAAACTGAGAATACAAGAACCATAGGAAGGAAGAACCCAGTTGTCGCAGCCCCCAAGAAGGTGGATAATATGGCAGAAATTTTATTATTTTTTTAAATGAGGTCTTGTATTTTTTCCAGGCCATTCTGGACTATTCTCCTACCTTCAGCTTCCCTTGTACCTGGGATTGCAGGCATGAACCACTAATGCCTAGCTTATTTGTTGAAATGGGGGTCTTACTACCATTTTGCCTGGAATGATCATGAACCATAATCTTCCTGATCACTCTCTCTTAAAAGTAGCTGATATTATGAGTGTGATCCACTGTGTCTGGCTGAAATTTTCTATTTTGAACAGTAGACTTTGTTTTTATGTAAACAGGAGTGATTGAAAATATATTTTTGCCTTCCTGTCCACTACTCTAAAATGAGCCTACATTTCCTTCTTAAAATAAATGACATCTGCAAAGAGAGGTATTAGCAAATTTTTGTCACAAGAAATAAGATTTGCCAAATTATCCCAAATAATAATTTTCACTGGGACTGCACAAGACTTAAAGGCTACTGAGACAAGATCCATACAAGTTACCAAGAGTCAGTATACAAAAGATTGTCTTCAAGTCCCAAGTTCATCATTGCATTTAATGAGTAGCTCCTCTATAAGATCCACATTAATGGGTGAAGTTGTTTTGAATTTTCATCAAGAAAAATAATACAGAAAAGAATCTTTTTTATGAACAGTATTTGAGTTTGAACTCAGAGCTTCATACCAGTTAGATAGGTGCTTTACCAATCTTGGATGAGGTAGCTTTACAAAAATATTGCAGAAAATAAAACACTGTAAAGAAAATAAGCAAAATATGAGGTCTTGGTAAATAATAAATTGAAAGTAGAAACATACATATAGCACTACAACAAAACAAAATAACACAGTAATAAGAGATTTAGAATGAGACATGATACTATTATGTATATGTTGCTCCTAATAGTTGCCACTTTTAATTTGAGACAAGGTATTACTAAGTTTGTTGACTAGGTCGATCTTGAACTTTTGGGCTCCAGACAACTTGTCCTTAGTCTTCTGAGTAGCTGTGTCACCATGCCCAGCAAATAGTTCTTTAAGGAAGAGTTATGTTACAACAAGATGTATAATTTTGAAGGAAAGACTTTGTTTCAATAGCCCAGGCTGACCTTGAACTTGCAATCCTCCTGCCTCAGTTTCCATGGTACTGGGACTGTAGGTTTCTATGTATATCTACACCTTGCCTCAGGAAAGATGGGGGGGGCGTGGTGGAAGAGAGCTAACAGCTGGAAGAAGTGTAAATTTTAGTAGTAGTTTCTTAGACTCATGTAGAAAACTGTGAAATTCTTAATGTAATGGAAGAAAAAAAGGAATCATTCTTAGGTATTGTTTTCTTTTTCTTTTTCTTTTTGATTGGTTGTGGGGCTTGAACTTGGCTTGGGCGCTGTCCTTCTGCTCAAGGCGAGCACTCTACCACTTGAGCTACAGCGCCACTTCCGGTTTTCTGGTGGTTTATTGGAGATAGGAGTCTCACGGTCTCTCTTGCCCGGGCTGGCTTTGAACCGAGATCCTCAGATCTCAGCCTCCTGAGTAGCTAGGATTACAGGCGTGAGCCACCAGCGCCCGGCTTATGTATTGTTTTCTATGTTTGGGCTTTGTGTATATGTACATGCAGGTAAGTGTGAGTGCATGTGCACAGACTTGTACATTTACAAGTATATGTATATGATGCATAGATATACAAAGTTTTTTTATATTTTACCCAAAACAGAGCTTTTAGAAAGCATGTAGCTGACATTTAGGTATCAAAATCTATCTATAATGTAGACAGAGCAGTAAAACTTTCCAATTGAAGAAAGGATAGTGTTAGAAGGATGAACAAATCCCAGTTCTTCAATACATACATACATACATACTACATACCACATACATACATACATGCGCGTGCGCGCGCACACACACACACACACACACACACACACACACACACACACACACACACACACACACACACACACACACACACGGAGGTGACAGAATCAAACCAGGCATGAACCTAGCCCATAACCTGTAACTGCAGATATTATGGTTGTATAAACTAGGTGCAGGAAAAGGGATTGGGATGGGGGATGATAGATTCAAGAAAATCCTATGTTCATGAGAGCATCAGTCCTGTATTCTTTCTTTATATCAGTCTCTAACATATATTTTAATTTCCTTGTTTGATATGTATAATTATTTTATTTTAAAATCTGTAGATTTGACTTGTGATGTCTAGTATTATTAACTCTGGTATCTGAGAATCCATCACAAATTCAATCTTCTACTGTTTGGTACAGATATAGGGCACATCTTTTTATAAGATATATTTATGTAACAAATGCTTCTTTGGCTCCTAGTATTATACAGCTAGCTATATGATGGTTAATCTCCTCCCCCTACTTGGGGTGAAGTAACATAGGTATGCTTGTGTCATTTTCTCTATTGAGTGAGGATGAAGGCCTAGACTTCATTTGAAAGGTATACCTGATAGACTCATTGTCAGACACCTTGGAACTTATGCAGTTATTTCTGGAAAGAGAAGTTGGTTGCAGCTTTTATAGATATAATTCTACAGTATAAGAAAGTCTTTTGGGAGGAGTGGGGGGAGAGGGGGAGAGATGGGAAGGGGAAACAAAGGAGGAGGCAACAATGCTTGATAAGAAATGTACTCATTATCTTGCCCATGTAATTGTAACCCTTCTGTATGGTATTTTCACAATTTAAAAAAAAGTCTTTTAGTTTAATTCTAATTTTCTTTTTTTTTTGGGGGGGGATCAGTCATGGGGCTTGAACTCTGGGCCTGGATACTGTCCCTAAGCTCTTTAGCTCAAGGCCAGTGCTGTACCACTTGAGCCACAGCACCACTTCCAGTTTTCTGGTGGTTTATTGAAGATAGAGTCTCATGGACTTTCCTGACTGGGCTGGCTTTGAACCATGATCCTCAGATCTCAGCCTCCTGAGTAGCTAGGATTACAGGCGTGTACCACTGGCGCTTGGCTTTAATTCTAATTTCTTATTGCTAATTAATCTATTACTCTTTGGAAAACTAGATGAAATCTATAAGGAGGAGCAGATACATATTATCATCCTTTTTTTTTCTTACATAGCATGCAGTTTAAGAAAAACTATCCATAGTTCATTCTTCATCTTTCAATATTATTGACACAATTTGGAAAATTTTAATGAGGCAATTTGGGAGTGAGAACTGTAGAGTAAGTAAAATTATATTTAAATACCAAATCAGGCATTTTTTAAAATAAGTATGCATCATGTTCCGCACTTCTAAAAGCTATGTTATCCAAATTTCAGCCTCTTTAACCTGGAGCACAGAACTTGGGACCTGCCAGATGGTTCCTGTTGGGACTGGAGGTGTTAACCTATGTCAGCTCTTTGGTGGAACATCAGGGGAGTCAACTCTGTTAATTTACTTACCTTTATTTCCTAAAGTTACTCTGTGTTTAATGTATATAGGAAAGTATGATAATATATACACAAGTAGAAGAACTTTCTTACATTCCATCTCTGCTTTCCATTTTAAATAACAAGGAAACAAAATAAGCAGAAGGAACCAAGCCCTATGTACAGTTCACTCTTATTTATTGAACGTATGCTTCAACATAAAACTAATAATGATAGCAATTGAAGGAAATAATAGATAACTTGGTTTATTTTCATTCTATCAGTCTGAATTGGAAATTTCTGACTATTCTTTTTTTTGGGGGGGGGGTCCAGTCATGGGGCTTGAACTCTGGGCCTGGGCACTGTCCCTCAGCTCTTCAGCTCAAGGCTAGTGCTCTACCACTTGAGCCCAGCGCCACTTCCGGCTTTTTTTTTGCTTATGTGGTGCTGAGGAATTGAACCCAGGGCCTCAGGTATGCAAGGCAAACGCTCTACCACTGAGCCACCTTCCCAGCCCCCAATTTCTGACTATTCTTAGGAGATTATTTATGAATTGAAACATAGTACTGGTCTTGAAACAATACTGTGAGTTCAAAATATCTCAGTAAGTTGGAACTGCATGCTGTAGACATGAACTCCTTCACACATGCCCCATTGGTCCTACTTTTTCTAGACATGGATACCAAGTTCCGGAGAACCAGGGTGCTCCTAAACAAATACTCAAAAAGTACATAACCTATGGTTTTAGGTATTTACTTGTTCAGTTTCTCCAATCAAAATTTAATGCAAAAGAAAAATGAAAAAATAAGGTATACTGAGGATCTAATGACCTGGATACCAAGGGGCTATCCTATCTCTTACGAGAATAAGGTGTGTACTTGCTTTGGAGCGAGGAATGCTGGTAGGGAAGGAGACAGGAGTTTTATGGACCTGCTATTGTGCTAGGTGCACCATCTGCCCTTTCATGTCATTCATACAGTTATGACAAGTACATTTTATAGGCAAAAACATAAGGCACAGTCACTAAATTAGAGGACCTCACCTCATTCACCCCTCCCCACCCTAAAGTCTATCAGAAGATTCAGGGATTTGTTTGCTTTTCAATGGGACATCACCCTTGTGTGTTTTAATTGCTTTGTGAAAAAATTTCCATGAAGATTAATAAAAACCAATTATGAAACTTAATCTCATACCCTATAAAGGGCATAGTCATGTCTCACACTAGCCTGCTTCTCATACACTGGATCTCAGCAAAAGCGCGTAAGAGCCAAAAACAAACTTAAAAACTAAAGGATTCTATTCCTTTGGATATGATATCCTTTTTCCTCTTAACCTGCCAATTTCTTTACCAGTTAGATAGTATGAGCAATTTTCTCACAGGAAATCTCTTGTATTTATAGCAAGTTAATTGCTTTCCAGAAGTGACTGTCATATATATATGGATGGTTTTAGGATTCAGTTTTGTCCAAAGCTCGAAAATTAATTCATGCCTCATCCCTACAAGCCTCATGTTATAAGATATGAAAGCCATTGCAAAGAAAAATCTATTGCCATGGAATCTTTAAAGTCTACTTTTAGCTAAGCAATCCATTAATGTGCCTGTTTTTGAGTATCTAATATCCAAGATAGAGCATATTCTTGCAGTAATAAGTTCAGTGTTCTACTGATTGTGAAGGAAATATTTAATAGAATAATTGTAGCTTGAAGCCAAAAATAGAGCTCACATCTTAATCATGTATGTTATACAAAAGCCCCACAAATTCAAGCAAATGAAGCATTCATTAATTTTCTGTTAATAAATCAGATTTATGACATTCTTGGCCACAAAATTATGTTAAACCAGTTTAACACTAGGTCTAGTCTTACCAATTAAACAAAGATAATTTACCATCTTTACAGATTTTTTTTTTTTTTTTTTGGTCATGGAGCTTGAACTCTGGGCTTGGGTGCTATCCCTACGCTCTTCAGCTCAAGGTGAGTGTTCTACCGCTTGAGCCACAGCACCACTTCCAGTTTTCTGCTAGTTAATTGGAGATAAGAGTCTCATGGACTTTTCTGCCCGGGCTGGCTTTGAACCATGATCCTCAGATCTCAGACTCCTCAATAGCTAGTATTACAGGCATGAGCCACTGGTGCCCGGCTTTACAGATATTTTTAACATATATTTTCTTTAAGAGTTACACAATTATTTTCTCTCCAAGGTGTAAGCAATATTTTGAAAACTTCAGTTTATTGAAATATGTTCCCATCTGTGAGTCTCTTAGGTCACAAAAAATGAATTGTGCTACTTTTTTTTTTTTTTGGGTCCGGTTGTGGGGCCTGAACTCTGGGCCTGGGTGCTGTCCCTCAGTTCTTTTAGCTCAAGGCTAGCACTCTACCACTTGAGCCACAGCACCACTTCCGGCTTTTTTCTTTTTGCTAATGTGGTGCTGGAGAATTGAACCCAGGGCCTCATGCATGCAAGGCAAGCACTCTACCACTGAGCCAACTCCCCAGCCCCTGTGCTACTTTTTTAAAATGTTTTTTTATTGTAAAAATACTGTACAGAGGGGTTACAGTTACATGAGCAAGGTAATGAGTACATTTCCTATCAAGCATTGTTACCTCCTCCTTTGTTTTTCCTTTCCCCTCCCTTCCCTCCCACCTCCACAGCTACCCTCCCCCCATACTCCTCCTCCTTACCTAAATGTAAAGTCGGTTTTTCAACATTGTGTCTTGTATATCTCATTGTTACAATGGGTCAACCTGTATCCCTGTTTAAGCATTTTGTTTTTTCCCTTCCCCTCCCCAAGCTAGAGAAGTGTATATACAAGATGCAGGGTACCAACGTCAAATACAGTGAAAACCGCTTATACCATGGGGGAGGAACATACAAAGAAACAAAAAAAAAAATTACATGGTACGTTATAAATATGTTAGGAACAATAGCAAGAAAGAAAAAACTACTTGTATCTCTATCTTGGGATTCATTTTGCTTAACATCAACTTATCTGGTCATATGTACATAGCTTTTGACCTTTTCTGCTTGTCCCAGACATATACTAGTTATTGCAAATAAGGGAAACCAAGGGACCTATATTTCTTTTGGCCTGGCTTACTTCACTTAATATAATTTTTTCCAAATCTTTCCATTTATGGAACCAACCCGATGCCCCTCAGTAGATGAATGGATCATGAAAATGTGGTATATATACACAATGAAATTCTATGCCTCCAACAGAAAGAATGACATCGGCCCATTTGTTAGGAAATGGAATTGTGCTATTTTTGTTACCATCAAAACACTTTGTAAGCCACTGCCAATTTTCATTCCTTCTCTCTTTTCAGTTGAATATGACATGATACTGTGTTTCAAAGGTGCCTCTTTACTACAGGAAAACACTGGTGAAATCAATATTTTTCATGAAAAATCATTTTTCATTTCAGGAGGAGCAACAACTGCTTCACCTATAGAGTCCCTCTAAAGCATGTGATGTATGTAAGGTTTCAAGCTGTTGTGAGCTTTTTAACTAAGTATTCTTAAAAGGTTGGATAGGATTTCAAGACTACTAAGTCAACATTTAGATCATCTACCTTTCATATTTCAGTTGCTAGATACATAAATTTTCACTTTCATCATGGAAATTTAGTAGTGAGTAAAGATATACTTAGTTAAAATCTTCATGTATATAACACTACAAAAATTTATGAGATTTCACAGGCAGTGGGAATACAGGTCAGGTAAGTGGACAGAAAGGACTGTTCTCTCCCAGAAACCGGTTCTTGCTGCATTATTCATTGCTTTTTAGCTATTTGCATACATACCTAAGTTCCTTGGGTGAGTAATATATTTTTCCACCTCTGAATTCCTCCACAATACTGAAAAATACCTAGCATTTGGTAAGTGGTCAGTAGATATGGTCATGTGCTGAACCTAGCACATACTCACTTGAGTCAATCACTTAATGCTGGTAAATGTTAAGTAGGAAGACAGTAGCCACATTCCATGCCAGGCACTGTTTTAAGTCCTTCAACACAATAACTAATTTACTATCACTTTCCCTTTGTAGCTCCCATACAAGTAAGGAAATGAAGGCATCAAAAGAACAAATGTCTTGTCCCTACTGTCTAGCTTCTCCATACCCTTCAATTGTGGTCTTAAAGATGACTTTATCAGGTAGGTCTTCTATGACCCACTATGCAAGGTTAACTGCCCTTGCTGTCCATCTATATAACTTTTTATATTCAGCACTGTGTAATACTTTCTCAATTAGCTGCCCTGCATACGAGAGTAAACATCAGGAAGGCAGAGACCATGTTAGTTTTATATTCACCACCTGAATACCAATACCTGTAAGAGTACTTGACACCCAATGGCTACTTGACAAACATCAGTTTAATTATTGAAAGGTTTTTAGCATATGATAAATGTTTACTAAATGAACACATAAGAAGCAAAATAAATGACTGTACAAAATGAATGGCTCTGATACGATGTTGAAATAGACTAATTGAACAATAAACTACTAAAGATTTAAAACTGAGTTTGCAGAGAAGAGTGAAGATTAGAGTATAGGATTGGGAGCCATTTGCAGATTATTATTGTACACTTACAAATTACCATGACAGTAGACTTACTTGGGCGATACATTTTCTATTTATATATTCAGAAAACTTGGCATTATATGTTTAACTTGTAACCTCCCCAAATACAAATTTGGAAGGAACTTCTCATGACTTTCTGTTTGGACTGGCTTCAAACTGCTATCTCAGATCTCAGCCTTTTGAGTGTCATCTGAAATCTTTAGTCAAATAGCAGCTGTATATTATTAGCTTGTTATGGCAAAGGAACTACATAGAGATGAGTGTTTGCTCAGCCAGTTCAGCCTCTTCACAGTTCAGTCACTATGGGAAAGAAGAGAATATGTAGAAAAGGAAGGTGGCAGAAGCGGAAAGGTGAGGTCTAATTTGACATTCTGAGCAGAAAAAATATTGCTCAGTTGGACAACTGTCTTGTAATTGTCTCCTGCCATTGTTAATATAATTAAAGGATAGCAAAGATTAACAGCTTCTTCTTCCTTGCTAGTTGCTTGAGATTAATCTCTTATTTTCTTTGTATATACTGTGAGGGGTTTTGGTTTTCATTTTAGGGTTTGTTTGTTTGTTTGTATGTGAGGGGGGAGGGGAGTTGAACATAGCCATGCGCTTGCTAGTTTACCATTTGAGTCATGCCTTCAGCTCCCTGATTTTGTTTCCTGTAGTTATTTCTCAGATAGTCTCTTAAACTTCTTGCCCAGGACAGACTTTCAGTCTCAATCATCTACTTATGCCTCATAGACAGGCATGTATTGCTACAATCTGCTCATTTGTTGAGATAAGGTCTCACAACCTTTAGCCTCCTGACCTCTACCTCCCAAGTAGCCAGGATTATAGGCTTATACCACTGTCCTCAGCTAAGTGACCTTTTATGCTCCATTCCTCCAAGATTCTGGACTTGTCACTCCAGAAGCAATTGGATATAAAAAAAAATGATCATGTTAAAGTTGATTGGACAGGGGCTGGGATGGTGGCTCTGTGGTAGAGTGCTTGCCTTGTATGCATGAGGCCCTGGGTTTGATTCCTCAGCACCACACAAGCAGAAAAACCGGAAGTGGCACTGTGTCTCAAGTGGTAGAGTGCTAGCCTTGAGCTGAAGAGCTGAGGGACAGAGCCCAGGCCCAGTGTTCAGGCCCCATGACTGACCCTCCCCCCAAAAAAGTTTGATTGGACAATTGTACTGAACTCTGTTAGTAATTCAGAGAAGTGGTCTCAGAAGGTTTTTTTTTTTAAGTTCAAAATAAAAATTTTGTGTGCATAGATAGATATCTACACACACACACACACACACACATGCACGCACGCACGCACGCACACTTTACTGACACATGATCCTGGTGTTTGATGGTTCATCTACCCCAGCCACAGTGCACATGGTCCACTGCATGCAAACAGATCCTTGGAGTGAAACAATGAACATGAAAACTCTTTGCATGCTACTCACAATGAGGCCAACTTGAATAAGGAATTGTTGCCAGAGATTTCAGCCCTTGTACTGAATGTGATTGCTGCTTGCTACTGACATGAGGAGGGCATAAGTGCTAAAGAGAATACTGGGATGGGAAGGCCACATCCACATGTGTTAGAACTTCCCAGTGATTGGCTCTGCATGTGGCGCATGGGCTCCCTTTCTCTTCATGAGATAGCAAGGTGGCAGTGGTGTCTTCAGGTTCTTTTACCACTCCATGGTGGTGATCAAGTAGAGGGATTCTTCCATCTTTACCCTCTGCCTAAAAACAATTGTTGCTTAATATAAAGTAAGGTGCTTTTATCCTCTTCTTTATGTATTTAGAGTCATTCTTCCTTTAAGAGCTCACCTATATTCAGAAATAGCAATAAGCCAAGCAAAATTAGTATTATTATAACCTAAGTTAAAATTCTCAGAGCTTCAACAGAACTATGTGGCTTTCAGAAAGCTGTTCCCGGCCCCATTTGGTGCATTGTTAAGCAATTCTGTTGACACATGAATACATTTCATTTGATTATCATAAAATTATGGCCTGGAAATTGAGCAGCTATGGTGCTGCATTTTTAGACTTCACATTTATAATAAGCCATAATAAAGTAAACATTTTAAATGAATATAAGAATAGGCATTACTTGAAATCACAAATGTATGTTCAATTGGAGTGTTTTGAAGCTCAATTTAACAAAGCAAACAAATTTCCTGGCATTATTAACATGATTGTTCTCACTGTTGCGTTTTGATTTCTAAAAAGTTATTTAAGCAAAAAACAAATCACTAAGAAACAAAACCAGCAAAAAGGAAATATGTGTTACTTTTCAATGTGTGGGGGGCGGGGGGAGAGAGGGATTTTTTGAGTCACTCTGTTACTTCCCTTTACTTGGCAAACCATAAGTTGCCTGTTTAATTCAGAGTTCTTATTTCATAATTAATTTGGTGTTGAATTAGCTGTTTGTTCTGCCATCATCAGATTGTGTAGTGCAGCTGTATATCAGTTATCTACCAGTGAAACTCCAAGTTTAGTTAAGATAGGCTTTCCTCTTACCCCTCTTTTTTTTCCTTTTTCTTCTTTCTTTTCATAGCAGTGACGAATAGTGTACTTCAAGAGCAAAGATATTAAGAGTGGCATCATTTCACAGCAGAATCACTTAGACTTTATGTGGAAAAAAATGTATTATCAATATACTTCTAATAAAGTTAACTACATTAGATTCTAGGGTAGTTTCCTTTTGGCATTTTCAAATTAACGTTTTTCTAAAATGTGATATTTCAATTTAAGGCCATAAATTCAGATTTACAAAATGTGTGAATTGAGGTTAAAAAACAAAGTATTAGTTTTTAGAATTGCCGCAGTAAGTGAAGTATGTCATAAGCATTTTAGGATATAGAAAAAAACTTTAATTTCATTCATTTGATTAGTATCTTCTTTTAAATAAATAAAAAAAGTATATTCCTGAAATCCAGACTTTGGAATGTTGAGGCAGGAGGCTCTTGAGTTGCATAATAAAACCCTATCTCAAAAAACTAATGCACAAACAATAAAAAAGTTGAACGAAACATGCATACTGCAAATGGAAGTTGTTGCAAATAAGATAAAAATATTGAAATATGAATGTGAAAAGTGATTCTTTTTACAGAATTTTAAAGGATTCTTACTACTAACATGTTTACAAAAGAAGGTAAAATTAGCTTGAAAAAAATTACATAACAGGCTGGCGCCAGTGGCTTACAATCCTAGCTGTTCAGTAGGTTGAGATCTGAGGATTGCAGTTCCAAACCAGATTGGGCAGGAAAGTCTGTGAGGCTTTTACTACCAATCCACCGTCACAAAGCCAGAAGTAGAGCTGGAGCCCAGGAGGTAGAGCACTAGCCTTGAGCACAAAAACTCAGGGAAAGTGCTCAGGCCCTGAGTTCAAGTACCAGGAGCAGTACACCACACACAAAATCATGACAGTATTGGAAAAAATATAGGAAGCCTTGGGAAGTCTATTAACTTTTTTCCCCTTCTGCTTTCTTTAAGGACAGCAAAGAACTAGAATATCCATTTTACTCCACAGTAAAGGAAGCATAATCTATATGCAAATTTAATATCAATCAGATAGTAGGATTTGAAGGACTGTTGTCCATGGAATATTCCAAAAGGAAAAACAAAAAGATACTGGTAACATCTCATGTGAGGTAACAAGACAAAGATAATTTGGAGGCTCTGGTGCAAAAAGGTACCAAGGAGTGATCCCTGGTGCCTCCTTGGTGTCTCCTGTGGCAGCTGCAGATGAAGCAGTTTGTTATGTTCTAGGATACCATAGTGTTCTCTGATTTTTAATAATCCTCCCCAAACAAAGATCCTTCCTGTACTGTCCATAGACTATTGTAGACCCTCCCTCTGTAAGTTTGGCACTGGCGCAACAGTACAAAGCCACAGGAGTTCAGAGTTGCAAATGTACTTGCCTAAAAGTTGGCCAGGGTATAACATAGCAACACAGAACCTTTAATAGTCCTGCAGTTAAGCTGACAGTGAAAATCAGGGAGAGGCACACTGAGAGACTACTTTGTAAAATATGAAACTGTATAGCGTTCTTATCAAACATATTTCTTATTTGGTTATTTTTAATAAACACCAGGATTCTGCTAGACAATATGCTTCAATATATGGAGCTGGTGAGGCAGATTTATGTAATTCTGTCTTGAATGTCTTTCAAGGTGTACATTGGGGACAAAGTGGAGCCTGCCATTCTCATAATTGTCAATCTCTCTGTATTTGTGTAGTATCTTTTCAGTTACTTTAAATTTTATTTTCTTGGTGGTGGGAGGGTACTAGGGGTTGAACTTCGTGCCTTTTATTTGTTAGGCACTCTTAACATTTGAACTTTTTGCTTTAGTTATTTTGGGAATAGAACTTCAATTTTCTCTTGGCCAGCTTACCTTAGACCATGATTCTCCCAAGTTCAGCCCTCTTTGTAGTTGAGGTGACAGGCATACTCCATCACACCCAGCTGTTCATTGAGATGAAAACTCACTTTTGCCCAGACTAGTCTCACACCTAGTCCTCTCAGTCATTGCTTCCTAAGTAGCTAGGATTTACCAATGACACCTGGCTCAAAATATTCCTTCTCAAAGAAGATACAATTTTTAATGACAAAGGGTAATGACTCTAAATGACTGATGAGAAATACCAAAAGCAGACTATAGCTCCTGTGGACAGAGGTCTCAGTGAGTCTGCATTGATTTTATATAAGCTTATAAGAAAGAAATCCTGACAATTTTGTCAGATGATTCCACCATAATCTAATTATTCAAAAGTTGAATGGGTTGGTGGGCTTTGTGATCATTAAGGCTGCTAAGGTGAATGGAGTCATTTGTAAGAAGAAAGAGTTAAGGTCATGGAGAAGAAGCTTATCATTATTGTTGATGTTCTAAGTACTAGGCCAAACAGCAAGCAAATAATTTGTCATTGAACTTTTTGGTTTACTGCTTTATACACACAGAAGTGTACCTAGAAGACAGTTCTCTTGAAGTCTGTACACTATAGGAAGAACATGGTTGAGTAGTTGAATTTATAATGAGTGATAATTGAGCAGGATATGGTAATACATTCTCCTGTAATTCCAGCACTGAAGGGATTCAGATAGAAGATATTATGAGTTCAAGGCAATCCTGGACTATATAGATATATCTCTCTCTATATATATCAAGACTGTCTAAATTTTTTCAATTAATTAATTCATTTAAAATGAAATTTAAAATTAATGTGATTGTATCCAGTTGTTAGAAGTCCTTGAAAGTCCTTGAGCTATGTTGGTATCTTAATGAATTGTTTAGCTCATGCCCACTTTCTTGTGAACTGTGTTAAACAAGGGTATTTAATAACCATTAAAATGATTTTCAAGTCAGTTATGATGGTCCATGCCTATAATGTTTTCCCTTGGGAGTCTGAGGCAGACGGATCATGCATTCATGGCCAGTCTAGACAACATAGTGAATTCCAGGCTAGCCTGAGAGTATATAAGGAGACCCCTATCTCGAAAAACAAAGACAGAAAAAGTCCAATGATAAGAAAAACTGTCACTTTAAAAAATAGGTAGACTATCAATCTGGCACCTTTGCAATTATATTGGTTGTACAAAAAATGAGCATTATCAGCTGAACTTTATAACTATTTATAAAGGAAAGTTAGTATTAGACATGTATATTGCCCTTTATCCTTAGCCTCATGTTAATGGTGATGAATGCTTGCTCTGTTTTTAACTCTCAGAATGAATGGTACTCACCATGCCAGGAACCAATATATATTGCCATCCAGTTTACTTGTATAGTAAAGCCTTTACCATTACCTGACTTTAACTGGCAGAGGCACCTTTTTTGTTTTTTAATTTTTTTTTTGTCGGCCGTGGGGCTTGAACTCTGGACCTGGGCGCTGTCCCTCAGCTCTTCAGCTCAAGGCAAGCACTGTACCACTTGAGCTACAGTGCCACTTCCGGTTTTCTGGTGGTTTATTGGAGATAGGAGTCTCACGGTCTTTCCTGCCCAGGCTGGCTTTGAACCGCGATCCTTAGATCTCAGCCTCCTGAGTAGCTAGGATTACAGGAGTGAGCCACCAGTGCCTGGCTATGAGGCAGATGCACCTTTTTTTCTTCACAGAACCTTCTCCTTTTGCTCATCGTGACCATGGAAAGGTCATTCGGTCCAATAATGGCTTCTCATTTGGTGTAGAAATCTGACAAAAGCTTTGCAGCTGTGAAATGGAACTCATTTTAAAATTAACCTATTGTAAATCTTTAATGATTGAGAAATTCTGCAATTTGCTATGATTTGTGGTTTGTGCTGCATCTAGAATAACAAACAGTAGATATGATACCAGCCAGAATCATGTGCATTTGGAAAATAATAAAAGTAAATTTGCCAGATACTGAGCTTAGTTTAAGACAACATTATCCCCTTTGCTCTTCATCAGTCGGATATCACCTTGTCTCCAACATACAGAGTATTCCAAGTGGAAGTCAGTACTTGAAGATACTTACTAGTTTATTATGCAAGAAGCAAGATTGGCCATAAGTTTTTTTCTGCTGTTGTCTCCTGTAATACATTTTTATCCTAGAACCTAGATTCATAGCCAAAAAGGGGGGTGGGGTGGGGATAGGTTTTTTTTTTCCACAAAAATTTAAAATTTGAGTTTTTTTGCAGTGCTAGGAACCAACAGTGCCCCTTGCCACACCCATACCCAATAATTTTAGTTTAATAAAGCAAAATTACCTCTGCCTATATGCACATTCTTAAACTCTCACTTCCCACATCTAGAAATCTCCTTGTATCTGTGTGTGTGCACGTGTATGCGTGCATGTACCCACATGCACACACTTGTCTTAGGGCTTGAACTAGGCCTGGGCACTTTCTGTGAGCTTCTTGAGCCACAGCTCCACTTCTGGCTTTTGGGAGTAATTTATTAGAGATAGCAATCTCATAGATTTTCCTGTTCCAGCTGGCTTCTAACCACAATCTTCAGATCTCAGTCTCTTGAGCGGCTAGGATTATTAGATATGAGCCACCAGTGCCTGGCTCTTTGGATTTTTATATACATTTAACTAGATATTATATTAGAGATCCTAGTAGGGATGCAATCAATATATTTATTCACCCCTTACTATTAAACCATGATTAAATTACTTAACTCCTCTGCCTGTTTTTCTGTATGCAAACTGGGGATACTATTAATACCTATTTTGTAGGTTGATGGTGAGGATTATATAAACTAATTTGTGTGAAACACTTGAAACACTACTTAATTCCAACTAAAAAAGTGTTTAGTAATAATTACTACACAGTCAGATTGAAAGCTATTAAATTGAAATCTAACAATTTGCAGATAATAGATGTAAAAGAAAGATGGTAAGATAATGTAAAGGAAATTGTAGATAAGACAATAAATAAGGAGCTATGTTGTCATTTAGTGCATTTTATAATGGGAAGCCATGGATATGAGTGGATTTGCTGGTTTATTTTTAAATTTGCATATTAAGTTTATTTTAACTTACATTTAAAATTTACACACAATAAATTTGTTCCTTTTAGGGTGCAGTTTTTGTCTAACACTGATGAAATAAACATACAAAACAGTTTTCTTTTTCTTTTTCTTTTGTCAGTCCTAGGCCTTGGGCTCTGGCCCTGGACACTGTCCTTGAACTCCTTTTGCTCAAGGCTAGTGCTCTACCATTTGAGCCTCGTTGCTACTTTCTGTAATTTAATTTTTCTTTAATTTTTTCTGTAATTTATTGGACTGTCCTGTCTTGGTTGGCTTTGAACCATGGTTTTCAGATCTTAGTCACCTGAGTAGCTGAGATTACAGGTATGGTTACCCCTAAAAAAATTTCCATATAATATTTTATTAGTTGAGTTTCTAGCTTTGAAACCCTACCACAGAGATTGTAGGTATAGCTCAGTTGGTGGAGGACTAGCTAATGAACACAAATATCAGACATCAAGTTTAAGCCCCAGTCTTGGACCAAAAACCCAAACCAAACCCGATAACTGTTTGTTTTCGTTGTTTGATTCTGTGAATTTGCCTTTTCTTTAGCTTTTAAAATCTTCTTTAATTTAGCACAATGCATTTGAAACTGTTCACCATTTGAAGGTTGTTTCCAGTTCTAGTTCTAAATGATTATAAGTAAAACTGCTATAAACATTTATATGAACATTGGTTTTCATTTTTCTTTAGTAACACTTATGAATAAGATTGATGGCTCTTAGAGTAGTTGTAGGTTTAACTTTCTAAAAAAATAAAACTGCCAAACTTTTCTAAGATGGCTGTGCCATTTTATATATTTTATATCCTGATGTAATGTTTGAGAGATCTATTGATTTGTATATTGTCAGCACTTAATATTATTAGTATTTTGCTGTTTTCCCAATGCCAGAATGTCTTGGTAACTTTTTTATATTGTCTTTTTTTTTTTGTCGGTCGTGGGGCTTGAACTCTGGGCTTGGGCGCTGTCCCTGCGCTCTTCAGCTCAAGGCGAGTGCTCTACCGCTTGAGCTACAGCGTCACTTCCGATTTTCTAGTGTTTTTTTTAAATTTATTTATTTATTTTTTATTTGTGAACATACTGTACAGAGGGGTTACAATTACATGGGCAGGATAATGCATACATTTCTCTGAAGAAGAAAGAAGGATGGCCAATAGACACATGAAGAAATGCTCAATCTCCCTAGCCATAAAAGAAATGCAAATCAAAACAACATTGAGATACCACCTCACTCCAGTTAGAACGGCAAAAATCAAGAACTCTAACAACAACAGATGCTGGAGGGGATGTGGACAGAAAGGAACCTTACTTCATTGTTGGTGGGAATGTAAACTTGTTCAACCACTTTGGAAAGCAGTATGGAGGTTCCTCAAAAGACTTCACATAGAGCTCCCCTATGACCCAGCAATCCCACTTTTGGGCATTTACCCAAATGTTTACAAACAAGACCACACTAAAGCTACCAGCACAACTATGTTTATTGCAGCATTATTTACCATAGCTAAGATATGGAACCAACCCAGATGCCCCTCAGTAGATGAATGGATCAAGAAAATGTGGTATATATACACAATGGAATTCTATGCCTCCATCAGAAAGAATGACATTGCCACATTTGTTAGGAAATGGAAAAACTTGGAAAAAATTATATTAAGTGAAGTAAGCCAGGCCCAAAGAAACATAGGTCCCATGGTTTCCCTTATTTGCAATATCTAGTATATGTATGAGTCAAGCGGAAAAGGTCAGATAATGTGATGTCAGGAAAATGAACCCTTAGACATGGATTTTAATGTTTTTTCTTTCATGCATGTGTTTCTAACGCATTTATAAGACTATCTTTTTGTTGCTTTGTATGTCCCTCCCCCACAGTATAACCCCTGCTTTCACTATATTTCTAGTGGTTTTTATTGGAGATAAGAGTCTCTCGGACTTTCCTGCTTTGGCTGGCTTTGAAGCGTGATCCTCAGATCTCAGCCTCCTGAGTAGCTAGGATTACAGGTGTGAGCCACCGCCACCCGGCTTATATTAAGTCTTGAAGTCCATAGCTCTTCTCCAAGCAACTCTTTCAGAGTTGTTTTGATTATTCTAGTTCTTCTGGTGCTTCATATAATATTCTTGGACTTTTAGAATCACGTTGTCAGTATGAAATATTCTAGGCAGGTACATGCCTGCTGTTTCAACCCTCAGGAAACTGAGACAGGAAGATTGCAAGTTTGAGTCTAGCCTAGGCAACATAGTGAAACTCTGACAAAAGGAAAATCTGTTGGAATTTTGCTTGTGTCTTTGTTGAATCTGTAGGTCACTTTTGAGACAAATTTATATCTTAGCATTGAATCTTCCAGTTCATGAGTATAGTATATCTGTCCATTTATGAAAATTTCTAATTTCTTTTTCTGTACTTCTCAGCATATTGCATAGATGCCGCAATTTTTTAGATGTATTTTTTAGATTACTTTATAGCTTTAGTGTTACTATAAATGACTATAATGGTTCAGTAGTACCTATTCATATTGGCTTATAGGAGTACATTTGGGCAAGGTATTGTTGCACATTCCTTGAATGTTGATTCAAGAAGATGAGGCAGGACTGCTCAAGGACAGTCTGAGATTTCTCAAAAAGAGGGGAGGGGAGGGAAGGAGGAAGATGTTTGGTGTAAGTGTCAATATATTCTGTATCTACTTATGTTTTTTTCTACATGCATTCTATTTTGTATATATTTTACCCATTTTTCCACATATAAATTATAATTATGATAATTATAATTATTTAAAACATTTAAGCCAAATGTCCTCCTCTCTTCATCCCTTCCTCTTTTTCCTCCTTTTTTTTTTTTTTCAGTCTCACTACTTATCCCAGACTGGCCTTGAATTTATTATTTTGCTTCACAAGTGTTAGAATTCCAGGTGTGTAACACCACGTCCAGGTATATGTGTATTTAATATCTTGTATCCTACAACCATGTTAGTTTTAGTTTGCAGAGACTCCTTACAGATGCTTTCTATATAGGTAATGTCCTCTCTGAAGAGAACTTATTTTCCTTTTTCTAACTTCTATATATTTTTTTCTTTTAGGTATAGGAATGCCTTGATTGGATTTAAATTTTTCAAAAGTAAATCAGGCACAATATAAAAATTATACAAAAATAATACCATAGGGAAATGTAAAATGAGAGAAATTTGGAAATTCTTGCAGGAATCTGAGATGCATTGATGGCCCAGACTATATATATATATTTCTGTAGGGAATTGGGTATGTTTCAGAGTTAGGGTACTTGCCTAACATTCTCAAGGAACTGGTTTGATCCCTAGCCCCATGAGCTAAAAGAAAAAACAGGGGCTGGGAGGGTGGCTTAGTGGTAGAGTGCTTGCCTTGCATACACGAGGCCCTGGGTTTGATTCCTCAGCAACACATAGCAGAAAAAGCCGGAAGTGACACTGTGGCTCAAGTGGTAGCTAGCCTTGAGCTGAAGAGCTGAAGAGCTCAGGGACAGTGCCCAGGCCCAGAGTTCAGGCCCCATGACCAACCAGAAAAAAAAAATCAGCTAAAATATATACAATGGATGTGTATTTATAGAAGACTATATAGTGTACAAAAGGAATTTGGAGAAAAAAACTTACAGAGGTATTTCTGTGCTGAGGGGCTGCTTTTATACCTCAGTACCAAGATCACGATACATGTAAATAAAATCCCTTTGGATATATTGTTAAACATTATCCAAAATATGGGTCCTTCTTGATTCCTACTTGCTCCTCTACATTCTCTCTTCCTTTCTTCTTCCCCTCTCTAAACTGGCTTTTCATCATTTTGTAAATTTTAAATATCTTCCTAGACTACCCCACCTAAAATTTTCTCTCAGTGACATACAGTTTTCTTCATAGACCTTGTCCTAAGTTATTCTCTGCCTTTCTCAAGACTTCTTTATGAAGTACAAACATTTACCTACACTGTCATACTGTTAGCTCACCAGTTCACAACCTGTGTCTGACAAGTAGCTACTCATTATTTAAAAAAAAATGAGTCTAGGGCTCAGAAAACTTGGCAAGGGTTAAGATTTTGGAGTTAGCTGTATACAGGTGTTATTTAAAGCTGCAGAGGTAAATGAGATTGTTGGAGGGGGAGAAAGTAAAAGCTATAAGGACTTCAGAAGTTGGCAAAGAAACCTATGAAAGAGTAGCAAGGATAGAGGTGGAGCAACATGGTGTGCCAGAAGCCGAGAAAAGAGAAAGGATTTCAGGAGGTTGTTAACTGTGCAAGTCAGTGCTGAGGATTAGATAAGTCCGTTTGACTTTATGGCATAGAGATAGATCATGAATAAACTCAGCAAAAGTTTTATTGAAGTAAAAAAAGTAGAAGGTATGTTGGAATAAAGGATGATGCTCATCATCATAAATGTGGAGTAGGAGAATACCAGGTTTGTAAAATGTTACTGTCCTGCACAGCTCTCTGGGTTAATTCTGTAAGTCAGCTAATATTCACATATACTCATACAGGTATTTAGTAACTCAGAATATTTTATAACTTGGTATTTAACTAAATCATTTGTTTCCATTTTGGAATAGGGAGTTTGAAACTTAAATTCAGAATGGGTGAGAAAAACTTGTTTTAGAAATTATTTTAGAATTGTATACTTTGGAGCATTGCTTTGGTTGTCTCTGCCTTTTCAAGGCAGCTTAGAGTCTAAACACACTGCCTGCTGCAGTGACACTGCACACCATGACTGCAAGAGTGTCTTTGTGTTCCATATAACTGGCTTTTTGCACTTATGTGGGCCAAGATTTCTGTACCATATTTTAGCCACAATCTGTACAGGAAAATGACTTTGTTCCATTCTACATTTAGTTTCCAGAGTACCAGGTCTGTAATAACTTGGGGGAATGGAATAAGTATGGCATTATAGCCTTGGGTAGGAAGGCCTGTATTTGAATCTTGGCTATTCGAGAGATTATTTTAACAACTCAACCTTGGTCTTCATGCCTATAAAGGGGTACTAATATAATTCTTACCCTTTAAGACTGTGGTTCAAATAAGAGTATAAATGTAGGATGCATGATATCTACTCAGGGCTCAGTTGGGTATGTTCTTGATATTTATTTACATAAAAATTAATCCTACTGTTTCAGAATGGCTGATAATGCTTGCTCAGTAAAAAAAAAAAGTAGGGGGGCATGGGTATGAGGAAATCTTGGTCTTTCCCTTTGCTCTGCCTTTTTTTCATTGTCTCAAGGGGGAAATGCCATCTTTACTACCACAGTAGCAAAGATGTGTAATGTTTCACCTGCACCATCAGCAGCCAGCAGTAGAGTATGTGAATGCATTGTATTCATTGGCATGGTGAATGGAACATGTTTAAGCCTTAAAATCTTGCTTTGTGTTGGAGAGGGAACAAAGTAGATGTAGGCAGAAGAAGGCTTAGAAGTAGCTGTGGCTGGCTGGTTATGTTGAGGGTCTAACTGAGAGTGTCATGTGAGCTGGCAAGTGTTCCACCCCTAAGCTACATCTTTAATCCTGCTTACTTGATCAGCAGTCAGCATTACTGCTTGATTGAAAGGCTGAAGCTAAAGATTCCCTGGGATTTAATCAACCCCTAAATGTCTACTGTAGTGGATCTATGAAGTTGATGTTGGAGCCAAAGCTAGGTAACAGAATTAGTATATCATGATGAGAGAGTAGAAGCAAAGGTTTATGAGAACACTTCTCAGGAAAGCTCTGGAGAGCTGAGCATTAAGTGAATGTTGCTGCTGCTCCTACTGCTGTGCTCAGGGAGACAGACTTTCCTTCTCTGCTTTTCCTTCTCTGCCTCTCTCCTTTCCTTCCAATAGCACTTTAAAAAGTAATTTATTTCCTTTTGACTTGAAGGACATAATAAAATAACAAATCATTTTTAATATAGCCCCTCAAAATGTTTAGTTCTTTTTGTTTGTTTGTTTTTTGTTGGTTGTGGGCCATGAACTCAGGGCCTGGGCGCTGTCCCTCAGCTCTTCAGCTCAAGGCGAGCGCTCTACCACTTGAGCTACAGCACCACTTCTGGTTTTCTTGTGGTTTAATGGAGATAAGAGTTTCATAGACTTTCCTGCCCGGGCTGGCTTTGAACCACGATCTTCAGATCTCAGCCTCCTGAGTAGCTAGGATACAGGCATGAGCCACCGGCGCTCGGCATAAATGTTTAGTTCTTATGAAAACTATTGATACTACAACCTTGACAAACCTTACACTGCCTTCAATCATTTCTTTAGCATGAGAGTGCTAAATCTATAACATAAACTTAGAAATGACCTTTTCTAACACTTAATCTAACACTTCTAAGAGTAAATTTCCTTTTTCCTCCCTCCCCCTTCTCTCTCCCTACCTTTCTCTTCCTCTCTCTCCCTCTTCCTCTCCTTCCCTCCGTCTCCTTTTCCCTCCCTCCCTTTCTGCCCTCCCTCCCCCCACATATATACACGGATGTGAGGTGCTTTGGTGCATCCCTGAGCTTCAGCTCAGGGCCTGGACACTGTCCTTGAGCTTCTTTTGCTCAAAGCTATGCTCTACCACTTGAGCACAGCTTTACTTCCAGCATTTTTGGTACTCAATTAGAGATGAGTCTCTTGGATCCGGGCACCAGTGGCTCACACCTGTAATTCTAGCTACTCAGGAGTCTGAGATCTGAGGATTGCAGTTCAAAGCCAGCCAAGACAGAGAAGTACTGGTGAGACTTTTTTTTTTTTTAACCCAGTCCTGGGGCTTGAACTTAGGCCTGGGCACTGTCTTTGAGCTTCTTTTGCTCAAGGCTAGCACTGTACCACTTGAGCCCCAGTAACACTTCTGGCTTTTAATGTTTATGTGGTACTGAGTCTTGAACCCAGGGTTTCATGCATGCTAGGCAGGCACTCTACTACTAAGCTACATTCCCAGCCCTGGTGAGACTTTTATATCCAGTTAATCTCTCAAAATTGGAAGAAGAGCTGTGGCTCAAAGTGGGGGAGCACTAGCCTTGAATAAAATAGCTGAGGGACAGTGCCCAGTCCCTGAGTTCAAGCCCCACAACTGACGAAACAAAAAAGAGTGTCTCATGGACTTGCCTGCCTACCTGGCTTTGAACCACAGTCCTCAGATCTCAGCCTTCTTGGTAGCTAGGATTACAGTCATGAGCCACTAGCACCTGATAAAAAGTTAAATTTTGACCAAAGCAATTGGTAACACTACTTTTGTAGCATAACTCAAACTGTTAAAATAGGAATTTTGTTTTTTAAAATACCTTGGAGAGGGTTCCATGGAAAAATGTAGAAAAGACACAAAATAGAAAGACAGCCAAGCTGAGAACTCCCGAGGCCAAAATTGAAACAGTCTAAAGAGCACAATAAATGAAGGCAGTGTTTAATTATAAACTAAGAAATAAAATACATATTCATGAGTCCATACTGATATAAATGAATAAGCAATTAAATGAGGGAGAAGGGGCAGGTCTGTCTTACAGAAGTCCAGATGAGAAATGTTCAAGGGAGGGAAGACAGAAAATTCCGTTGGGACACCACACTAATAATTATTTTAAGCCAGGTCCATGGATGAATGCTAAACTCAGTGAACTAAAGTTCGAGCATCAGGATATTTGCATAGCCTCAGTCTGTCTTCCTTCTATGCTAGCTGGTTTTTGTTTGTGTTGGTGGTGTTTTGACACATACCCTGTTACCTTGGTTTGCCTGGAGCTCACTATTTGCCCTTTCTGAAACTGAACTTGTGATCTTCCTATGTCAGTCTCCCGAGCACTAAGATTACAGTCATATGTCTCTGGCACATATATAGTAATAGCTTTAATGAATATCTTCCAGGATATGGAGTTCTATGAGTGGGGCTGGACACTCATAACTAAGACTCATAACCAAGAGAGTATGAAAAGTAAAAACACAAGTAAATTTATAGTAGAGAAACCTGACAAACACTACCCTCACCAATTAATCAGAGTTAACATGACCAGACATGCTCCCAGAGAAGATAAAAGCAAATCTATAACTGTCTAACTTGTTCGCTTCAAAAATACCAAGGAAAATCTGTGAAACCACCATAGATTGGAAAAGATTAATGTGATGTGCTAGTTAAATGCAATATGGTTTTCTGGATAGGGGTCTTAGTGTAGAGAAACTATAAAGCCTTTACTTCTATTGTTTTGTACAATGTCAATTTGTTAGAATTGATAAATGTAATAAATAAAATATAAGCACTAGAAGAGAGTGGCTAAAGGAAATACAGCAGTTCTACTATATAATTTTTCTGTTAATCTAAAATTACTTAGAAATTACAAGTTAATCTCAGCACTTGGGAGATGGAGGCAGGAGGAACTTGAATTTGAGGCCAGCCTGGGCTACATAAGAGAGACTGTCTCAGAAAACCAATCAATACATACATACATACATACATACATATGCACACACATACTTGCATACATACACATATATACATACAAACAATATACATAAAAGCAAAAAGAATGAAAGTTAAACAGGAAAAGAAAGCATCCCCAGAGTAGACTGCCAGAGTAGGCAAAGGTGTGTTTCTGTCCCTCGATGTGGAAGTGCAGTAGTAAATGCTCCTGTCTGCTTCTTGCATGTGCTAGGTCCAGTTCCCCTGCCAGTCTCCTCACCCAGATCATTGGCCTACTTAAACAACATTAAGTTGATATTGCATGTGGGGTATTTCAATATAAAATACAGTGTTGTTTAGCTTATTTCAAAAGCTATAAAACTTCCATTAATTCAATGTAATTATGGGTACAGATGTGAAATACTGATTTGTAAATACCTTATTCTTTTTACACTGAAGCTCTCATTAACTCAACAGTTGATTATAGAAGACCAAATAGTGTTCTGTTTTACTAAATAATAATATGTAATAGGCTGGGATGATTATTGTCAAATTAACAAACTAGAATATGGATATTGAAATTACATTTCTCCACTGTATGCCCAATATTCTTTCAGTCTGTCCATTAGTAAAAATTGTTTTTAGCTTGTGCACATATAGGACATATGCTCTTTTTATCAGATAAATATATTTTGCCATCTAACCAAATGAATACTTTGGAATATAACTGGTGTGATAAGTAAAGAATATGTTCAGAACAGCTTCTCAGTGTTATTGCTTGTCCAAACCACTACAATAGACCATTAATAATACTACTTAATTGTTGTACTCAGATAGAGCAACACATCATGTATAACAATTCTGAAACTGAGAACCCAAGAATGATGAGCTATGTGATAAAGACTTACCATAATTGCTATCCAGTGAAAGTACAGACTGAACATTGTTGACTAGCAAGCAAGCATATTCTTGTAAGATGCATATGATAAAATTTTCTTGACAGCTGTACTCAAAGTGTACCTTTTCATGTCAGCATAATTCCTTTAGTGGTTTTACTTTGAAACTTAAAAAATCGAGTTAAGTTTCCTTCAAATAGAAGTCAATCATATAAACAGATAGGACAGTTGGTGTGATTATTGATAAGAAGACTAGAAGACTCTCTCTTTTTTTGGGGGGGGGTCCGGTCGTGGGGCCTGAACTCTGGGCCTGGGCGCTGTCCCTTAGCTCTTCAGCTCAAGGCTAGCATTCTACCACAGCGCCACTTCCGGCTTTTTTCATTTTGCTTATGTGGTGCTGAGGAATCGAACCCAGGGCCTCGTGCATGCAAGGCAAGCACTCTACCACTGAGCCACCTTTCTAGCCCAAGAAGACTCTCTCTTAAACTCCCAATGTGATTTTTTTTTCAGTAATAGAAAAACAATTCTAGAATATATATGGAAAATCACAGGACCCAAAATAGTTAAGAAAGAATAAGGTTGGAGGTCTCCTGATTTGAAAACATACTATAAAAGAGTAATAACTTAGATAACATACTTAATTACTGGTGTGGAGGCAGACCAGATAGATTATAGAAACTGACAACGATTATCTGAAACCAAACACTAGACAGCTGAGAGTGATGGTACACTTTGGGAGACTGAAGTAGGTGGATGGTGAACTTGAGGTCATCCAGGTTTAAAAAAAAAAAAAGTTTGTCTCTTAAAACAACATAGAAAGGACAGATAGACCAAGGAAAGAGAGTAGAAAATCCAGAAAGATGTCTTCACATATACTGCCAAGTGATTCTTTTCACAGATTATCAGGATGACACAATAAGGAAGAATAGTTTCTTCAATAAATGATTATTGGGAACCTGGATATCCACATGCAAAAAATAAGTTTGGATCTTAATCTTATATAATAAATTGACTCAAAGGTACCTTAAAAATGGAAACCTAACAATGCAGATCTGTACACAATAACCTAAGACCATGAACTTTTGAACTGGGAAGAAAAGTGAGCATAGGGAGAAATTAAAGGACATAAGATTTGACAACAACTTCTTTGATATGACACCAAAATCATAGGCAACAGATTAAAAATAAAAGGATTACAGCAGACTTTATAAGTTCTCATCAAACAATCAACAAAATTTTAAAAAGCAACCTGTAAAATGGGGGAAAAAAGTATTGTAAATCTTAGGTCTGATAAGATGGTAATACCTGGGATGGGTAATAAATGTCTACAACTTAGGGAAAAAAAGCTAGGTTCTGATGGCTCATGCTTGTAATCTTAGCTACTCAGGAGGCTGAGATCTGAGGATCTCAGTTTGAGGCCAGCCTGGGTAGGAAAGTCTTGTGAGATCCTTACCTCCAGTTACACACACAGAGTCAGAAGTAGAGCTGTGGATCAAGTGGTAGAGTGCTAGCCTTGAGCAAAAAAGCTCAGGGACAATGCTCAGGCCCTGAGTTCAGCACCAATAAAAGAAGGAACTCCTGTCTCATACTGCAGCATAAATGAACCTCAAGAACATTATATTGAGTGAAGTAGACTGGTCACAAAAGGACAACTACTATATGATTCTTCTCATTTTTGAAGTATCTAATTTAGTCAAAAGTCATTAAAACAAAATAGAAAAGTGGGTTAGCAAGGCCTAGGTCAAGGTGGCACCTGATATTTAGTGGCTAAAGAGTTGTGGTGTTACAAGATGAAAAAAATATCTAGAGATCTGTTGTACAACAATGCAAATATGCCTAACAGGGCTGAACTATACAGCTAAAAATGGTTAAGATGATAAAATTCTTTTTACCCTGGCTTAGGATATGTTTCATTGCTTAGTTTTATATTGACTTACCAATTTTACTGATTACTGTGAGCCAGAAACTTTGATTTATTATCCTTCTACTGACCCAGCAAATTGAGACATCCATTGCCTATTTCAGAAATTAAGAAATGGAGACTTTGAAAGATTTGCAAATTTATTTCTGTTAATACTTTCCATATAGCATAACTCCCACAGTGGCTACCTCATTGAATAAGTTGCCCATTGTTTGGATATAAAGAAGGAATTGGAAGAGAAAGAGAGTCCCTCTGATAAGTATGTAAGGCAGAATGGTTGAGACTAGACTGATGATTCTTTGCTAAGTGGGCTGTACGTTAGCAGGGAGGTCTATTCTAGGGCCACTGGAGATATTGGACCTGTAGATTTGGTAAAAATGTAAATCATCAAGATGAATATCATACTCATTAAAGAAAAAGGAATACGGTTTGAAAGTTTTTATGAAGCGATGTACTGCCTAATCTTGAATTGAAAGCATCTTTTAAAAATGCACATCTCTTCATATTCCTAGGTGGTAGTGAATATGTGGGTAGGAAAATGAGTGTTTCAAATAATGCTAATGAAGTTAAATGATTGCAATCTACCATATATTGTGAGGCAAAGTTGTTAGCTGTGAAAGACGAGGACAGAATTAAAATATTACCATGACTGGCATTTGATTTGAAAACTGCGAAGATAAGCTTGGGGTCCTTTTTATGAAAACTATCCTCATAGCCCAATAGAATATCTTTTAAAAGGTTCTGTGGTTTCCATGGATACTCGGAGCTTTGATAAAGTTGTAATCCATATTCAATCATCCAAGGCAAAGAAGCCTACCAACTGAAGTCAAAAGTTGTCTCATCTCTAAATTCATAGTTTGGGACGTAGAAAGGGTAAGTAGAGTAAAGATTAGAATCCTGGGTAATTACACTGATTGAAAGCAAAATATTTAGGAGACATGTTGCCTGGATTTGAGCCTAGTGTTTACTCCTTAGGTACAATTTTTTTTTGTCTGAGTGTAAGAAAGAGGATTGCTTAGGTTTTGACATAGGAGTTTAGGATGGTGAGATCTTCTGAAAGTTGAAACCTGGGCAATATCCTCAATTGCTGAAAGCCAGAAAGACAGAGGCACTGTTGGAGGCATTGGTCTCCATGGTAACATATTTGCATTTGGCCCAGCAGTGGCTGCTTTCTGCTTAGCTTCTTTTAATTGCTATATATTGACAGCCATTTTCACAACTGCAAAATGTCAGGTAAACAAATGTGCACGGGAGTATATATCATGTCTGTAGGCTTGATCCCATGCTCCGGATGACACACAGCTCTGAAGGAAGAGTCGCCTAGGTGGCTTGGGTATTTCCTAATGTGTCTGTCACATAGTGGAAGCAAAAACCGTTCAAATGACTTAAATATTTTGCTCAATTCTCTTTTAAAACAGGTGACAAAAGAGCTCAAACAATATGACAACAAAATTATAGAATGCAAATTTGAGAACAACAGCTGGGTCTTTATGAGACAGAGAACAGACAAAAGTTTTCCTAATGCCTACAACACAGCCATGGGTGAGTAGGACAATGTAATAATGATTGTGGCATTGTACACCAGAAGTTACAGTGCTGGACCCCAAATGTGCTGCCTGTGCTGCTCTGCCTGATGGAACAAAGTGATTTGGACCCCACCCTTGTTGATAGAAATGATTTCCTGTCAGGTCTGAACCCTGTTTGGCTCCAGCCAGTTTACATTCTCCCCTCTTAAGGTGGTAGGCGGGTGCTAGGCACATAAAAGAGAGTGTTAAAGAGCAGAGCGCTGGGCTATGTACAAGTTGCATTTATTGAACAACAAAACAGAAGCCAGGATCATTTCAGATCTATTCAAAACCATAAAAACCATTGTTTGCCAGATGGTTTAAAAAAAATTAGCAGGGAAAATGTAATTTCCAGCTTCCAAAATAGCTTACAAACAATGGAGAACAAAGTAAATGAAAACCATTTTAAAAACACAAAAATTGCTATGCTATCCTTCAGAGTAATCTTTGGGTACAAGTGGAATGCTTTGAGAATACAGAGCAGTTAAGTTTTTTCATGATGAACAATGCAAATTGACTGAAGTTTATAAGCTGTACTACTGGGAGTACCAATTGATGCATTTTTAGTGGGCCTGGAAACAGGTAAAAGACAAAATGAAGATTAAGAGAGAAAGTGAAGTGGAGGTGTGACTCAAGTGGAAGAACATCAGCCTTAAGCAATAAAGGAAGAGTGCAAGATCTTAAGTTCAAGCCCCAGTACCGCCGTGCACACACACACACACACACACAAGTAATAGAATTACGTATTTTTAGAGTGTTTCAGTTAGTGATGATGATACAATAAGCTTGTGAGAAAATTTAGAAAGGGCCAATTCAAGTTTTTCAGCTTAAAAGTTTACTGTTGTACACTTAGTGGTTCTTATTGAGAGGAACATCTGTGCTTGGACAAGATGAGTTTATCTCAAAAGTAGGAATGATAAAGCCTGTGTGTGTGTGTGTGTGTGTGTGTGTGTGTGTGTGTGTGTATGTGTGTTTCTTCCCAAAATCGAATAAATGAGGAGGATTGGTTCTAAATTTCCTATTTTTTCTTTCTTTCTCTTTTTCTTTTTCTTCTTCTTTTTCTTTTTTGTTTTCGTTTTCTTTTTCTTTGTCTAAGACTGGGACTTGAATTTGATATCTGACACTTTTGCTCATTGTCTGGCACTCTACCACCTGAGCCACGCCTCCAGCTTCCTAAATTTTGATTGCTCAGGAAATGCTTTATTTCTTCTTAGGAAATTTTATTGTATGTATGTCTGACTATAAAGGTAAGTCATGGAAGTAAAGTGGCACACACCGCCTGCTGCAGGAGCAAGGCCAGTGCTGGGCAGGCATTGCACTTCTGAGAGCAGGTTGTAGTTGGACATGGACTCCAGTGTAGACCAGTGCACTCTTCTAGATCCTAGAAAAAGCTGTGGAGTAGAAAACTGTATTGGAGACACATTATTACCCAAGTATTTAAAAGTCTGGTTTACAATTCTGCAGTCCAGAGTAGCCACAAAAAAAGCACTTGCCTTGGGGAAGGGAGGAGATCAGTTTGAGAAGAAGCCTGTCATGTAGTGGCACAGTTAGCATACCAGCATAGGAACCATCTCCTAGCCTGTGCTGAGTCACGTGTCCTCGTTAGCTCTCACATGTGGTGCTTCCTTTGTCCACAGCTGTGTGCAACAGTATCTCAAACCCTGTCACCAAGGAGATGCTGTTTGAGTTTATTGACAGATGTGCCGCTGCTTCCCAAGGACAGAAGCGAAAGCATCACCTGGACCCTGACACAGAGCTCATGCCACCGCCGCCCCCCAAAAGGCCGTGCCCCTCAACCTAAGCCCTGCCTCTGACTCAGTCTCACAAGGAAAGATAAGTGAGGAAAATGCTGTCACCCCCCCCCCTTTTTTTTTTACAGCCAGAGAAATGGAAAGACAAGTGTGACCTGATGCTGATAGACGTTTGAATTTTGTTTTAAAGGAAGGTGCTGTGGCCAGCCTGTGTACATTTGGTGCATTTGTTCCCTCAGTGCTACAGTACATCATGGACTTAAACACTTAGTTACATCTGATCAACTCAGCCTTACTTTGTGGAATATGAAGCTTGAAATATCCAAAGTTTTAAATGAGATTGAAATCAATGAAAGAGAGGCCTTTTTTACAGATGAATAGCCTTTACCTTTAATTTGTAAAGTTAAAAATCTGGAGCTGTGAGCACATAAAACATTGTACTTTCAATAGTTGGATTTCAAATTTGGCAGACTGTCAAAATTTGAGAATTTTGTCAATGGTATTAGAAGTTCTTGCTATCAGTTATCATGATTTTTCTTAACACTTCTGATATTCCTGTATTAAAACCAGTGACAAGGTTATAAAGTATTGTGTGAATTTAAACACAGTGCTTAGTCTGGTTTTTATCATTTTAAGAATTTGTTTTCAAATGTAAAAGTAAAAAGAGAGTAAAGCTTCATTTTTGTGACTTGCATAGTTTCTTTTAAGAAGTACATTATGTGTCGAATGTTTGGCCTGTAGCATCAGATATCCAGTGGGTCCACTTTGGTGAAGGTTTTGAGTTACATTACGGAACTTGAGTCTACATCACCATGTTACCGTGTGTCCTCCTGTAGACTTGCCTTCTTTCAAGTGCTAGGGCTACCTCTGATTTACCTCGTTGGTGTCAGCACATGGTAATTAGATTAAAATACACAACTCACCGTGGTATGTGAGAGAGATATCAAATACAAACAATGTCCCATTAGTTTCATTGGACAAAACAGCAGAGGAAATGCTAGGGACTCCTTTGATTCGAAGATAATGTCAGAGGACTAGAATATGGTCACTAGAACATGCTCTCGCGCTGCCAGATAAACGCAGAGGCAAAGGCAGAGACATTTGTAGGAGCAAAACATCAAGGAAATCAAGACATTTACTTTCAAAGCCAGAATTCTATCTATATACTATTTTAGGGATGTTATTTCAGTAATACATCTGAATTTCAACATGTTCACTGATAGATAATGGGTATAAAGGGCAGCTAATTGGCCATCTGCCATTATTAAGAAACTATGTCCTGATTGGTTTGTGAAGGAACAGAATTAGCTAACTAAAGGCTAATGTATTTATTTTTAGAGGTACAGGTTTTAAGTATATGTATTTAAAACAAATTTTCATGATCTGAATTTTATATATGTATATGCATATATCTGTAAGTATATGCAACAGTGTATATTCTTCTACTGCTTCAGCCAGACATGAAAACCCACAAGTTACCTAGAAGACTGAAAACCTGACAGGATTTCTATGTCATAGCACAGATAAACCAAAAATGTATTTATATGCACCTGAGTTTTAATGTTTTTAAACAAAGTTTTCTCCTGCAGTACTTTTCTATAAGAAATACTAGAATTGTGCTTGGGCTTTTTTTTCTTTTTCTTTTTGGTTTGTTGGTCCCAAGTTATGTAATGTATAATGAATCTATCCAAAATGCTATTTTAATGCTTTTTTTTTTCCTAGAGTGCTTTTGTACATTTGGGAATTAAAAGAGGTCAGACACCTGTCTGCCACACTGACAGTTGAAAGGGGAAATTCCCAAGGTTCCATCTGTCTTTTTACAAAGTGAATCTAAAACATGAAAATGCCTATGCAACTCCAAATAGTCCCCACGCAGGCTCAGCTACTCTTTTGTTGGTGTATTCTCGCTTCCAAGCCTGAGCAAAGGCAGAGCCCTTTTGCAGATACACAAGGGAGCTCTGCCAGTGATCTCTTAATAGAGTTAGAATGTTTATGGTAATCGTAACCTTTGAAATGAGTTATGTGGAAAGAGCATCTCAGTTTTAATACACCCAGGTATTGTCTCCTGTCCTTTCTCATTTTAGCAGGACTTAATGTTCTTAAGTTATCCTTTCTTTCTGTTCCAGTGAAATGTAATCGGTGGTGTTAGAAGTAGATCTCAGCCCCCAACACATTGCCATCTGCAGTATCATAGCAAGTCATGTGGACAGTCGGGCGATTGGGGGAGGGGGGCAGAGGAGGCAGAGAGGCAGGACTTGAACATCATAAAGAAAACCCTTCCCTCCACTTACCACACGATGGCTGTTTCTAAGACTATAAAGCTTTTTTTAAAAAAAATAAAAGTAAGAAAACTTTGCTCTCCTGAGTTATATGTAAAAAGCTTTTGCTTTTTGTTTAGAAAGAGTGTGGATGACTCCTGCCTGGATGGTTAGTTACATTTGCTTTCTGTGAAATGCTCCGAAATGTCAGAACATTCCTTCTAATTGTGTGTCAGTGTGCATTGTAATAAAACTACTGGTTCAAAACATCCGTGCTGTCTGCTTTGTTTCGCCAGCAGGGCTTTTGTGTCCCTTGCGTTGCTAGCATCAGCTCCTGCTACTCAGCCACACCCAGCGTAGTCCATCTGGTTTTGTTTCATATGAGAGAGAGAGGTGCAAACCTATTTATCTTCCAGAGAACCTGAGAAATTTGATTGACATGGGGGGAGGGTGTTTAAACTTTATTTTCGAGGTCTAGGCTTAACTTTATGATGTTCATATTTTTGTTCCTCTATCTTAGCAGTCTACTATATGAATATTCTGTTAAACTGCTTTAATGTACTTAATTATTTTAGACTTCTCTCTCGCAGCAAATATCCTGAAATGATGAAGTAATGGCCTACCAAATGTTCTGTTGGCTATGTAAGTTTTTACATGGAATTTGCCATCTTGGAACAAGGCATATAGTATTTCCTGGCCAAAGTCAACAGAGCCAAATACTCTCAAATGAAAAATATGATGTTACAGAGAATTCCCTGGCCTAGATAGACCCAGAAATAAATGTGGGCTCTGGTTCAGTGTTCTCTCATTAGAGCCCTTTGTCCCCTGTTTTTCTGTCTATAGAATGGCAATACTGATGATAGCCAGGTGATCAACATTTCTAGTTTTTTGCCATGACTCGGGTACAAACCAATAATACTTTGTAAATCTCCATTACCATAATAACAGTATTCCTATGATGGAATATTTGCCAAGAACTAAGACTGTCCCAAATACAGGTGTTTTGTGTAGGTAAGTGCCATTACAAAACAGTTTTTAGATACTGAGTTGTGAGCTGAAACTCATGGTGGTCTCCTAAATGCTGCTTTTTGGGGAGAAGGTTGCTCTTCTGAACTATTTAATAGATTTCTTAGGGGCTGACAGTGAAAGGCTTTGCATACCTCCCTCTACTTAAAGATTAAGATGAGAGAAGGGAAATCTGTATATTTTTAGGGCTTTATTTGACTGTTGAACTAAATATGAGTGACTAAGCCACCTTGAAGGGAAGCTTTTTCTCTTTAAGATGCAAAATTCCAACAGTAATTAGGAAGCAGTAAGTGATTAAATCACACACTGGGCCAGCATTTTCTTGACTGGCATAGTTAGCTGTCAAGTCTGACACTTTGGCAGGTCATCAGCGGCCTTGGCTAACCTGGATGTGTCATTTCTCCCTCCTCCCCCTTGCCCCCCACTCCCCCACCAACCAATATCTGGGTGACTATTGTTCTGAGCAACACAGGATTCCAAGCAAGGACCACATGGACTACATGGATGGGATTTGGGTTGCCAACATTCTTTTCTTGGAAAGGGTGTGTGTGTGTATGTGTGTGTGTAGATACTGGGGCTTGAACTCAAGGCCTGGATTCTATGCCTGAGCTTTTTGCTCAAGGCTAGCGCTCTACCACTTGAGCCACCCTCCACTTCCAGTTTTTGTGGAGATAAAACTCTCAGGGACTTTCCTGTGTAGGTTGGCTTTGAACTGCTATCCTCAGATCTCAGCATTGTGAGTAGCTAGGATTATAGGCATGAGCCACGAGCACCTGGTGGAAAGGCATTTTAAAAATAATAATGTGGCCATCATTTAATACAGTAAAGAGTCTTAACATTCAAAAAAGAAATAGAACATACTTTACAAGTACAGGCCTTAACATGGAGCACATGTTATGTTATTCATCTCCTTGTCTTAGGGTTCAACATTTCACCCCAGACCAGGGAAACCTTCATGTTGGGGATCACCCCTTAGAGTGTATGGCCACACTAGTGCAGTTGGTCTGTGACTTAGAACTGGCCAGGGGTACATTAAACCCTCAAAGGAACTGTCCTTCTTGATTCCATAACAAGGTCATGTTCATAACCAGAGTTGACCATGGGAAATTTCCTCAAAGGGTTGATAATAGGTTTGATTTGTGACAAAAAGTATACAAAGTAAAAAATGTTGGGAAATGCACACATAGAATGAAACTCTCAGCTATATGAGGAGCAGAGGTAAGCCTGGACAGACATCATATAGAAAACTAGAAATTAGGGCTGGGAAGTTGGCTCAGTGATAGAGCGCTTGCCTTGCATGCATGTGGTCCTAGGTTCGATTCCTCAGTACCACATAAGCAGAAAAAGCCAGAAGTGGTGCTATGGCTCAAGTGGTAAAGCGCTAGCTTTAAGCTAAAGAGCTGAGGGACAGTGCCCAGGCCTAGAGTTCAAGCCCCATGACTGGCCAAAAAAAAAAAAAAAAAACAACTAGAAATTAGTTTTGGTTACAAAACAGATCAACAAAAAGTCACACACTTGCTAACTTGGAACTTGGTACATACAGTCTACTTTTCCTTTCAGTCACAACTGCCAGAGATCTTTCAAAACTTCTACCTGCTCCTGTTATTCCCTCTGTTAAGAGCTGGCACATGATAGAGCCCTGGGTGATGTGGTCCCATCCTGTTGCTCTAGTTTGATATTTGGCTAGCCTGTCATGTGTGACTCCCAGTGGTGTGACTCCCAGTGTTTCCCATGGAGTCTGCATGGGTCTCCATGGAGCTGCAGCTGCTTCTACTAGCAGCTTCCCTTCATCCTGCAATCAAGGATCTCTCTTCCTATAAGACATTCTGCTACAGGCCATATTTGTGATGTTCTGTCTTGGTCTTCTCCTCAGGTCATGGGTCTCAAAAGATAACGGGGTGAACTGGATCATCTCTGTGACCCATAGTACATGGCTTGTGGTAATGTAGGTACATAGTACCAGTTGTAGCCAGATTCAAATACTCCTTTGTGTCATTGTTACTCCCTGCTTAGCCATATATGAACTTACTCTTTTGTGTGTGTCACTCCCACTTTCTCACCTCTCTTTAAAGAATTTTCATGGCTCGCTTGATGCGCCTTGTATGTAATCCTGATCAGAAGTACCTTGCCTGTTCTTGGCTTTTATACTGCACACTAATGCTTCTGAGGGAAACTTCTCAGCAGGAAGGATCTTAAGAAAGTGCCCTGATCTTGCTGTGATGTGATCAGAAGGAGGTGTGAGGGAAGTTGTGTTTTTAACCATGCCTTAGATTCTAATGTGGGCCCATTGAACTTGTTGTGTCTTAAACTAGAAGTCTCAGCCTTACCCATTCCTGCCTATTTTCTGATGTTTTCAAACAGAAATCCTTTGGTAAACTGCTGAGGCTTTTTGGCAAGGTTTAAAAATAAACTCCAACTCCTGGTGTCTTCCTGTGAATCAATGCTTTCAAGTGGGAAAGGCAAGTGAAAGATAGTGTTCTGGTTTCTGCAATTGAATGCTCGCATCCAGGATCTAAAGGAATAAGAAACTTCACAGTTTCTGTAGAACTTCTACTCTCCTCTGGAAGCTGTCAGGGGAACATTGTGTGGTTTTGATCTCCAGTATAAACACACAGTGTGCTCTGATAACACATGAAGATGTGGGCTGCGGGGACCCCGATCAAATGACACAACCAAAGCTCTCCTGAAAAAAATTGCTTGTGAACGTCTGGCATGTAGGAGAAACTGCGTACCCAGAAACATCCGGCACAATAGGATGCTGCAAGAGGTGAGCAATGCTCTTGACCTTGAGGAGTGGGGGGATGAATGGAAAGGGGATGTGTGGACAGTGATCCTGGGGAAAGGTGGATGGTGGCATGTGCACTGTGTGAAGGAGAGTGCGTGGGAAGATAGTCGTAGCATTCCATCTGAAACCAATAAACCAATCAGCCATCCTTGGCTCCTTGAACTCTGGATCTCTGTAGCTGCCCACTGATTTGTTCCCATTTCCTCCAAAACTCCTAAAAGGAGTTGATTGCGATTCCTCACTCCAGAACCTTCCCTCCTAGTGTCTATTGAGCCCACTCCAGCAAGCAGGCTCTCATCTCCACTGTGCTGTCACTGCCACCAGATTCCTCACCGGATCAAACCCACCCTCAACAAACCTGTCAGTGGTCCCTTATGCACTCTGTGTGTGTGTGTGTGTGAGAGAGAGAGAGAGAGAGAGAGAGAGCGCTCAGATAGGATGCTAGCTCAGCTTTTTCACTCAAGACTGGTGCTCTACCACTTGAGCAATACTCCCTTTCTGGCTTTTTGATGGTTAATTGGATATCTGTCTAGGCTGGCTTCAAACCATGATCTTCAGATCTCAGCCTCCTGAGTAGCTAGGATTATTGAAGTAAGCCACGTGTGTCCTCTGCTTTATTATTATTAGTGTGTGTGTGTGTGTGTGTGGGTGCGCACGCGCGCACATGCGCCAGTCCTGGGGCCAGGATGCGGTCCTTGAGCTTTTTTTGCTCAAGCCTAGTACTCTCCAAGTTGATCCACAGCTCCTTGCTTTTTTTGGTGTTTAATTGGAGGTAAGTGCCTTGCTTTGAGCTGTGATCCTCAGCTGTCAGCCTCCTGAGTAGTAAGGATTACAGGCATGAGGGAAAGGCACCCAGCTACTTAACTCCTTTTAATGGGAAATTCTGAACATACATAAAATTAAACAATAAAAGAAATTCTCCTTTTCACACAGTAGGCACAGGCCAGTTGTTTTAAAACCTGTCATCCCGCCGGGCGCTGGTGGCTCATGCCTGTAATCCTGGTTAGGAGGCTGAGATCTGAGGATCATGGTTCAAAGCCAGCCCAGGCAGGAAAGTGCGTGAGACTCTTATCTCCAATAAACTGCTTGAAAACCGGAAGTGGCACTGTGGCTCAAACAGGAGAGCACTCGCCTTGAGCTGAAGAGCACAAAGAGAGTGCTCAAGCCCAGAGTTCAAGCCCCACAACCGACCAAAAAACAAACAAAAAACCCATCATCCCATGATAAATTATACAGGACTCTAGACATTCACTCAGTGAGAAGAGGATATTCTTAGGAGAGGATCACAAAGGCTCAATAGCTATGTACACATGATCATATAAAATGATACCAAAATGAATTCCATGAAATGGAGATGAGGATTTTTGTTATTTTTGTTTTTTCTCCTTTGTTGCTGTTTTGTTTTTTTGTACCTGTTGTGTATGTATGTTTATCTGTTTTGGAGATGACAAAGGGGGCCACAGAAAGAGTGGAACAAAGGGTAAACAAATGTAGCAGTGGTACTCACTAGATACTATGTCAAAAATGAACTATGCAATGTTGGGGTGATCGGGACAGCAAAACAAAGCTAGGGAAGGGTGATGCTGTTCAAAAAGAAATGTACTCAATACCTGACATGTGCAACTGTACCCCCTCTGTACATCATCTTTACAGTAACAAACAAAAACACCTCCAGCCTCCTTGTTGCCCACTGCCTGCTCATGGCTTCCAGGCTGCTCTGCTCTCTTGGTCTCCTTTCCTTTCACCTCTGAGCTGCCCTTCTCAGCCTCCCTCACTGAGTCTCTCCATCTTTCCAGCCTCTAAATGACTTGAGACCAGTCCACCAGCCTCTGCCCACCGTATGTGGGAACCCAGTGACCTCTGAACTTGATCACCAGCCACACACAATGCTCCCAAGTTACTTTCTAGCCAGGATTGCTCCTGAAGGCTCACCTGACTCCAGCTGACAGCTTGACACCTTCACTCCTAGTCTCAGAGTAGCTGGGACCCGCACCCCAACACTGAGCTTCCCCTTCCTCCTTGTCCCATCTTCCAAAGCTCAAGTTAATAACAGTTGTGTGTTTTCCAGTCACTTCTGACTCATCCTTGACTGAGCTTTCTCACGCTTCACATTCAACCCATCCACAGATGTTGTCAGCCCTGCCTTTGAAATATAACAGGCATCTGACAGCTGAGGCTGCAGCTCCTCTTCTCCTGCTCAGACTCCTTACTGCTCCCAGCTTCCTTTCTGTCTCCCCTCTATTCTCCTCACTGCCAGCATTATGATTTCCTAGAGCCTGTCCCTCCACTACTCAAAACCTCCCAAAGCTGCCTACTTTATTCAGCATGAAGTCCTAACTAAAGGCACCCCTGAATTCCCAAGGTTCTACCTCACCCAGCCCCCAGCCACCTCACAACTCCTTTCCAATCCCTCAGCTCTGTCTCTTCATACCAGCTCCTTGCCAACAAGCTCCAACTTAAGCAAAGCTCTTCACCCAGCTAGTCAGAAAGCTCCCAGCCTTGCATTACTGGTCTCCAGATGAGTTCCTTCGTCATAGGGTCTTCCTGACCATCCTGTGTAACATGCCACTTCCCTGGCCATCTGCCCTCTTCCCCACTTTGCTTTCTACAAGCACTCCCGATCTGGTGTTTCTGTTTGAGTTGTCTGCCTGCCATCTGACTAACTTCTGGAATTTCATTTCCTTCCTTGCTGTATTTCTAGCACCTTGATCAATCTGGCACAATAAACACAGGAGTTTCCTAGAACCCATGATTGAAGGAGGATTACAGGGACAGGCAGGGGGTACATTTTGAGGGGCTCTGAATGCCTACAAAGTTCAGTTAAAGTCTGATCAGTTATCAGGAGCTATTGTTAGCCTTTAAGCAAAGCATTTCTTTGTGGGTAATAATGTGTCCAGGGAGCAGAAGGAAGAAAACCAAGGTGACACAGGCCAACAGGGAGGCTACTGGAATAAACCAGATGAGAGAGCAAAGTCTAGATTAGGGTGACGTGCTCAGAAGGAGAAGGCTTGGGTGTGACCAGCAATCAAGAGGGAAAAATTATTGAGATCCAGTAGTCAGTTGATTACCTTGGTGGTTTTAAGCCTGACTAGAGCAATGGTGGTAGCCTTGACAGAAGTGAGAATGAGAGGAAGAGCTGTTTGGGGGCTGGGGGAAAGGGGCTGCTGAGCATATCGGTGGGATTGGTGCTAAGGGGCCAGGAGGGCAGTATACAGGGACAACAGAAATGTAAACGTGGGGCTTGGGCAATCCCACTGTTGGCAAGGACATCTGTGTGTGTGTGTGTGCGCGCGCGCGCGCGCTCGTGCGCACACATGCACCAGTACTAGAGCTTAAACTCAACAATCTCACACTCTTGCTTGGCTTTTTTACTCAAGGCTGATGCTGTACTGAGCCACACCTCCACTTCTGGTTTTCTGGAGATACGTCTCTCAAATTTGTCTGCCTGGGCTGGCTTTGAACTGTGATCTTCAGGTCTCAACCTCCTGAGTAGCTAGTATTACAGGGTAAGCTACCAGCACCTGGCTTTGATAACAAGTTTTAAATTTGGCTACAGGATTGATGTTAAAGCAGTGAGCAGAAGGCATGAGGTAGAAAGAGGATTGAGGATGGAAGAGAAAAATAAGCCAGGTGCTGGCAGCTTATGCCCATAATCCTAGCTACTCAGGAGGCTGAGATCTGAAGATCACAGTTCAAAGCCAGCCCAGGCAGGAAAGTAAGTTAGTGCGGTTCTTAGTCTTCAATTAACCACCAGAAAACTGGAAATGGTGCTGTGGCTCAAAGTGCTAGCCGTGAGTGAAAGAGCTCAGGGATAGTGCCTCGCCCTGAGTTCAAGCCCCACAACTGTCAAAATAACCATAATTCATGAAAGAGGCAAAAGAGAGCCACGTGCACTTCAGGGAAAACTCAGAGGGGCAAGAACTGAGCAAATGGGGCCTTGAGTTGCATGTCTAGATGACCTGAAGAAGCATGACAGGGATGGGTGGGATCAGGCCAAAAAAAGAAAAAAGAAGAAATGGAGCTGGTGGAGCTTGGGGTTTCATTGCTGCCAAGAGCATGAACTAAGTCTCCCAGTATATTGATTGAGAGCACCTGAGCTATTCAGTGCCCCAGCCCCTACTGCAAGACACCAACCCTTTCTTACTACACCACTGACTAGACTGTGTGTCTAGCCCTGGGATGCCTCTGGACTCCTAATAGGAATGACCTGGGTTCTCTGCAGATGTAGTACACTCACACCTGAGATCTAAGGGTCAGGGGTGGAAGTCAGCATGGGCTGACAAATCAGAGAGATTCTTATCTCCAATTCATCCACCAAGCATGGCATGTGTGTGGTTCAAGTAGTAGGTACAATTCTAAAGCGTCAGCCTTAAGGGGAAAAAAAAAAAGCTCAGGGTGAGGTCCTGAGTTTGAGTCCCAGTACTGACCCACACACGCAAAAAGTACACATGTTGTTTTGCTGCTCCACAGAGGCTAGACAAGGTCAGCCTCAAAGCATGACTTGGCCGGCCCATACAAGAGGCCTTTTGGACAGATGGCCTGGGCGCAGCCAATCTAAAGGGGGTGGGCAGCGAGCCTCCAACAGGTGGCGCTAAGTCTCTGCCCTCACATGTGATGTTTGCTTATGGTTTCCATTTCAGCTACCCAGGAGTGCTTTAATAAAGTACGTGGGTTCCACACCTCTGAGCTCATCTCTATTTTGAAGAATTGATGTATAAACAATCCCATTGGATTAGAAGTTTGTCTGCATTATCACAAGAAATGTCAAAGAGAAATCACAAATCTGTAGAAATGATATAAATGATTCTTGAAATACAATTTTAACAGTGGACATTTTTGAAAGGCTACAAAAAATGGCCTTAATTTTTTAAAATTTCAGTCTGTAGTAAGTTTCTCAGATCGTAGCTACTAAAAATTTAAGTCAAGCATAATAGCTGTATTTTCAGCCACTCTGAATTTGGAAACAGGATCACTATGAATTCAAGGCCAGTCCAGGCAAAATTTGGGATACCATGTCTCAAAAATCAAATACAGGTTGAGATCCGGAGGGTCATTGTTCAAAGCCAGACCAAGCAGAAAAATCTATGAGACTCCATCTCCAAAATAACCATCATAAAGTAGAGCTGAAGGCCTGGCTCAAGTGGCAGTTTGCTAACTAAGAAAGCAAGCCAAAAGAGTGTGGGGTTCTGAGTTTATACCCCAGCCTGGGGAAAAAAGGACTAGAGGCTTGGTTCATGAGGTAACATGCATTCCTAGCATGTCTATTTGAGGAAAGGGGCATATCAAGAGACAATTGACGCCTTGATTCACACACAGCCACTTGAAGCCTAAAGTTGATATTGAAAAGACATTCAAGTTTCTTAACATTTTGGAAAGGTCTTTTTGTTGTTTTTTGTTTTGGTTTTGTGGGGTGTTTGTGTTGTGTTGTGTTGAGGTTTTGTTCTGGTGTTACCTGTTTGGTGAAGAGAACTCATAGCTTGGCACTTTTGCTGGCCTTGCTTTCTTTGCTGGCTTTCTATCACTTATGCCATGCCTCCAGCCCAGCATTTTGGAAGGATTTTATTTCAAAATTTATAGAAAATTTATATCTTTTCCAGAACTTTATATTTTACTTTTTCTTACCACAATTATATATTTTATTTTATTTTTAATGTTTTTTTATTGTGAAAATACCATACAGAGGGGTTAAAGAACTCCATGAGCAAGGTAATAAGCACATTTCTTATCAAGTATTGTTGCCTCCTCCTTTGTTTTTCCCCTACCATCCCTGCCCTCCCATCTCCACAACTACACTTCCCCCCCCCAAAGCTGTAAAGTTCGTTTTTCAATATAACATCTTGTACATCTCATATACATATGTGTGTATATATATAATATATACAAACATATATAATATGTACATGGTATATATATTTGTATATGTTTTATATAATATAATACATATATAAATATATCATATATGGGATGTATGATAAGTAATAGTATGTTATATACTATATTATGTATAATATATAATAATCTGTTATATATTTTATATTATATACAATAGAATATATATATTACATAATACATAATATGTAATATATAAAATATGGTTATATATTTGTATTTCAATATATTTATATGTATTATATATATATATATATATATATAATAAACTCTTTCCACCCCTACCAAGATGCATACTTTAGTTCTTTAGTTTGCCCTGTGGTACTGTTAATATGTTCTTTTAGGCTGCATGTGTGGTGCATGCCTGTAAACCCTAGCCCCCAGAAGGAAGGTACAAGAGCACTCCAGACCAACCTGGGCTACACAGTGTCCCTGAGTGCTAACATCATTCAGACATGAAGTTTCCAAGGTCATTTCTGGCTGGAGTCTTCTTTAATTTTTAAAGCCCGTCCTGGGATTGAATTCAGGCCCTCAAAGTGGCCTGCTAGACAAGCACTCTACCACTTGAGCTATGCCCTAGACTTTTTGGTTTGCCTTTCGTGGGGTAGGACAGGTTGGGGGGTGGGGGGGGTGTTACAGTTTTCCGCTAGCTTCAGACAATTCTCCTCCTTCAGCCTCTTGAGTAGCTGGGTTTATAGATGTGCCCTACTACACTCAACCCTCAGGATATCTCTTGCTAATTCAGATATCCAACTGACAACTTGGCATCTCTCTTGTTTCTCAGTCACCTCAAACCTGCACACCAGCACTGTGCTTTCTGCCTCCTCTTCCCACCACCTTCCAAAGCTCAGTTAATGGCACCTGCGTTTATTTCCCCCTCTTCTGGAGAGCAATGGGCCAGGGCTCTCCTAGAACATTGGCACTCGCTCATGCCTCCAGGTCCCAGGTTATCAGGGTAAAGCTGAGACTGCAGCACACGCACATGTGCACACACAGTTGCATAACCCACAAGGCACAGGTCTGCTTAGAGAAGTTTGATTTTTGACTGCCAAAGAAGGCAAACATCTTAAAGTGAAGGAGAGAGCTATCTTTGGGTAGGATGCAAAACCGCCCATGAGTATATCACATCAGAAAGGATGTGTGATTTCTTCCAGTCCTTCAACTCAAAAAAAGGATGAACAGATTTAACTGATGTATTCTAAAAATAAATAAATAAATAAAATATGCTTTAAGCCGGAAACCAAGTATAGAAGTTTCGGGGTGAGGTGGTGTTGGTGGGAAGGAATAATGAACTGAAGGATGCTGAGGGAATTCTTTTGGGGAGAGGGGATGGGTATAGAAACCAAGTTATGACAGTACTGTTTTCATTGTAAACATCTTCTACTGTAAAACCAGATGACTAAAGGTCACAGAAACAAGGTTGGCTTGGAAAAACAAAATTATGAATGGAGATGGTCACACATAGTTGGGAGCAATTCCTTCCTCAGAGTTGAGAGCTATCATGAAATTCTCAGTTGTTGGTGTTCAATACACCTGTTTGAAAGGTGCTGTTTCAAAGGGCTAAAGTTAGGGTTCAATGGAAGAAGGCTTGCCTAGCATGCCCAAGCCCCCACGTTTGATCTCCAGCATTGACAGGAAGCAAAAAAGAACATTAATTTGTAATTCTAAGAACAACAACTACAAATAAGCCAAACCCTGGGATGACTCAACCAACAGGACCGAAAGAGTTGGAGGCCCCCTCCCCCCCCTCGCCCTTGCCCAGGTGCAGATCTGGTTGGCCTGGTCCCTGCTCCCATCTTCTGCCCAGACTCTGAACTATGAAGTCCTCCTGTGGAGGAAATGCCCCATGGGCCCTGTCCCATAGGCATCCACTCTGGTGTCTAGAGACAGCTCTTCTTTGGGACACAACTGAGTTTTTATTTACTACATAGCAAGTTTTGTTTTTTTTTTCTGGATAAAAGCAAAATATTCTTCTTAGGTCATTCAATAGAACAACAAGCAACTTAATAAATTAATTTTGCTGTGTAAGTCCCCCCTCTATGCTGGCTCTTGGGAAGCGAAAGTTGATTCTTTTCATTCTTTTTGTCTTCTTCAGAAAGATTTAATGTGTTACCGCGGTGCAGAAAATCAATGCTTTGAAATCAATGGTAATTTCTCAGGCTGTTTAAAATTATTCACATGACTGTGGATCTGGGGCTGGTCATAAAACCCAGGGTGGTAGCAGGGAAAAGCATCTAGTTTGAATGTCTGCAAGGCTGTTCTGTGCTGCTTTTCTTCTAGAACTAGTGTTGCCCCACATCATAATTGAACCCACATAGTGCTGGCTCTGAGAACAGGTCTTAAATTGCATTAGAAGCTCTGGTGTGTGTGTGTGTGTGTGTGTGTGTGTGTGTGTGTGTATGTGTGTGTGTGTGTGTGGTGTAGCTAACTTTGTAGTCACTTTGTACCTCCGAAGTTTACATACATATTGTGTTAGGGTCAGGGGTGAACAGCCAAGTGTACCCCACAGGCAGGGGACCCACAGGCCCAGGCAGCAGTGATGGATGAAGGGCACAGGTGGGTGGCAGTGGAGGCTCAAATGGTCTTTGAGTGCTATAGCAAACCACTTCTGGGAAGAAGGGTGGTGTCTCACGCAAGCACTGCTGACAGCTTTGTGGTGAACAAAATCACATCCACCAGGAACTTGGTTGCCACCACCCCCTCTGCAGGACAGCAGGCTTCAGAGATTTGCCTTGCATCCCCAGGCCAAGAAAAGGTGGTGCTAGACTCAAGCCCTGGTTTGCTTCCTCCAGAATGTCTTGTAAGGAGCACCAAGGAGGGAGCACTTCAGTGGGACCATGAGCACAGAATCTCCCAATGGTGCCAGACAGAGGTGAGGGCCCAGCATGTCCTTCACCGAGAAGACCTTTATAAAACAGCACACATGGGGCTTCTGGAATCCAACCTGTGCTTGGGAAGAGGAGGTGCCAGTGTGGGAACCCAGGGAGACACTTTCATCCAAACCAAAGTGGAAAGAAGGTGGATGCTCATCATACTGATACAACTTTTCCTTCCTCAGAGAATGCAAAGGTCATCTGACGTTAGCGCAGACTTCTTGTTCCAAATGCCAGAACCACACAGGAGCAGGGTCGCCCTGTGTTCTGCAGACCTCTGCCACCCTGCCAGCACCACCCACATGCGTGTCAGTAGGAGTGGCCCCGTGGCCAGTGCTTCTCTAAAAAATTAAATTTAAGCCAGGTGTCAGTGGCTCTGTAATTCTAGCTACTCAGGAGGCTGAGATCTGAGCCCAGATCTGAAGTCAGCCTGGGCAGGAAAGTCTGTGAGACTCTTATCATCAATTAACTACCAAAAGGCTGGAAGTGGCACTGTGCTACAAAGTGGTGACAAAAGCTCAGGGAGGGACAGCGCCCAGGCCCTGAGTTCAAGCCCGAGAACTGGCACAAAAAGTAAATTTATTTGGTTTTGTTTTAACTTGGAAAAACCCAGAATTTCATTTGCTCACAGTTCTGGAGGCTGGGAAGATCTGGCTTCCCAGGAGTGACTCCCAGCCTCATGTTTCCACATGGCTGCTAGAGAACTGAGAGATCAGAGGGCTGAAACTTCAGAGGGCTGGGTGCCAAAGCCAAACCTTTTCAGTTTTTAATGCATCTATTAACTGTGTGAAGGGGTTTCATTAGGCTATTGTCCATCCAGGCATATAGTGTGCTTCTATCAAATTCACCCTCTTTTTCTTGTCCCTTTTGGCATGCTATTCCCTTTTACAATATTAATGAGTTCCATTAATCTATTTTCAAACACAACTGTAAAGATTTTCCATCACTCTTTCCTTTTGCACTCCTCTTCATAGTCCCTCCATTCACATTCATGTCATACTCTTCAGGTCTTTTTACATTCCTTTTACAGTCCTTTTTACATTCATGTCATATGATTTTGGTCTAGATTTTGTGCATGATAGAAAACACATAGAGTTTGTTTTTCTAACCTTGGCTCATTTCATTTAACTTGGTGATCTTTAGTTCTACCCCATTTTCTTCCAAATGACATAATTTCATTCTTCTTTATGGCTAAGTAATACTCTATCATAGAGGAACATTTTCTGTTCCCTTTGGTGCTTGGAGGAATTAGAAAGAACTTCTCCTAGAACATAGTGGGCACTACAGGTGCATGCTCACTGAACCAACAGCAACCTGGCCCTCAGCCCTCCACTGCACACCACAAAAGGTGGCCTGCTTGTCCCTCTTAACTCTTTCTGGGGGAGCTGATGCCCCACCAGCAGCTCCCTCTATTTCAGAGGCCCTCAGAGAAATGTTTTCACCAAAACCTAGCACTGATGTCATCCCAGCTAAGCATTTTGATTAGATAGTGATGTCTAAAGTTCCCAATTCTGGCAGCCACTCCAGGAGTGCATCTGGGGGTGCTAGGGAGGTCAAAGAAGTAGCCAAGCAGACAGAAAGCAAGCCCAACTGCTGGATCCAGGCTGCTACTACACAAAGCCACAGCCCAACTTAGTCGACCAGAAATCATCGGTTTGAGAGAATTATCACTAGCCTTGACATGAAACACTGCTCCGATAATTCCAAGAGAGGGGTAGGACACCCAGAGGGACCCTTGGAGATGCTCCGGAGGAAGCACCCTGGAGTGCAGCTGATGCCTGTACTGGGGAAGGTGACACCTTCTCTGCCCTCTGCCTCCCAGATAGCCTGGCGTCCCTCACAAGGAGTCTTACTCGATGGGTAGACACCTTCTGGAGAAGTAATTTGAACACTGGTAAAAGGGACCATTGATAGTGTGCTCAAGGAAAAACAAAAAAAAAATTTAGACATCCTAGTACAGAAACTTCCCCCAGAGTTTGTTCATAAACTCCAGAATGAAGATCTTACCTGCAGACTTCAAATGAACCCCAAAGGTCACTGTTTTAGGGGAGATCTTAGGTAGAAGTTTTCCACAACAAGGAGCTAGAGCTTCTGTCCAATGACTATCCCAGTTTTTATAATCCAAAGCCTTTCAGGATTTGGCAGCAGTCCCTGGACAAGTTTGGAGCTGGGGCGTCTTCTATGGACCACTGATGTGGAAAATGTTTTGGTCAGGAGATTCCTTAATTCTTTAAAAAATATTTGCAGTTAATTATTATTACAATGAATAGGAAAACACTAACCAATAATACTGTATTCTGTGTGTGTGTGTGTGTTTTCAGTAATTGATCTGAGATTCCAACTTGCTAGGCAGGCGTTACCACGTCAGCCAGGCCTCCAGATTTGGAAATAGGCTTTTAAAGTTCAGAAATAATTTCTCCACAGAAACCTTCTCCTTGTCCTTATCCTTGTCTTCCTCTTCATCTTCCCTCTTCCTCCTTCATCTCTTTTCCCCTGCCCCCCTCCTTTTTTTCAATTTTGGGGCTTGAACCCAGCCTTGGGCACTTTCCCTGAGATCTTCAGTTCAAGGCTAGTGCTCTACCACTTTGAGCCACAGCACCAACTCCAATTTTCTGGCGGTTAATTGAAGGTAAGGGTTACAGACTTTCCTGCCCAGGTTAGCTTTGAACTGCAATCTTCAGATCTCAGTCTCCTGAGTAGTTAGGATTACAGGCATGAGCCCCCAGTGCCCAGTGTTTTCCCTTATTCTTGACACTTAGCAAGTTACCAGCCTTATCATGTGCATTTGTTAGGATGACAGAGAAGGAATACCAGGCTTGAAGCTCACCTAGCTCCTTTTTTTCCTGGTCAGTGACCAACTGAGATCTGTGAACCAAGAATGCCTGCTCAGACTAAACATATGATTCTATAAACAAATGCTTCTACACTGTAGACTTCTGCATAGTTGGCTAGAAGACCTTGGAGCAGGCCACATGATATCCTGGGGGGCCTGAAAGGTCAACTGTCTGGGTCCATGTTGTGTTGCAAAGGCTATTTCTATCTCCAGCTGTGCTATCCACTTGGGCCTGTTCTCTGAGGTGGGGTCACAAGGCTCAAGTCCTTTTTCTCCCTCTATTTGACTTCTACCATGCAGAGACCAGCAGATTCTGCACTGCCCAAGGTTTCTCCTGTGGTCAATATCTTTGCCAGGAGTAGGTGGTCAATGCTAGTACTAGTGCAAGGTAAGTGCTAGTGAGATGCTGGATTTTGGCATCGTATTAGATCCTAAAAGATAATTTGTAGTGGGAGGAAAGCGAAGGAAGGGGTGAAATTGTCCAAAAAGAATTGTATTCATTACCTGACCTATAAAATGGTAACTCTTGTTTACAATACCTTAAGAATAAAAATAAAATTATATATATATATATGTGTGTATATATATATAATTTATTTTTGTCAGTCATGGGCTTGAACTCAGAGCCTGGGTGCTTATCCCTGAGCTTTTTTGCTCAAGGCTAGCATTCTACCACTTTGAGCCACAGTGCCACTTATGGTTTTCTGGTGGTTAATTGGAGATAAGAGTCTCATGGACTTTTCTGCCAGGACTGGCTTTGAACCATAATCCTCAGATCTCACCCTCCTGAGTAGCTAGGATCACAGATGTGAGCCACTAGTGGCCAGCTGGTATATATTTTTAAAAGATGATTTGCTGGACAGAAACTGTGCAGGCTGATGTGAAATCTGAGGTTGGTGTGTGGGAGGGAATTGAATTATTTATAGGTGGCCAAGTGACTTCTAGAAGAGAGCTAGGTTGCCATCCCACTGGCAGTTAAGGGTCATCATTTCTTCTTCTGGGCTGTGTGCTTGTTCCCAAATTTTGTCCAGCAAGCTGCTCACTAGCCAGGGGCCAGGGAGCAGGAAGAGGGAGGCGGTCAAGACCCCAGGACCATCCAAGAGTTGTTAGGCTCCATTTCTGGCCCTCGAAATTGAGAACAAGGACCCTAGGATTTTCCTAGATCCTTAGAACTGAGTCACGATCAAGGGCTGTTAAGGTGTGTGAAGGTAGGTTGGAATCCCATAATGCCTTGCTCTCATGTGTACCACTATTGTTTTCATTTCTGTTCCTTCTCCTTTGTTACAAGAAAAGGAAGCTGCAGACCTGCCCCACTGGCCACGGAGTGCAGAGTGACTTGTAAAGGGATGATTCTATTTTCCTACCCAGCTTCCATACCAAGTAAATTCTTCCCGGAAAACTATAACTAATGCTTCAATTATCCAAAAATCCCAGGGCACAAACTTCAGGAAGCCAACCAGGCTCCACTAGTGTCTTTTCAACTCAGTCCCATGACATAAAAGCATCTCCCTTGCCAACGCACATGGTACACTGTTTTAGTTTTGATGATTTCAGAGATTTAAAAAAATGTCAAAGAAATTTTAGCTGTAAATGTCTCCACAGTGATTTTGTCATTTTGTAGAGAAAAGAAAACTAGCCTCACAGGCCTCGCCTTTCAGAATGGTCCAAGCTGTGAGCCCAGCCCCCTCCTACCACTCCCCGCCTATTCAGAATCTGATCTTCGACACACTTGAAAAGATGTTGTTCCAAATGTTCCTACCAAAGGGAAAAATCTTCCTTATGTTTTCAGAGCTGTCATCAAAGGCCCCAGTCTGCTTGTGGGGCTGGTGGCTGCAGATGTGGGTAACAGAGTGGAGAGAGTCACACACAGTGGGACTGAGTGCTCTGGATGGAACCATCTAGGCCACAGCCCAGAGATGGGAAGGTCCCAGGCCCCTAACTCTCAGGGCTGGCTTATAGCCAGGGCTACCCAGCCTCTTAGTGAGACCTATGGGCTAACCTGGGGACCAAAAGAAGAAAAAGAAAGAAAAGAAAAAGCAACAAGGTGAGGGTGATAGCGCACCTCTGTAACTTCAGTATTTGGGAGAAAGGCAGAAGGATTGCAAGTTTGAGGCTAGCCTGTACTAGGGTGAACCCCTGTCTCAAACACCAAAATCAAACAAAGAATACAAAATCGAACATTGTGACCACCATTCACAAAATTAGCCAGAACAAATCCAGGTCTTCTCGATTCAGAATTCCAGATCAATCAACGGTAATCCATTGTAAGCAATGAGCAGGAGTCAATTTACCAGGCAAATGAATCAAATAACAAGAATGGATGGAGAACTCTTAGCAGCAGATTCAGTCCTTCTTGGACAGCCTGCTGCTGTGTGTTAGCTGATGAAGTTAGCAATGCATACATCTGTTCCTGCATTATGCTTTTGTTTTGTTCACTGTTTTGTTTTGGTGGTACCGGGGCTTGACTTCAGGGTTTCAAGCTTGCTTAGCTGGTGCTCCTCCACTTGAGCCATGCCTCTGCTTTTTTGCTTATTACTTTGGAAATGGAGCCTAAGCAACTTTGTTGCCTGGGATGGCCTCAAACTGAAATCCTCTAGATCTATCTCATCCTCCTGAGTAGCTGGGATTACAGATGTGAGCCACCAGATTCCAACCCCACACATTTAGGTTAAGGAATGAAGCAGGCTTGTGTGCTATGGGGTGTGCGTGGGGGTAAGTAGAGGGTGCCAGGCAAGTGATGCAAGGGTATTTGTGGCAGAAGTGGGAAATTGAGGAGCCCCGACATCTTCCCTATGGAAACTCTGAGGAAATGAGACTTGATAAACACGTCTGCATGGGACAACTCCTAGGAGGGTGGGAAGGTGGACATCAGTGCCATGGGGACCCTGCTGGTGGGGAAGAGGGGAGAGGACGGTGGAAGGGGAGGGAGGAGGGCACCAGATCCGACAGGTAGTGGGTGAGGGACAGATTCTCTAGGAGGAGGTGAAAGCATTCTAGGTGTTTCCAGGCCGCAGATAGGATAGGTCCAGCAGACAGCTGCCACCTGGAGCAAGAGTGCAGAGGGGAGCCTGGGGGTACTGGGGCAGTTGGACTGAGTAAGGGTAACAGGCTGGGGCTAAGTAGCATCCTTAGTAATCAAGACCTGGGTGCTAATTATAAATAACAGCAGCCTCATTTGCATATTAACAACTAAGTCTACTAATTACAAATTAAGTTTATCTATTCATTAACAAGCCCAGGAGGGCTTTTGTGTGTTTTTTTAATTTGGAAAGCCCTAGGTACCACTGAGTTAAATTGCTACATACCTGGCATAAGGCCAGTTGTGTCCCTCCTATGCATTGTGAGTCAGACTGGAAAAATAGAGGCTGGAGTAGATTTGAAATGAAGAGGGAATTCTGCACCCTCAGAAAACCAAGGTGCCCAAATGGATCAGAGTAATTTCCAAGGTAACTGGAATTTCAAAATTATCCTATTAAGGAAAAGTTTCCATCCAGCACCAGTGGCCCCCTCCTTTAATCTAGCTATTCAAGAGGGTGACATCTGAGGACTGAGGTTTAAAGCCAGTCCTGGCAGAAAAGTCTGTGAGACTTCTTTTTAATTAATTAGCAAAAAGCTAGAAGTAGAGGTATGGCTCAAGTGATAGAGCACCATCCTTGAGTAAAACAGCCAAGAATACAAGGTCCTAAGTTCAAGCCCCAGTATCAGCACAAAAAAATGAAAAAACAAAATAGCAAAAAATGTTTTATATATCCCTTTGTACCTAAGGAAGCAGAGACCCTCAAAATTTCCCCAAGGGGGCCCATGAAGTCAGTGCTCTAGGCTGAGGAAAGCTTGCTATGTAGGTGTCCTGGATGATTTGGGGCTCAATGGTAGAGGTTGGGAAGGAATCCTGGATAGTTACACAGAAAAAGGAAGTAAACTATTACAGCATTAACTCCAAAAGAACAAAAAAAAAATAAGCTGGGTGGTGGTGGTTCACCCCTGTAATCCTAGCTACTCAGGAGGCTGAGATCTGAGGATCACAGCTTGAAGCCAGTCTGTGCAGGAAAGTCTGTGAGACTTTTATCACCAATAAACTACTCACACTGTGGCTCAAGTGGAAGAGTGCTAGCTAGCCTTGAGCTAAAGAAGCTCTGGAACTACACCTAGGCCTGAGTTCAAGCCCTAGAACAGGTACGAAGAAAGAAAGAAGGAAAGAAAGAACGAAAGAAGGAAGGAAGGAAGGAAGGAAAAGAAAATAGAAAATGAACAAGATGAAAGTGTTCTAGTCCATGAGGAGCTCAACTCTGCTGCAAACATGAAACCAGCCATAATTTATCTGAAAGCAGCAGCAACTGTACTGGGGGTGGGTGGTTGGGGCAGAGAGGAGGGCAGCTGTGTGCATGAGTGAGTCAGGCTGATCTTCAACAGAAAACCCAACTCTGGAAGAAAAAAAAAATGAAGAAAGTTTCCTAAGTAAGCTGTCTGCAGATACAGAGGAAATCCTAGAAGATACGGAGGAGGAAGAGAATTGGGATCGTGGCAAGTGGAACAGAGAGAGATAGCTGCTTTCTTCCAGTTGGTCCCCTGGTACTCATGTTTGATGTGTGTGTGTGTGTGTGTGTGTGTGTGTGTGTGTGCTGGCATTGGGGCTTGAACTCAGGGCTTTGTGTTCTCGCTTAGCTTTTTTTCACTCAAGGATGGTACTGTACCACTGGAGCTACATATCCACATCTGGATTTTTGCTGGTTAATAGTATTGCATGGTAGATCCATTCTTGAGAACAGAGAAGCCACCACTTAAAAGGCTGAATTTTGGAGTCTGTATTAGAGTACTAGCTGGCAGCAGGGTGACTCCAATCCCAAAGCCCTACCATGCTGAATACAACTAACACACAGCTTATATACCCAAAACCACACAAGGTGCATGAAATTAATCTTAACAAAGTAGAAAGCAAACCAGATGTGAACACAATCAAAGAAAATAAAAAACTAATGAACACTTGAATATAACAAAGATGTTAAATATAAGCCAAAACAAATCAAATGTGGACATAATAAAAGGGAATCAAGAACCAATTATCTAAGGAGAGTAAAACTTTTCTGGAACCTACCAACTCACAACACTAAAGAAGGTCCTCTATTATTAAGGCCTTTTGCTTAGACCCAGTCTCCTTACTTCAATAGGATATAAGAGTCTTATGAACTTATCTGCCTGGGCTGGCTTTGAACCTTCAGATCTCAGACTCCTTGAGACACTGGAATCTGGCTCATGTTTGTCTTGTTTAACCTTCTGTGTACCTTTGCTATTTCAACAAAAGTAAATACAGCCTCTGAATACAAGGTAGATCAGTTGTCTCAGCCAAGGCATGCAGAAATAATATTGCCTCAAGTATATGAATTCACCAAAATAGGTGTGAAACAGCCAGGTGCATGGCCATCCAAGACCCACACACGTAGCAGGACAAAGGCAGTTGTGTCTTCTGTGGTCCTCATCCTTCTCTACATCTCCAAGTGCTTCCCATCACCTGCCTGAGAAAATCCATACACCTCAGGGCCTGTGTCCACCTCTTCACATGTCCCCTTGTCAGGGCAGTACTAAAACACACACACACACACACACACACACACACACACACACACACACCACATAGTAGTAGCTCTGGATTAGACTCTACCATGGGTTTAGCTAGCCCTGACCAATTAAATCCAGACCTTTCTTACTCCAGGTCAGCCTTCTCTGACCCTCATGTGGCCGGTCTGTGAGACTCCTCCTCCTCTCTGTAGCTGCCTCTCATGAACCCCATTAACCTCTCAGGGCAGAGCTGGCCCAAGACAGGAGCACTGACATGACTGCTCCTGGAAAAGGCAAAGGGATGAGAAAAAAAAATACTTCATTTTCCCTCCCTTCCTCCCAGACTCCATTCTCCAGTATGACCCTTGTACATGCACAAACCTGTCTGGACCCCCCTCTTCCTGCCACTGCAGGAGAAAGAAAATTCAGGTCAGATGGATAGGCAGACATATCTGAAAAGAGTGCAGGATAGCCAGTAACGCCAGGCATTTCATGTGCGTTGAGCCTGGACAAGCCCGAGAGGAGACCTGGGAGATCTACCTGGAGTCCAATTCTGCTGTGTGATCTTTTACTGCCTGAAAGCCTCACCTTTCAGCTCTGACCATAGAGGAGCCCTGGACTCCCCTGTCTGGCCTCAGCTGGCCCTCAGCCAGCTTTCCTTCAGGAAAGCTTTGATCTGTCTGCCTAGTTAGGAGGACCAAGCCAAAATGTGCTGTGGAGTACCAAAACACTGCAGCAGGAACATCTTACCCAGCCCAGCCAAGAGAAGAGCGGGAGAAACCTCAGCAGCAGTAAACCAACACCCCTATCATGGAGCCTGGAGGTATCCCTGGGCCCTGTGGTGGTGGCAGAAAAATCAGTCCTATGGCACTGGTGTTACAAAACAAAAGAGAAAGAGGACAGAAGCAGAAAAACCACTCCCATCTGCCTCCCAGATCCTTTGGTAGGGGGTAATTTAGAGGGAGGGAGAAGCAGAAGCTGCTTGTTGATTGGATGGTGAGAAGGGGAAGCTGCTTGTGGATTGGACGGTGAGAAGGAGTTGGAGTTCTTCACGCAGGAGTAAAGAGAGGCATCAGGCTTCTTTACAGTTCTACTGTACTGCACTGGGGAATTTGAGCTTGTGAGGTCCAAAGGTCCCTGACTAGATTACCCTGGTTTCTTCTGTGCACACTCCTTTTTGAAAAGCTGGTTATCAAACTGTTGAAAGAATTCTGGAGGCTTTCTCTGAAAAACTTAAACTCTTAGTTTAAGTTCAGTGTCATAGCTCTGACACTTACCAGATGTGAACCCCAACTCTACCACTTGAGTCACAGCACCACTTCAGGCCTTTTGGTAGTTAATTGATGATGAGTCCCACAGACTTTCTTGCCCAGGCTGATTTCAAACTCGATCCTCAGATCTCAGCCTTCTGAGTAGCTAGGATTATAGGCATGGGTCTCCAGGTCCAGTCATCTCAAAGAATTGGGAAAACCTAGCTCTTGAGTAGAGTGTGTTCCCTAGGTCCTTATTCTTTCCAAAGCCATCAGCAGCCCAGGTACTCAGGGATTCCCAGTATCCTTTTCTTCCTCAGTTCCAAAGTTGAGCCAAGTGTAAACAAGAAAATGCTTTAAATAATGCTCCCTGGGGTGCATATTTAATCTGCATCTAGTCTAGACTTTCAAATACTCCTCTAGGAGCAAGGATCTTATCAGTGTCTTCAGTTTTGACAAGCAATAAGTTCACACATATCTAGCCTGATGGCTTTGGGTGCCTTCCACATTGAGTTAGTAGTTTTGGATACTGTGGGAGGGAGCTCTTAGCGGCAGCGTCACATATTCAATTCAAAATTAAAGCTCAATTTGGCCTAATTGTCCTTGATTTTATCACATGCATAAAATGGCTGATTCTACATGCAAAAAACACCCCCACACAAGTAAATAGTTTGAGCAGCTATGAAATCCCTTCTTCATGGGAGACAGAGTCTCATCAAAGTTCTTTGCGGTCTCCCGGGCTAATTCTTCTGCCAAACAGGGCTGCGCTCTCTCTCTCTCTCTCTCTCTCTCTCTCTCTCTCTCTGTCTCTCTCTCTTTTCTCTCCTTTCTATGCACTTCCCCAGCCCTTACCAAAAAAAGAAAAGCATAGTGTCTCTCTCCACGTCTATCTCCTCCGTGTCTTGTATAATTTTAGAATGGAAGATCCTTAAGAGCAAGAATAATTCCTTGGTGAGAGAATGACATCTAGAAATGTGGCAATGCCTATTTAAATGGAAAATTAGAGTACAGAAAATAATAAAAGTGGCCCATTTATATCCCTTGTAAAATTCCTTTGCAAAATCCAGCAGTGGATACCATATCTCAGGTAAAAGATGAACAGTTAAGTGGCTGTTCCAGTCCTCTGGAGGAAGGAACCTACCAAGACCAACCAAAATCTGCCCTCAAGATCATGGCAAACCTGTTTTCCAACCTGCTTCTGCCTCCACTTAGCCGTGTAGGTTTGAGCAAGTCTCTTCATCAGTCTAGTTTGCAGGCTCCCCATCAGGAGAGTACCGGGCTGTGGGGTGAGATGAGGTGCGCCCTAGTGGTAGCTAGAAAAAGCCAGCAAGAGGAAGGAGCAACACAGAGGAGACAATGGAGGCTGACCACAGCCCTAGTAGGAGGATGGAGAGCTGAAGTATCTGGCAGGCATTGGGGAGACAGAGTCCCCTTGGTACCCAGTGTGTGTGAAGTATGGGGACAGGAAACTGCAGAGTGTTCTGTCCTGCCTTGGGCTGATGTGGAACAAGACTGCAATCAGATGAAGTGCTGTTAGGAGTTTGCCAGCTGAACCAGCTTCGAAAAAAATACCAAAAAATACCAAAGAAGTGAAGGATCTCTATGATGAAAATTTTAAAAAAACTTGAAAAAGGAAATCAAAACAGAACTTAGAAAGTGGCAAAAACTCCCATGCTCCTGGACTGGAAAGATCAACATCGTGAAAATGGCAATACTTCCCAAGGCTATCTACAAATCCAATGCGATACCTATCAAAATTCCAACCTCATTCTTCAAGGAAATAGAAGAGGCAATCCAAAAATTCATATGGAACAATAAAAGACCCCAAATAGCAAAAAACATCCTCAACAGAAAGAACAGTGCTGGAGGAATATCAATACCAAATTTCAAACTCTACTATAAAGCCATAGTAATCAAAACAGCTTGATACTGGAACAAGAACAGACCTCAGGACCAATGGAATAGAATTGAAAACCCAGAAATGAACCTACAGACCATTTAATCTTTGATGAGGGAGCTAAAAAATAGAATGGAAGAAAGACAGCCTCTTCAGTAAATGGTGCTGGCAAAATTGGTTAACTGCTTGTAGAAAACTAAAGCTAGATCCTTCTATATCACCCTGCACCAGAATCAACTCCAAATGGATCAAAGACCTCGGAGTCAAAGCAGACACCCTGAAAACATTACAGGATGGAATAGGAAAAACCCTAGGTCTCCTTGGCACAGGCTGAAAATTTCTTAATAGAGACCCAGAAACACAACAAATCATGTCCCTGTGTTTTCAACACGAGGTGGCTGTAATGGAGTGACAGATGAGCCAAGTACATGGACCTGGGTCTGGGCAGAAAGCATATGGCACATGAAGAAGAGTAGAAGAGTGAATGTTTCTGACTGCAAAGGACTGGGTCCAAAGGAACAAAGGGAGGGGAAAATGTGGCTGAGAGCCTAGTAGCTGCTTTGACATGGAAGAAGAGCTAAAGGAAAATGAGGCCCCCCCAGAATCTCAGCAAGACCATGGGAGGGGGGTAGATGAGAACAAGAGGGCCCTAAATAACCACCTCCTCTCCCAGCCTTGGGCCCACCATCCCAGAGCAGCGTGGGGGAACGGCTGTGGGAACAGCTGTTTGAAAAGAGTCATGCCAAATGAATAGAAAGGGAAAAAGAGGATCAGGGGTGGGAATCTTTTTTTCCCTCCAAGGGCCATTTGGATATTTATAGCCTCATTAAAGGGCCATACAAAAATATCAATAGAGTCAGATGGCCCTGTGCCACGGACCAAGAGTGTAGGAGCAGCATCACGTCTGTCTTGTCATATACCAAATGATTTCCTGAGCCAGATGTTCCCCACACCTGGATGTAATATTTGTGGACAAAAGTGGGGCCCAAGACCGAGAAGGTGAGGGTGCCCAGGCATCAGGAGAACCAGGTGGGAAGGGGCTGTAGTCCACACACCCAGAGAAGGAAAAATTCCAAATGAAGGCAAGGGGCCCAGACAGCAGCTGGATCTCTTCTGGACTCTGTAGAATCAGAGCCTGGGGCCGAGTGGGGCTGGAGGTGAGTGAAGAAAGTGGTGGCCACAGTAGGGAGATTGTGAGCAGATTTGGAGGCCACTTGGCTATGGCTGAGTGGACTGTGACCTGGAGGTCAGAGGGCCCCAATGGAATCCACATTTTTTTTGGCTGGAAAAGTTCTAGGAACATGAAGCTTCTTTCTTCTTGCGTGTGGAGGGCCAGACTCAGCCGGTGACCCTGTGGGACAGCTAGCTCATTGGCTGCCTTCCTCTGTGCTCTCTAAGACCTTACAGTCTGGGCATGTGGCGGTCATTGCACATGTGGTCACTGGGTGAAGTGTCTTGACATAGACAATGGTGACCATGGGGAGAACAGCTGTTTAAACGCTTAACTTGGGGCTCACGTTGAGAGACTTGGGGAATCTCTGACTCACAGTGCTTTCTCAGTCACAAAGAGATGAAGGGGCTATGTGCCAATCCTAGCTACTCAGGAGGCTGAAATCTGAGGAATATGGTTCAGTGCTAGCCTTGGCAGAAAAGTCCATAGGATTCTTATTTCCAGTTAACCACCAAAAAGCTAGTCTATGGCTCAAGTGGTAGAGTGCATGCCTTGAGTGAAAGAGCTAAGGAACTGCACCCAGCCCATAAGTTCAAGTCCAAATACTCACAAAAAAGGGAGAAGGGCATATTCTGGGCACGAGAGCTCAGATGAGGATAATTGGGACCAGGTCTCCTGTCTCTACATGTCAGGGTACAGCTCAGCCCTGGGACCCAAACCCCAGTTAGGCTGGCAGGGTCTGCCTGGATGGTGGAATGTTTTTCTGCACCATTTTACATAATATCACTAGCCATAGGCTAGTAAACTGTAGAAAGGTGGCCAGTGTGACTGAAATGCTAACTTTGCAAGCTCTATGCAACTGGAGTTTCTTATTGGAATGTGCAGAGCTGTGTGTGGCAGGAAGCCACCAGGGTTCTGGGGGGGGGGCACAGAGGCTGAGCAGCCTAGAAGGAAGAGGAGCTCTGCTTTGGGGATCCAGGGAAGAAGATAACTCACTACCCTTTAAAAGCAAATGCCAGGGCGGTTAGGAAGCTTAGGCAGCATCTGGCCTGACGCTCACTCGACAGAGGAAGAATCTGGATCCCAGCAGCTCTTGTGATGTGCTTGGGAGGATGGAGGGGTGGGCGGGAGCAGATTAATAGGCAAGCTTTTCCTCATCCCCCTCAATCCAGCATGCTGCACGACAAGGTGATAAAAAGGAAGGGCTGAGACAGAACAGAAAGTTGAAGAAAGGTTGAGAAGGAAGAGGAAACAGACTCATGTCCCCTTCTACGAAGGCCCCTCTGGACTTAGTGTTATACCTTTGGGGGTATGCACGCCCGCCTGCCCACCAGCTCAAAGCCAGCAGCATGGTTCTTCAGGATTTGACAATGGAACAAACTTGCCGGAAGTCTGGAGGAGGAACTAGTTTGGCCCAGGCAGAACTCCCTAGTGAGCCAGGAGGGTAGGACCCAGAGACTTGTGGTCCAGTTGCTTCTTGGCCTTGCTCTCCTTTGTGTGTGTGGGGGGGGGAGAGGGGGGAGGCGGGTTCCTGCTGCCTAGAGTCCCAGGACTAATGATTTTAGACTCTGGACCGAAAACCCATCTTGGAGCCCAGCCTAACTCCCATCTATTGTGAGGCGGTACTCTTGGCACCAGTGCCCACAGCTGGGGAGGGAGGGGCTCTGCCTGGAATACTGATTTAGGGCTCCTCTTCCTGTTTTCTGCTAGCACTGATTGGGAGAGATGCTACAATGCCAGAGAACACAGGTTTTTTTCCTCTTTCCTTTTTATTCTGATGAATCACTTTGTAAACAAAGTATAGGACAGTAGTAGTTGGTTGATCTTGACCTAGTACTGAATAGCACTGTGTCTTGGTGCTTGGCCCAGGGCCTATTCCTATTACTATCTTCTTTTCCTGGGAGAGATCATGTTCCTAAATCAGCCAAGGCAGAGACACAGATGTCAGTGTGGGCGAGAGTGTACAAAGTCCTGCTTGTTACTTCTGCATCCATCAGTCAGGGCCAGAGCCAGGGAGGAAGTGAGCTGTCCTACAGGACACTGATGACAAGTCTGGAAGATTCCTCTATATACAGGGATTTCAAAGGGCCATAACTGCATTCCTCATCTTCCATCTACCTACTAATTCATCCCTCCACTAATCTACCTATCTAACCATCCACCCATCTGTCTAGTCAAGCACCCACCTAGCCATCCATCCATCCACCCTCCTATCTATCCACTCACACCCTATCCACCAATTCACTCCTGTAACCATCCATCATCTACTTATCCATCACCTACCTATCTAGCCACTCATCTATCCAGCCACTCACCCAATCATCCGCCTACCTACTCACCCATTCATCCATCCATCCCTTCGCCTACTCTCCTACCCTATTCTCCTATTCACCCACCCATTCATCTGTCCATTCCATATTCTAAATACCCACCAACCTACCCATTCATCCATCATCCTCTTATCTATCTGCTTACCCACCCATCTATTCACTCATTCATTCACAAGATGCATCCAACTACATATCCACTCACTCACCCATCTATCACCCAGCCACTCACCCATCCATGCACCCATCCATTCACCTACTCAATCATTGGATGATGCTCTTTAGTAACCTTGTGGTGGCATGTGGCTGAGAAGAGGCAGACAATATTCACATAGTGATTGCACTGCTTTGTGGTGGATGCATGATTAGAAAGCCCCTCTCTGTGGAGTAACATCAAGGGGGAAGGTACTGATAGAGAGGTGTCAGGGTCCCATTCAGATTGAAGGGCTGGAGAGTTGGCATAAATTTTGTCTTGGAGTTATTTGATTTGTTCATGGGAACATTAGCAGCTAGAGTCATGGGGATGCCTCCTTATTTGGGGGTTTATTCTGAGTAAGAGTCTTCTATTATCATTTACATTTCAGGGTAAGATAAAGAAACACTACATATGAGCTCCTTTTGTGCCTTGTACACCCCAACTTCATTTCTTTCCCTGCTGTGTGTGTCTGAACTTCAAAGCCAGTCCCCAAAGACTGAAAATGGAGAAGGAGGCTTAGCCCTGGTGGCTCAGGCCTATAATTCTAGCTACTCAGGAGACGGAGGTCTGAAGATCAAGGTTTAAAGCCAGCCTAGGGAGAAAAGTCCATGAAACTCTTATTTTCAACTAACCAGCAAATAGTTGGTAGTGGCACTGTGGCTCAAGTGGTAGCATGCATGGAGGCAGGGAGCAAGCTCACCCTCAGAAAAAGCAGGTCTATATTTTATTTCTTAGCACTGATTCTGCATCTCATTTGAATGCAATTCAAGAAAAAGCTGTTGTTTTCCTTCCAGCCCAATTGCTTTGCTGTCAGAGGTCAGAGCAGAGAACCTCTTTGGGACTTGGGGGCAGTCAGGGAAGAAAGGCCACACATGTCATAGTCTCCCAAGGCCTGGCAAATATGGAAACCTACAATGCGTGAGTGAGGCAGGTGGGTGTTCCCTGCCTGTTGCTCGCCCAGGAGCTTTCTCTCAGCCAAGATCTGAGGCTGGCTCTCACGTTTCTGAAAAAGTTCTTCAGTTTACTCCACTTCTGTTCCCTGAGCAGCCAGGCAATGTGTTGTCTCAAATAGCAAAAGTGTCCAAATGGCAGCTCTGTCTCAAAGGAAATGCCTTGCCTAAGAGAGAATCTCACCATGCCAATTGTGGAGTGATCATTTTACACACACACACACACACACACACACACACACACACACACACACAACCCATCCTGAAAATGTTGGCTTTTAAGACACATAAACAGCAGAAATGCAAATTCACTTAACACCTAGAGAGAAGAGAAAGCATGTTGTTGCTGGCATGGCAAGCCAAGGACGCTCAGCTTCTATCTTGTAATTCTCCCAGCAGATTTTGCTTAGTAAAGGCGGCTGGTGTTTTTCTGAGGAGGTGGCATTGAGGATGCCACTGTCTTCCTGGTGCCCACAAAGGTTAGGCCTCTTTGCCAGGCCGATCCAGGGAGAGACTGCTGTTGTTCACACTACTCTGAACCTTCCTTACACATTTGCAGTGATGAAGGAACTTGCTCCCTTCCATGTTTTTTTTTTTTTCTTCTTGCTTTTGCGTGTTTGGTCTTGTTTTACTCATAGCCTGAAGCAACTGCATTCAAATTCTAAGTCATGCTACTCTTGCTTAACAAGGAGTTCAAAAGTGTGTCATGATGTCTGTCCCACACATCTTCCCTTTCTAGAGAAGATCTAGGGCCTTATCTCTTCTGTCAAAAGAAAGATGCTTCATGCTGCATGGAGCTCAGCCCCTTGCCTGGCGTCACTGATTGCCACTGAGAAATTGCCATACGTTAATTCCTGTCCGCCTCTCTTGTGGGCTCTCCTTGGAGCATGGTGAAGACCTCACGGGCTGCTTATTGCTTTGTCTGGAGAACTGTGCTGTCCCTCGAATCTCATCCAATGCTGGGCTGTCATCTATTGTTATCTGACAATGAGAATTAATTTTGTTCACAAGTGACAGTTAAAAAAAAAAAGAACAGAACTTAGTGGTCTTCTTCAATGTTCAGTACAAAAGCAAGAACAGTTGTAATTTTGTCAGCAGAGTGTCACCCCCCAAATGCCAGAGAAATGCTGAGTGACAGGGAAGCTGCCAAGCCTGGGGGATTCAAGGCTCCTTTTGGGGAGTTTTTGTTTACAAGAATAAGTTTCCTTTGATACCTGCATACAGTGCTTTCTAGTGAAAACCCTCAAAATCGGCACTACGGTTCTAGACAAGATGGTCTAAGTACATTCTACCTGTTCTTCTTGCTAGTCCCAACTAAAGATCCTGCACAATCTACATGAAGTACTAACGATCAAAGAACTCTGAAAGATGGAGGAAAGAAGACAGACAACTGGAAGTGTGTGTGGTGTGTATGTGTGTGAGTGTGTGTACATTAGTATATTTGCCTCCTATATAAATGAGTCTGGGCACTAGAAAAGCTCAAAACCTGGTAACACCAATGGACTCAGACCAAATTCCCTAAGGAAACTCTAGCTTCTCAAGCTAAGGGCTAATGTGGGAAAGGGAGCTTTAGTAGGACACCACCCTTAAGATCTCTTCTTTTTGATGCTTGGAAGTGAAAAATAACAGTCTAGTGTGATTCTTATCACATTTAATAGTAATATTTGAGACAATTCTATCTTCTTTGAAGAAGCCTCCACGGAGGTAAGATTTTAATATTCTGCTTGAAGTGGTTAAGATGTAAGTACTAATCACTAGAGCAAACAGATGAAAAGCTATTTTAAAAAATCTATACACTGAAAAGCATCGTGGTTACCCTTGTCACCAAAAAAATCCCCATGTAGATAAATTCAAATGGAATATCAAAAATAGCTCCAGCAACTCGAGGGAGGTGAGAAAGAAGAAATAAAGGGGGAAGGGTAAGCAACAGAGATCTAAGGCTAAAATGCAACAATTAGATGTTACTTATACATAATAAATGTAATGTCTAAACACATAAATTAAAAGACAGATTAGCAGACTAGATTAAAAATCATGACTTCAGAAGTGGAGATGTGGCTTAAATGGTAGATCATCAGCCTTTGAACTAAAAAGCTAAGCGAAGTGTGAGGCTCTGAGTTGAATTCAAGCCTTAGTATCAGTACAAAGCCAAAACACATCAACCAAAAAAACAAAAATCAAAAACATGACTTCACTGTGTTAACTTTAAGATACATACTTCAAATATAGTGACATTGGTTACTTAAATGTACAAGTATGAAAAAAATATACATTACACAAAACTGACCAAGAAAAAGACAGTTTATTTATATCAGACAGTGTAGAGTTTTACACCTAGAAAATTTCCTGAAAGAACTTTACCAAGAAGATATAAGAATCCCAAATATGTACATATCACACCATAGAGTTTTAACTATGTGAAGCATAAACTAACCCAACGGAAAGAAGGAAGTATATATATACTTCAACACTGCTCTTACAGTGAGAGAGCTATCAACAAGGATATAAAAGAATTCAACAACACCATCAGCCAACATGTTCTAATTAATATTTATAGCACAGTCCATCAACACATCAAAATCTTCCTTTGGAAATCTCGAGAGATGTTTTAAATCTACTGAACTGAGTGAAATGAACACATTGAAGTCTGTAGGGTCCATGCAGCTCAGCAGTGCTTAGAAGAGACGACATCACTAAAGGCTTATGTTGGAAGAGGAAAAGACTCAAACCAGTCATCTAAGTCTCCACATCAAGACACTAGGAAAGGATTTTAACAGTCAATAGAAGATAAGAAGTAATAAGAGCAGAAATTGATCAAATTGAAGACAAAACAATAGAGACCATTCATAAAACTAAAACTGGTTCATTGAAAAGATCAATAAAATTGAATAGCTTCTAGCAAGTCAGATTTACAAAAAGCAGCAGAAGACACAAATTACCAATATGAAGAATGAAAAAGAGGGAATGATTATAGATTGTGTAGACATTTAAAGGATAATAAGAGAAAACTACAAACAACATTACACAAATAAAAACTGACAACTTTGATGAAACGGACCAATTTCTCAGAATCGACAACTACGAAAACTCGCCCACGATAAAACAGACAATCCCAAAAGCCCTATAAAGCTATTGAGGGGAAAAAATTCTCCAGTCTTATTGTTTATTTCTGCCAACCATTTAAGGAGAGATTATACTGATTTTATATATTCTCTGAGAGAAAGTGAAAGAAAAGAAGTTATAATTCATTTCGGGCAAACTTGCATTTCAGGCAAGTTTTGTATCAGATCTGATACCAAAAGCAGGGGAGGAGGGAGGGAGGGAGACGGAGAGGGAGAAAGAGTGGGAGAAGAAGAAGGAGAGGGAGAGAGAGGACTCTTAATTATAGTTATAAAATCTATATGAAATATGAAATATTAAAATAATGATACACCATACAACAATAAAAATTTCACTAACTGTGGTGGCACACATTTATAATCTTCATCACTTGGGAAATGAAGATAGAGGGATAGAGGGTTTGACGCCAGCCTGGGCAAAAGTTAGAGAGACCCTGTCTAAAAACGGGCTGGGATCAGAAAGCAGTGTGCTTGCCTGGGAACATGAAATCCTGAGTTCAAACCCTAGATCTGCCAAAATAATAATAGTAAAAGTAGTGGTAGATATAATAAACACTTTCCGTACTTACAGATGACAAGTATGTAGAAAAGCTCATAATATACACAAGAGTTCCTAGAACTAAATGTGAGGTCACTAAGGTTTGGTATACAAGGTCAACACACAAAAATCAATCATATATACTTATATAAATGCACAAAGAATAACAGGAAACAAATTACAAACAAAATGCCAAAAAGATAGAAATGATAGATGATTATAGATAAATGATACAAAGAGAGAGAGATACAGGGAGGGAGGGAGAGGGAAAGAGACAGAGAGAGAGACACACACACACAGGACAGAGAGAGAGAGAGAGATTTGGGACATGGGACCTCAATACTGAAAACTACAGAATGCTGATGAAGGAATTAAAATAACTGGGGTAGAGAACACCATGTATTCGGGGATCAGCAGACTCAACACAATAAAGATGCCAGTTCCTTCAAAAACTGATCTATAGTTTAATGCAATTCCTGTGGGAATCTCTTCAGGACTTTTTTTTTGTAGCTACAGACAAATTGGTTCCAAAATTTATGTGTAAAGGCAGAAGAGCTAGAATAGCTGAAAAAAATTGAAAAAAAGAAAAATGAAATAGGAGTAACAACATAATCTGATTTTTGGACTTACTATATGGCCTCAATAACAGTGCAGGGCAGTCACATAGATCAGTGGAACAGAATGCTATACAGAAATAGAACTAGGAAATTATAGCCAACTGATTTTCTTTTATATAAAGGCACAAGAATGACTCAAAAAGATAGGCCAATATCTTTATAACAAGTGTTGTTGGGAATTTTGACATGCTCAGGTAGAAACAAACCCTCAATTCAAACTGCACAACTTAGGTAAAAATTATTTCAAAATAGATCATAGCTCTAAATGCAAGATGCAAAACTTAGATTCCAGAAGAAAATCCCTTTGAACTAGAATTAAGTGGTGGTTTCTTTAGGTAAGAACCAAAGCTACAACCCATGAATTAAATTGTTAAATTGGGTTTGGTCAAAATGTAAAACCCTTGCTATGTGAAAGATACTATCCATAGAATAAAACAACAAGCCACGGACTGGGAGGATCCAGAACTCTTTCTATGTCAACAGCAGGAATAGACAAAGGGTTCAAATGACACTTCACTGAAAAAAAAAAACCCACTATCTTCAACTATCAGAGAAATACCAACTAGTACCATGATAAGATGGGACTATATATATATTATAATGACTAAGCTAAAAAGCATCGAGCTGGGTGCTGGTGACTTACACCTGTAATCCTAGCTGCTTGAGAGGCTAACATCTGAGCATGGCAGTTCTAGGCCAGCCTGGGCAGAAAAGTTCCCATGAGATGATCTCCAATTAGCCACTCAAAAACCAGAAGTGGAGTTGTGGCTCAAAGTAGTAGAGCTCTACTCTTGAGCAACAGAGCTGACGAACAGTGCCCAGGCCCTGAGTTCAAGCCCCATGAATGACAAAAAAAAAAAAAAAAGCATTGACCAAAGCAGTTGCTGGCAAGGATTTGAAGCAGCTGGAACTCAGTGAAAGCTGCTGATGAGATGCTGTGGCCATCATTCTGCAAAAGATTTGGGCAGGTTTTTGGTTTTAGTTTCTTTCTTTTTTTTTAAAAAAAGAAAATATGTACATCTTCTTACCCTACAAGCTAGCAACTACATTCCTGGGAATTATCCTTGAAAACCCATGCACAAGCATTGAGAGAAGCACACAAATATTTATAGTGGCCTTATTGATAATAGACAAAATTGGAAACAACCCAGATGTCCTTCGGCAGCAAAGGGCTAAATGAACTGTGATGATGGGAATGTGCTTTGTTCTCATAACTCCTCATTGCTGCCATGGCCCATGGCCCACCCTCCCCTAAGACCCCCCAGGAAAACTTCACTCCTGACCTTATCTGAAAGTGCAAGACTGTTGGCAGGAAGACACCATCCATCCCAAATATCAGGATAGTCTGCTACAACCACAAAGACATTTAGATCCCCAAAGCCCCACGTTCCCTGCTCCTGTTCCTTCGCCTCTGCTGCTATTCCATGCAGTCTCTCTGCAGCAAAGATGAAAACCTGTTATGGTCTGTTGAGGTCTCTGCCTCCTTTCTCTCCTTTCTCTTCTTTTTCTCCTTTTGTCTGCTTGATCTTTCCTAACATATGATACACCCATTCATTGGCGTACTACTCAGCAATAAAAAAGAGGGGTCTTAGGAGCATTATGCTGAGTGAAGAAAACCCAAAAGGGTTACATACTGAATGCATATATATATATATATATATATATAACCTATATATAACTTTTATATACTTAAATTATATATACATACTTACATGAACTGTTAGTATATAATAATATATATTAAATATCATACTTCTATAAACAAAATATACTTTCAATACTTATATAAACTAAATACACTGAAAACCAATGAGATAGAACTTTATAGTTAATGTTAACTAGTAAACACAGGCTTAATAAGCACAAATTGGGCAAGAAGAAATACTTATTGATTGTGTTTGCATCCATGTGTATATAAACCCCCACAGATGTCAGTGTTGCCCTTGGGAGAATGCAGGGTCCACAGCCAACTCCTGAAATTCATAGCACACCCCTCTAGGCACCCTTCATAGCCTCAGGCTTCTCCCCTTGGCCACCCACAAATGCTGTCATACTATGGTGTGTTTCTTTGCTTTTCTTCTATGTGGCCCTCCACTGGGAACAAAGATCTTGTCTTCTAGTTTTTAGAAAATGTTCATCAAAATCATGGCTGTCATTTATAATCATGACTGAGACCTAGGACAGCCAGGGTAGATTTCTTTGCCAGCTGGCATAATCATCACCCTGGGAGATGCTGCTTATAGAGAGTCCCCGGACTGGATACCCCAGCAGGCCAGCTTCCCGTGGAGCGATCCCTAGCTGTGTGATGAAGGATTGCAACCAAGTTATGGGGTGCTATTCTTAAAGGACAGACAACAGACAGTCCTGACGTGTGCCTTTTGTTATGGTGGCTGCCCCTTCTTCTTTCACCCACCCCCTGACCAGCCACTCCCTTGTCAGTGGACCCTGAGAAATGCATGGTGGAATACACCCTGAGACCTTGCTCACGCGGGAGCCCTGGCCAGCCCAGCAGTGAGAAGAGTCCTGGGAGAAGGGAAGCTGGGGCCTAGCCCTGAACATCACAGCTGTGGGGCCTTAGTGACTGTTGACTTGGTTCTTGTATCACCTTTGGCCAGCTGTGAGCCTGCAGGGAGAACGTACCAAGCAACGGTCAGCTCATTGCTTGATTGAAGTCCAGGGACTTTGACTTAAAGGGAATAGGAGGCACGGGAAGGGGTGTGGCTAAGTGCATTCAAGACGAATCATTTGCATATGGAAATGCAGGGCTTTGGACAGCTCTTAAGCCCTTAGCTTGTGACTGGATTGCAAGTGCGTGTCCAGCTCTTTGTGTGATGAAACAATGGGAAGGGAGCAGCTCTTGTTTTCCGTGGTGGTGTCATCATGGCTCTGACGGGTGACATTTCCATAGGACAAGTCCTCCCCGTCCTGCTCATGGGGGCCCACAGTCCTGGGGGGGGGCAGCTAGTGCGGGTGTGTTTAGAGCAAAGAATGTTTCATCAATGTTTCCCTGAATGTTATTTCAGGGACAGAAGAAATGACATCTTATCTCCACCTTTCTCCCTCCACCTCCTCTCAGCAGGTTGGCTGGGTTTTACTGCTCCTCTATTGCTCTCTGCTAATAGGGGGGCCAGAGTAGGACGCTCCAAGAGATGCGAAGCTGTCCGAGACGATGCTGGGGCTCATACAGCACAATGAATCTTCTCTCAGCTCGAGATCGGAATTTAAATTAAACCTCATTTAGCCGGGCGCTCCCTTTTGATTTATCGGCAGATGCCTCTTGCTGCTTGAGCCTTGTTAAATTGCTAGCAAACAGTTCACTGACCAGCTGTTCCTATTAAGCAGAAAGCGCGCTGCGGGGCTGGGGTCAATCCCTGAGCACTCTAGATGGTCCTTATATGTCATTCCTGCTGAGCGGCCACCAGGAGGGTATTATGCTTGCACCCCGGGAGATGGCTGGTTAATGGGGATGAGGGATTCTTATGCCTATGGGTGGGAATGGCAGGGGGGGGGCAGGCTGTCCCTTGGGACTTGGGGCATGGCTCTGTTTGGCTGAATCGCGGGGTTCCTGCCTGCCACTTTGGACGCTGGACAGAAGCAAAGGCCTGATGCCCAGCCCTCGCACTTCCAACAGGCAGGAACTTGCCCTGTAGATTCATGAGTCCGGCGCCGGGGAAGCCACCTCCCCGTCTCGCCAGTCCAGAGGATGGATTTTCTGAGACGGAGTGGGAACCGAGGCCAGACGTCGGTGCGTCTCACTGCACCTGACTCGGGCATTGGGTAGCCACAGTGATGTGCTGGGCGCCCCTTGGTGGGGGGCTCAGGCCGCTCCACCGGGTGCGTCTCGGGTGAATAAGGAAGAGCTCCCGGATGCGAGGGCGTCTGTCTGCGTGTCTGTCACCCCACGGATCGCCGGGGGGGGGGGAATGATTCCACTGATCTGGCTGGCTAGGCCAGTGTCCTCCCTCCACGCCCCACGTGCGTCCCTCCCGAAGCCGCGCGCTCGGCGAAGAGGACCAGCATCCCCGAGGCAGGAGGACGGGTCTTCCCTGCGTGAACCTCCAAGCAAGCTGTCAGGAAAGGGCTCCCAGCTCTGCAGCGGCCACGGCCCGTCCCGGGCCAGGCCCGCGCGCCGCGCGCGCCGCTCGCCTCCACGCCCGGCCTCTGGGGGCGCTCTTGCGCAGGGGCCTCCTTCAGCAGCCAGACTTTCCACCCTGGCCACACGCGTTCCCCATTCCCCAGGGTGCCCCTTCGCGTCTTTTCCCTTCACTTACCCCACCCTGGAGCCCCGCTGGGTCACAAGAGGCCCCTTCCTTTGGGACTGAGTGGCTCTCAGAGGCCCAGAGTAAGGGCGCCTACACCTGAGCCTGGATTTGCCCATGCATTCAGGACATGGGAGGGGGCCCCAGCAGTGGGGCTCAGGGAAAGCCCTGGTTTGATGTGTTAAGTCAGGCCTGATGCACCGGGTAGGGGGGCCCCGGGAAGCCACACCTTCATCCAGTCTTGTGCTAGGTGCCAGACGCATCACTTGTGACTCAGGAGCTTTCTGCACAATGTCTCAAAGGTAAACCCCCTCCCCCAGTCTAGGCCTGGTCCCCCCTCCCCCTCTGCAGCTGTGAACCCAGCAGCCAGCACCATACCTGCTTTGAACAGCTGGGGGGTTTTCATTTTCCTTGAGTGTCAGGGCATGGCTAGGTCCAATGCTCTCTTCCAGAGATATTCCAGGAAGATCCGTTCATCTCACCCTCTTCTTGTCCTTTCAAACATAAGGACAAATGACCTAAATAAATAAATAACATCAGCCCCTGGTTTGTGGAGGGGGCTCCTGGATAGAACTTGTTCTATTGCGCTGGGAAATCCCAAGTTTTTTACTTCAATTTCACCAGTCCGTGTGAGCCTGTGTGGCCATATTCCTTCCTGGGTCCTCAGCGCCGCTGTTGTTCTGAGCTGCGGCAGGGAGACACACACAGTAGTCATGGTGCCCTGGACAGTGGGTGTTCAGCACCCTCCTGACATTTTTATTTTGATACAGGAGTTTTACTGTTGTAACCCATCCTGGCCTGAAACTCACTTGCAATCAGCCGCTCAAGTGCTGGGATTACAGGTGTATGCTACCACTCTTGCCTTCTTTTGGTGCCAGCAACAGGCAGTCCTGAGATGTTCAAAGAAAATCTCTTTCCTTTTCTTAACCCACGGTGGGATCTACTCTTTCTTTGGAGGAAGCTTATTAGTCTCTCACTTTGCTAAGGGTTTTTCTGCTGTTATACTTTGGTTTTCTATTTTGAGACTAAGGTCTTTCTTGGCAATTGCCTGTGCCCAGTAGTTTGCATTCCCTGTTCCTGTGGAGGGGTCTGAGACAACTGTATTCATTGGCATAGGCCACTTGTCCAGGACCTTTACTGGGCTACATGCTAGCTTAGAGCAGCCCTCCTGTTAGATTCAGCTCAAAAGATCTTCTTGGAACACCTCCTATGTTTATGTCCCCACAGTACAACTCATCTGCCATTTAGCTAGTCACTTCCTGGCACATTGTCACCTCCCCCCCCCAGCATAGACCCTCCCACTACGTTCTGCTCTGAGTCAGACTTCACCTCTGTAAGGCTCAATTATCTGTACTTTTCTTGGCTCCCTATGGGCCTCTCAAAAAAATATCTATTAAGTAGAAGGGAAGGAGGGGCAGAGGTTTACCTACTGCCTTCTTTTATCTACATACACCCCAGCTCCTATTATGACTTTATTTTGAAAGGTCAGCAGGAAGGACTTCTGGAGTCACAGGGGGGCTGAAGGAGTTGTAGAGTCACACTGGGGCTAAATCTCAGCCCCTTTCTGGTTGTGTTAGCTTGGGTAACTTATTTAACTAGTCTGAGACATAACTTCTCAGCCACTAAATCAAGGTAGATTCCTGCTTGAGAGGATTCTGCCACCCCCCCGCCCCACTTGCCCTTTCCCAAGGAATGCAGAGAACAGAGCTGTTTGGAGGCTAGGGATGATGAAGTAATAACTTATTTCTCAGGTGCCCTATGGTCTGAGATTGGACTGCTATCACAAAAACCAAGAAGCTGGATAGCTTAAAAACAACAGAAGCTTATTTCTCACAGTCCTGGAAGTTAAGAAGCTCAAGATCAAGGTACAAGCAGGTCTAGTAACTGGCTCTTGGATGGTGACTTTTCATCATCACTGGCTCTTGGATGGCGACTTTTCATCATCACTTGTGTGGACGAGCTTTCTTCCTCTTTATTATGGCATTAATCTCATGAAGACATCATGAGGACTCTGCCCCAGGATGTACTGACTGACCAAAAGGCCCTACTTCCTCACAGTGTGTTGCTGGTGATTGAGTTTTGGCACATGAATTTGGGAGCAGCAAGTATTCAGACCACAACCCCTATCTTTCCTCTGCTTCTTCCGCGTTACAGTGAAATAAAGAGAAATTCCCCCAAATATACGTTTAAAATCTGAGCTGATTGTATCCCTATGTTTATAAAAGCACTTCTCATACTAGCCAAGTATTCTAGTATTCCACAAAGGTACAAAAGGAGTATTTTTCCTCCTTACAAAGGAGGGAAATTCTGACACATGCATGTTAAGTGAAGTAAGCTCTTCACACAACAGAGAAATACTATAATATAGTATTCCACGTGCTTGGAACACTTAGAATAGTTAAATTCATAGAACATTGCTTGTCAAGGATTGGGGAGAGGGAAGTATGAGGGCATTCTTGTTGAATGTTGAATAGGAACGTAGCTTCAATTTTGCTAAATGAAAACAATTTGAAAGATAAACAGTGGTGATAGCCATATAGCAGTATGGATTTATCATTTTACATTTAAAAATGGTTAAGATGGGGGCTGGACTTGGACTTGTATGGGGGGAGAAGGGAGGAAGCTCACGGTCCAAGGCTGGTCTGGGCAAAAAAAGCAAAAGAACTGAAGGTGTGGCTGAAGGGTTAAAGACCTTCCCAAGTGCGAGACCCAAAGTTTGAGTGTCGGGACTAGCAAAAACATAATGAAGATGGTAAATTTCATGTCATCTGTATTTTAGCACAATTAAAAAAGGAAAGCTGAGCAGATCCTATTATTTAGTAATGCTGCCATTCAACTGTTTGCCAGTTGAGAGGAAACATCCCATTTTACTTAAATCTTTTTTTATCACAGTACAAGCCCACAAAGGAGGATCAAGGAGTGATGTGCAGAAAACAGCTGTGCCCTCTCCAATCTACCTCACCTGGCTGGTCCCCAGGGGCTGGGAATTTTTCTTGGCTCCGAAATAGAGTTGCATCAAAGAGCTGATGGGGAGAGAAAGCAGCTCAACATTTCCAGGCAGGTCCCAGGACTGAAGATGGGCAGCTGTAATGGAAAAAATCTGAGGCCACACCAGAGGAGAGCTCAAGAACCAGGTGAGCTGCTGAGGAAAAAAAACAGACGCTGAGTGGCAGGCAGGCAGGCTGTGGGGAGGGCCGGGCTGGCCTTGTCTGGCTTTTCCCGACTCTTCCCACGTAGGTGAGCCTGTTAGAAGTCCCATTTTACCCCAGACTTAGAGGAAGAGTAAACATGGAGGTCTGATAGGCAGAAGGGATGCAAAACCAGGAAAGGGTGAGTTTGGAGACAAAAAGTGCACTTGAGAAGGGGCAGAGCAGACCACTTTAGTTGCACACCTGCTATAAGGCCTTATTCTGGGCACTCTGTACCACCTTATTTTATTTATCACCATCACCCTATTTAAAAATATTGGGGCTGTGGCAGAGATATGGCTGAGCAGCCTAAGGCCTCTGGGCTTTACATTAAGAAGGAGAGGAGGGAGGAGAGCTGGCTGTCCACATGGGAACAGTATGTGTAAAGTGTGTAAGAGAACAAGACACATGCAGGAAATTGCAGTAAGTTCATTCTGCCTGGAGCTCACAGTGTCTGTGGGCTGCCGTGAACTGGGGAAGCTGACATGAAGGAGCTGTTTGCTCTGGGATACAGGGGCTTGAATTTTATCTAGAGACAACAGGGATCCAAGGAGGAGTTTAAGTAAGCCAAGAAGACTGCTTGGCAACATCTTGAATGGTATGAGTTCATCTTACTTATCTGGCGTATTATCTGCCATGTCTATCCGGGAAGACTGGAAGCCTTCTAGGGCAGAGTTTTTGTTTTGTTCTTGGTGCTATGCCAAGCGTGTTCCCAGCACACATGTAACAACTTCAAGACTCTATGTGGGGAGAATGATGTGATTTGTGTTTAAAAGGTTCAGTGGAAAGACAGTGGGTAGAGGACAGAAGTAAAGCTGGGCAATATATGATTATTAGAAACCAACGAAGAGTGATGAGTTGAGAGACCACAGAAGATGAGAGGCAGCTGGGAGGCAGAGAAGCTTCTGGAAGCTCAAGCTGTCTTAAGAGGCTGCCTAGTGCTCTTCTGTTCCTCGTGTCTGTCTGTTCTCTCCCTCCATCCTGACAGTCTTTTGTAGCTCTTACTGAACTGGGCAGCCTGAGATGCTCATGCGCACTCACCTGGGCAGTCAGCAGGTATTTATTGAGTGTTTACCATATGCAGGGCCCTCCTCTAGGTGCTCAGATATACAGTGAACGAAACAGGCCAAAATTTCTGCCCTCATGACATATTCTAGCCATGAATAGATGAATAAACAGGGTAAGTAATTTGTACGGTGTATGGTATATGTATTAGGGATCTTCCTTCCTATTGGATAGGACCAAGAGCTGATATCTGTTTTATGTACGCATGTTTATTATACTAAATTCCTTATAAGGAATTGACTCCCATGGCTATGGAGGCTGAGAAGTCCCATGATTTCACAGAAACAGGAGACCTAGGAAGTAGTTCTAGTCCAAGTGCCAAGATCTGAAAACCAAGAAGAGCTAGTGCAAGAGAAAATTGAGATCTTTACCCCATTGTCTGATTTATTTAAGCCTCAAGTAGACTAGGTGAATCTTGCCCACACTGAGGAAAATAATCTGCTTTGCTTGGTTTCCTCCTTCAAGTGTTAATCTCATGCAGAAATATACAGACACAAACAGAAAAATGTTTAGCCAAATATCTGGGCATGCATTGTCCAATCTAAGTTAACACAAAATTAATAGAGATTAGTTAATATAGAAAAAATTGTGCATCAAGGTAAGAGTGGTCAGCCTGGGCCTCAGTGACATGGGACCAAGGATGTGAATTGGGTGGAGGAATGAGCCAGTTGCACCTTGGAGAGTAGGAGTGCTGGGCAGAAGGAGCAGCAAGAGCAAAGGCCCTGAAGTGCTCAGGCATGTGGTGAGAGCCAGCAGGTGGGGAAGTGTAGGAGAGAGAGGTGGGGACATCGGAGCATGCTTGGTTGTGTCAATGGATTGTTTCCTTATGGAGACTGGAAATAGAGAACGACTGCAAAGCATTGTTGTGTCTACTCTTGGGTCTTTATAAACCCATAGAGTGACCAGAGTGTACCTTGTGGATGTGGGACAGGCCCAGGGACTCAGGTCCTAGAAGACCTGATTTATAGTCTCAGCAGTGCCTTAATGGAGGACAGGGAAAGGAAAAACCACTCCAGTGCTGAGAGAGAGAGAGAGACAGAGACAGAGACAGAGAGACAGAGAGAGAGAGAGACAGACAGACAGAGAGACAGACAGAGAGACAGAGAGACAGAGAGACAGAGACAGTCAGAGAGAGATACCCACAAAGGAGAGAGAGATAGACAGAGACAGAGGCAGAGAGAGACAGAGAAGAGAGAGAGAGAGAAAGAGAGAGTTTGGACCTAGAGAAAAGAACATTCTTCTTGAATAATTAAACCTTCAAAGTAGCCACTGAGCAAACATCTAGAAGGCTAGCACTGGTCCAGCCAGGGTTTTGGATGGCCAGAGGAATGCTTCCAGTAATGGGTAGCTCAGAGGCTTGACAAATCCATGTGATTGCTTTTGTTTAAATATTTTCCATGCTGGGCTCTGCTGAGAACGTGACCTCACAGCCCCGGCCCACCGCAGAGTCTTCTCTCTGGCTCTCCTCTTCCCCACCTGTGAATTAACCCCCAGTGAGCATGGCTATTCTGAAGGCTCTGCCAGAAGAAATTTCTATAGAAAGAGATGTGGCAGAGCAATATGAATTATTTATTCCGTGGAGCCAGCAGATTGCTGAGCAGGCATGGGGCTGTGTGTGGAGGTAAGTCCACCCCTAATTCTGCCAGGCCTGCTCTGGTGAGGGCCAGGGACCAGTGGAGCCACACCAGCTGTGTGGAATTAAGAGGAGGCAGTGTGGGGGTGCTGCAGGGCCCCCAAAACACATACACACACCACATACACACACACCAAATACATACAATACCAAATACAATACTTCTGCTGATGTTCACGCTGTCCAGCCGTCAGGACCTGTCAAAGCTCGCCAAGCAGCCTTGAGTGATGAACTGACAGTGTGGAGGGGTTCACATTTATCTAATGTTCTAACAGACAATTTTATACCAAGCGATTATTATCAACTCTGTCCCTGTGGAAGTTATCAATGCCCCGACTTCAGGGCTGACAAAGCAATGTGCAGTGCATGGCATCTGTCAGCCAGATGGAAGGGAAAGGTATTTCTCTCAGCAAGCAGACTGAAAGGAATTTGGGAGATTAGAACCACCAATATCATCACCCTGAGGTGAGCGATGGTGGTCAGTGACTATCAGCTGGGTAAGAAGGGACAAAAGCATGATAGACTGTGACTGTAATTGACACTTGTATTTTACTGAGATATTTTCCTCCAGGCATCGAGGAGGCTGGGAGAATGGGAAGAAGAAGAAGAAGAAAAAAAAACCCCGAAGCTTTAGGTCAAAATAAGCTGCAATTCCAATCAAAATCTGTCACCTTTCTGGAAATTCTTCCTAAAGACCCCAATATGTGGGCTTTATCTGTGCCCTTTGGTGGCGCCCACAAATCAAGGTTTTGAACTTTTAACTGACATCTTGAATAGACACACTTATTATTGGAAACATTACATAAGTTCAGCTCAGGTCTTAAATGTCGTTGGTTGACGTTTATGTTCTAATGCAATTTATAATTCTTCACAGAAAGGTTAACACTTAATTAAAGTACTGCGGGAAATTGCCTCTTTGATAAACCTGGGCTTTGTGCTTTCCTTTGCTTGAAGTGGAGAAAAAATACTCTCCCAGGATGTGTCGGCCATTGGTTAAATAAAATCACCGTGGGACTCAGAAGGAAGCAAAAGGCAGAAGGGAAACCGAGTTTGCTGTTGAGAACTTGTATCTCTGGCTCCTTGGCTGGCAGCTGCACCTGTTGAAAACTCTCCTGGCAAGGGAAGTGGTGGCTGGGCCATGGGCCAAATATTGGATTCTTTTCCTTTTGTTTTTAGTTGAAAACCAGTGAAGGTTAAGCTCAAGGCAGATTGCTGATTTCTCCTTGAGTTAATTACTCTGAAGAGAAACAATTTTAGTTATAAGAAGAAAACTTGAAAGGCTACAGATTGGGAAACTTGAGAGACAAGCTTCTCATTTGGAGGAAAGCATTCAGTAGCCTAAAATCTACAATTAGTCTAGCTCACTATTAAAAGTCTTTGAATGTTACTGTTAATCCAATCAGAGTGATGCCCTTCCTGTCATCCCATCAGATTCTGAGAATGTTGGGGGAGAGGGGAGGAAAGTGTGGAGATCTCAGCCAGGGCTGTGGGCTTCACTGCTTTCAAGAGGAACAGGAATACAACCCCAATACATACCCAGAAAGCATGTGGATATGGTACCCTGTGTGCAATTTCCTGGGCTTCTGATGAGAAAAAAAGCATTTGGATATTAGAATGGGGTGCCTGTTTTTATTTTCAGGTTGAGCTTTTTGAAATATTACAAACATAGGTTGAAGGTTTATCAGTATAAAGGATTTTGTTTTAAGTTTCCTTTTTTTTTTTTAAAAAAAAACAACAACAACACATATGGTCTGTGCCTATAATCCTAGATACTCAGGAAGCTGAGATCTGAGGATCACAGTTCAAAATCAGCTTGGGCAGGAAAAGTCCATGAGTCTCTTATCTCCAATTAATTACCAAAAAGCTGGACATGGAGTTGTGGCTCAAAGCAGTGTTGGAGTGCCCTTGAGTGGGAAAGCCCAGGGATGACTCTCAGGCCCTGAGTTCACGCCCTAGGATCAGCACAAAACAAGAAGGAAACAAAACCCCACCATCTCAACACACTAGTGACCATCAAATTACTGCAAGAGCTAATAGCTTCTCAAAACTTTTGTAGAATTCTAAAACTTAAGGGCTGGTGGAGAGGTTCAAGTGGTAGAGTGCTTTGCCTAGCGTGTATGTGTGAGACTATGGGTTCAGTCCTCGGTCCCTCAAAAAAAATCACAAAAATACTCATGCACAGATTAATAAAAGGAAACATTGTTCTACACTATATGGAGCTAGATAGACCAAATCAAGGGAGAATGAAGATGTGCATGGCAACACGGCCTTGCTTGATGGCATTGTTGGCTCATGGAGTATTAGTGACAGGCACTAAGGTTGGGTGACTGTTCTTGACAAAGCCTTACTGGTCATACATCTGATGGGAATGGCTTTTGTGTATGCTCATTATTCCTTTAGGCATATACTTGTCACAAATGTATCTAACACACGTGCCATGTGGATAGTGGAAATGATCTGAGTTGATCACATAAAACACTGGGACAGTGACCAGCACCCAGCCTGATAAATGTTGGTCACTCCCCATGTCAGCGGTTTAGGTGTTAGAGGAGCTGTAGGTCTTTGTTTGGCAGAGCAAGTGGGAAAGAGGTTGTTTTAGCCTTTCTGAAAGAGCTCAGATGGGAAACATCAGCCTTGGCAAATGGACTGGGAACAGATAAATACACTCAGTGTTTTGGGTTACGTCCTCTATTATTAGTAAGAAGCACATTTCCTTTTGGGGTGAATATGAGGGACAAAAATAAGGCTCTTTAGATCACCACTCTTTTATTAATGCTGTTCAAGCACTTGCATTTGCATTGAGGCTGACAGGAGCATATATCTCGACAAAAGCAAGCATGCCACATTTAGGATCTATTCACTTGCAGCAGGAAAAGGGGGCTCTGATGCTGCAAATGCACCCAAATGCACCAAATCTTGTGTGTGTGTGTGTGTGTGTGTGTGTGTGTGTGTGTGCGTGCGCGTAGCAATTCTAGGGCATGAACTCAGGGCCTGAATCCTGTCCTTTGCTTTTTCACACAAGGCTAGTGCTCTACCACTTGAGGCAAACCCTGCTTCCAGCTTTTTACTGGTTAATTGGAAACAAGAATTTCCTGCTTGGGCTAGATATGAACCTCCATCTTCAGATCTTAGCCTCTTTTGATGATAGGTGTGAGCCAGTACAACATACAAGTATATTCTGGACAAAGGCTGTTAGCATTTTTAAGTGAGATTTCAGGCCATAGCTCTTAGGAGTCCTAAAGTAGGGAACAAATTAATATTATCTTGAAGCTTCCAGAAAGACCTACAGGCATGTGGGTGCCTACTGCTAAGTACAAGAAGATTTACCTTTTATAGTAAACAATTCCACCTGAACTTACTCCTCAATATCAGTAGGTTCGTATGTGTTTCAGAGTTTCACTTTTATTTGAAGCAAGTAAAAAAAAATCAGAGTTGCTTTAAATACTTAAAATAAATTTTGCCTTTCCCAGTATTACCAGATATGTGACGTGTGTGTGTGTGTGTGTGTGTGTGTGTGTGTGTGTGTGTGTGTGTGTGTGTGTGTGCCTGTATTGGAGCTTGACCTCAGGGCCTCAAGCTTTCCCTTAGCTTTTTGGTACAGTCTGGTGCTTTACCACTTGAGCCAACTCTCCTTCTATCTGTTTGCTGGTTAATTGGGGATAAGTATCACAATCTTCCCTGCCCTGTCTGGCTTTGAACTTCAATCCTTAGAGCTCAGCCTTCTGAGTGGCTAGAATTATAGGGGTGAGCCACTGATACCTAACACTTTGTGACTTCTTGTATTATGAGGGTTTGCAAAGGGAAAAAGACTTTTCTGGAGTATTGTGAAGCGAGGCCTGCAGCACCTTATTGGATGGTAAGCTTATTTGTGGCTGACACCCGGGCAGGCTTTGCAAGCAGCTCACCTTGACAGGCTGTTTGATAGGAAGAATTCTCAAGCAGCTTTGCAAATTAGGAGGGTTCCTCCCCCCTCTCTGATACCCAAGACCTGCTTCCTTTCTTGAGCTCAGGGTTTGGGGATGCAGGTGAAGGTGTGCATATTAGTTTTGTCCAAATGGCTTATGAGATGTACAGCTGCTTCAAACATTTTTTTTATTTAAACTTCACAGGGAAAACAGAAACAAATTAGTTCACTTCTCCAGGTGACTCCGGCTACAAACCCAGGTAAATTCCATTTCACCATGTCCAGAGAAACTAACGCGGAAAGGCCCGCGTGACTTTGGGAACATGGCCTGGCCTACGGCTGCCATGGTGCTACCCAGAGAGAGGGTGTCAGTTCCTCTCCATGGAGGAAAGGCTTTGGGGGGAACAGAGCCGGGAGGAACGTCCAGTCCCTTACTAACTTGGTTCTTTTCTGTTATTCCATAAACATCAGCCAGAAACTTGCCTTTGTAAATACTCAAATTACTTTTCACACAGCTCAAATAACTAGAGGGCTGATTCAGTATTTCAATTGTTCTGGGGAAGTTTTTCAAAGCTGCTTTTGCATTTATATTTTACAGAGTGAAAAAGGACAATCATGGAAAAGCACAAACCAACTGTGACCAACATGAGTGGAAAAAACCTGAGCTAAACAATGAGAAGCCTCCTGGGCAGAATGGAGGAAGACAAGCCCCCTCTTCCTCCTTCTCCTCCTCCTCCTCCTCCTCTTTTTTCTCTTGCCTGTGTAATTATGTATGGATGAAAAATTACAGGGGCTAATAATTACAGCTGCAATTGTCCACTTGCAGAAACAATTAGCCCTTTGCTCCTCACTCTGAGAAAGTGACTAATTGTACCCACAGCAATCCAACTATCAGCACATTTGTTTTGGAATGAAATTTCCTGTCTGTCAGGAAGTGCCACCTAAAGAGCAGAGGACCTAGGGTGCCATTTAGTTAGTGGCCAGTGACCCAGGGCTTTGATATGTTCACTTTTTAGCCCAGGACAGATGCTGAGACAGATGGGGGAAATACTCTTTCCAGAACTCTTATAGACTACATCATACCAACTATATATTAAAAAATGAGGAAAGTAAAAATAGAATTCAGGTAATGATAACAATTATACTTAATGAGTACCTTTCATCAGAGATCATAAATACCTTCGCATTAAATTTTACAGCCTCTAGTGAGATGTAAGGGAAAAATATTTGTAAGCTAAACTTCACTTTGCAAAGAATCCTGAAGCTGTTCAGGCAGCAGTGAACAGTGTTGTGTCTGAAATGGGCAGAGGATCCACCTCATAGGTTTCTGACCCATGAAAGTACATTGCTACTTTTTAGCTAAGATAAATGGTTTTCAAGACAACCTATGCAATGACGTGTTAAGTGAGGTATAGATTTGCAAAAAGAGGTCACCTTGCCCTCTACCCCAATACACTCATAGGCACCAGGAGGTGACATTAAGTTTCTGACCATTAGCCAAGAACACAGGTACAAGGTGTGCACTCAGGGTTGAAAGATGGCTTTCCTCTGGGGAGCTGCCATGTCTCCCAGATTTCTACTGGATGTCTCAGTCTCCATCGGTACTTACTGTGCTCAGATTGGAGTTCACTCTTCCACAGGTCCTGCTCTAGCAAATATGCCTTTCTGGTTAAGGGGTATTCACACACAATCTTAAAATCTGTTGATTTCAAGAGCAGAATCAGAGCCTTGGGAGTCACTCGCAGATTCTTTTTGGTCTGGATATCTTACTAGCTTGGTCTGAGGACTTGATTCTAAGTCCATCTAGCTTCAGTTTACCCTGGAAGGCTGGTCATGTTTGTATTGTGTCTTTGCTGTTAGCTGACACAAGAGAACAGAGCCCTGTAAAATGTGGAGTCTAAGGGGCTCATCTCTGCAGGACTAAGAGCTTTTCTGTGGAAACTTGTAGCCTTCTCTATTTAAAAGCTGTTGAGATGTTTTTCTCCTCCTCCTGATCTCAATGCACCTTCTTGTCCATGTCTCTGCTCAGCCCCTTTGATGTGGATAGATCTAGGCTGAGTATGAGCTGGTTTCTTGGGTTTTCTGGAATAGGGAGGTTGAGGGGATGTGGGGCTGATTTCTACTGAGGGAAAGTACCAGGGCTCCTACCAACTATTCCTCTCCTGCTTGTCTTGTCTGGTGTGTGCGTGTGAGGCCCTGTCTCTTGAACTAGAGTTCCAAGTAATGGCACCCAGTCTCTCCAGTGGTTTTTCTGACTAGTTCTTCGTTCTGAAATTCTTTTTGTTTATTCTGTACATAAGTGTCTTAGTCTATTTTGATCTATTATAGCATACTACCTGAGACTGAGTCATTTCTAAAGAACAGATTTATTTCTTCCAGATCCGGAGGCTGAGAAGTCCAAGGAGGAGGGCTAACATTTTGATGAGGATCTTTTTGCCACATCATCGCAAGATGGAAGGAAGAAGGGAAAGAGTACCCATGCACAAGAGAGAGAGATGACAAGGTTCCTGTCTTTCTTTCTTCTTTAGGAACCCACTTCTACATGAACTAACTTGCTCCCTTGGTTAATTAATCCATTATGGAGGGCAGAGGCCTCATGACCTAATCACATCTTAAAAGTCTTACCTCTCAATATTGCTGCTGTGAGAAATAGGTTTTAACCTATTTTTTGAGTGTGGATACATTCAAATCATAACAATGAGAAGTATTTTCTGACAACGTTTTTCCCCTTCCTCTGGTTTTTGTTTGAAAATCCCAGTGCTCAGCTTTGCTCTCTCTCTCTGTTGCACACTGTCCATGTCACATTCTCCTCTAACTTCTGCAGCACCCGTCGTCTACAACATATCCTATTTTACTGAAGGAAGCAGGGAAAGCAGCTGTCTAATAATTCTCTATAGCACAGTACTGGATTCAAAAGAAATGGTGGCCTCAAGCCAAGATTCTAAGGTGACCCAAAAGAAAAGAAAAACACTTGTTTTGTAAGATTTCTAGCTTTGGAGATACTGGGAACTTTGCCAGTGTGTCCCTTATTTCTACTGGCTCTGCTCCAGCAAGATCATTTATGTCCCAAACAAAATCAAGTCAGAAACACAGCAGTTAGAGACTTAATGCTTAGCTGAGTTGTCTTGAGACCATTTTCATTCAGGGTTCTTGGAAACCATGAGCATCCTGAACAGGGTACCTCATCTGCTCTCTTCCTTCTCCTATGCTTAGCCCAGGCATTCAAATACTCCACTTCATCAGCCTATTATGTGTTGCTTGTCTCAAGGAGAAGCTCCAGAGAACAATTCTTCATCCTTTTCTTAACAGAACTATTTTGATCTTATTTAAGAAACATGAAATTATAGAACACAACATTTAATCCAGTTAATTTCCAAACAGAACTTTTTTTTTCTCTTCAAATTTTGTATTAAGATCTAATCTATATGTCAGGGGAACTCTGACACTCTTAGAAACAGAATTACTCACAGGGAAAAATTTCAAAATGGAATTAGTGTTCTCCTTGGACACTTAAAAAAAACCTGTAAGGATAATACTTACTTCTCCCAAAGTTGGTCATCCCTCCCACAGTAGCAGTTATGTAAGCAAGTAAGCACCTCTCTGTGGTACACTAGGGCCTTCATCCTCTCCCAAAATCAGCAGTTTTTCAGATTTGCTTGGTTAGAACTCAGGGGACACCTTCATGTTAGTGTCCCAGAAGATAGGAGCAGCAGAGCCCTCCTGGCTTCTAATCTTCTTTCCCTTTGGGGAGTTCCAGTGGTCTCCAGTAGCTCAGGAGAAGCTTTAGGTTTATGTAGTTGGGCCATCTTACTTTGAGAACAAGGAGATAGTCAGTGAGTTCCAATGACATGTCTCTCCCTCAAATCATCTCTCAACACTGTCATTGTCTGATATCCAGGACTATCCAGTCTGTATTAATGTGGTGTGTATGTGTGTGTGTGTGTGTGTGTGTGTGTGTGTGTGTGTGTGAGTGTGAGTCCTGGGGCTTGAGTTCAGAGCCTGGAAGCTGTCCCTTAACTTCTTTTGTTAAAGGCTAGCACTCTACCACTTCATCCAAAGCTCCACTTCTGCCTTTTAGGGCATAATTTGTTGGAGATAAGTGTCTTCTTTCCTGCCCAAGCTGGCTTGGAACCATGTTCCTCAGATCTCAGCTTCCTAAGTAGCTAGGATTACACACATAAACCACCAATGCTTGGCTGCGTCCATGTATTTTTTAAGCTCATATTTGACTTCTGATTCTCCTCCCAAGATTCAGTAATGGTAACATGAAAGTCTTTGTGCTGCTCCCACTTTCACACAATTGTGACGTCTCAGTTGACATATAGAAAGACCCTCCTCACCTCTACATGCAACTCCTGCCACAGACGGCCCTATGTTACCTTCCACTGTAAAGTCCTCTCTTAAATAGCCAGAGATACAAACTCTTACTGAAATCAGGGAGGCCATACAGAGGGAGGCACATAGAGCACATGCTAGTGTATCTTCCTTTGGCCCTGAAATCCTTTGCTGGAGTTGCCAACAATATTGTTTCACTGCAGCAAGATTACAAACATGCAACATTTGCTAAAATCCTGCCCTCTTAATCTGAAGGATTATATTAATATTTCAGAAAAATTTTATAACAATGGACTCTGAGATTCCATTCAAGAAAATGTTCATAAACATCTCTAGTTTCCCTTTTTTTCCAGTCCTGGGATTTGAACTCAGGGCCTGGGCACTGTTCCTGAGCTTCTTTTGCTCAAGGCTTGCACAATACCAGTTGAGCCACAGTGCCAGTTCTGGCTTTTTCTGTCTATGTGGTACTGAGGAATTGAAACCAGGGCTTCATGCATGCAAGACAAGCATTCCACCACTAAGCCGCATTCCCAGTTTTTCCCTTTTCCTTAAGTCAAACTCAACATCAACAAAATGGAGAAGTCAGGGGTGAGCCATTACAGTCATAAATGAATCACATCTCTGTATCTAACTTTCTAGTGCTCCAAAAAGCCTGTTTATTCACAGTAACTTTCACCTTATTTCACCAAGTCTCTTCAGTTCTATTGCCTACTGAATGCAGCCTGAACTACAAGTTTAAGATCTTTCCTATTTTAGACATGCCTTGCTTATACAGTGCTGCCTGCCAGGGCTCTAGTCACAGTTCAAATGACCCTTGGTACCTCTACAGATTCATCCTGCTGTGAATCAAAAATATTTGGGGAAAAATTGTGGCTGTGCTGAATACATGGACAGACATTTTCCTTGCCATTAGTCCTTAAGAATATAGTTTCACAACTACGTATGCATTCTTATATTATATTAGGCATTGTAAGCAATGTAAAGATAATTTTAAGAAGCATGTAGGTTTTATAGAGAGACTGTATAATTTCATAGACTTGAAAGTCTATGGGTTTTGGTACCCTCGGTCTTAGAACCCCAAATACTGAAGAATGACTATACAAACTCTTTATCTCTACATAGGAACCTTGTTTATTTCCCTCTATACTTTTGGATGATATTATTTTGCTTACCCAGAATAGTTTCAGCCTTTGTATCCTATATTTAAAAATGTTGTTTCAGGTATTTTCCCAGCATCCATTTCTGCTTCTTCTGCAGATATTCTGAGTGGGATTTACTTCATTAATCAAAGTTGCATCATACAACCTGGGCCTAAAAAATAACACCGACTATAGCCCAAATGTATAGCCAGAGACTTTTTTTTCCTGAGAGTTCTTGGGTAGGCATTTTGTCCCTTAGACCAAAATTTGACAGGAAATAGGTTTAGTGCTATTGGCCACCATCTTGAAATGGTGAGATACAAGCCACATAGAGAATTGAGCTAATCCTGAGAAAGAGGAGACAAGGCAAAGAGAGGAGAGATAGATAGATAGATAGAGAGAGAGAGACAGAGACAGAGACACAGAGAGATATAGAGACAGAGAGAGGCAGAGACAGAAGGGCAGAAGTCTTGACAATGAACCTTGCACCAAGCTGTGCTTTAAGCCATGCTTGGACTTTGTAATCTTTTTGCTTAAGTTAATTTGCACTGAGTTATCAGCTCACACTCCCCCATGATACTTTATATAGGACATTACAATGAGAAGGGGAGATGCATCGGAAGTACTCGGCATAGTACCTTCTATGAGGGCATGGCTCAATAAATGCTATCCATTATTATCATGGTGACAGAAGTAGTAGTTTCAAGTTTCAAACTGTGTTGAAATGCAAGTTCTGTGCAGTAATGAATTATTATGAAAAGTTAAGAAATCATGAGAAAAGATAACAAGGTTTGTGTTTGATGTTGGCCTTCCCTTCGCTGGTTTTTGGAGGATCAGTAAGGAGTGCCTCCTGTGTAAAGATTGTTTTTTTCATGCTTAAGAAATTCCCTTCATCAACTCTGATTTCCCAAGGCATTTTGTTATACTCTCTTAGTAAGCTAGGAAGGTATTCAAAGAAGCTTTTCTCTTTTGAATTTTGATTTTGGAGTCTCAGATGCAGAATGGCACATAGTTCAACCTCACAACTAGATGCTTTGTCTGACACAGTCCATTGGGTACTAATCTGAGTTTCCTCACATGTCTCCAATCACTCAGGACCTTAGAAAAGGGCCATTTCCCCCAGGTGAATAGCTCTGAGTCTGGTACATGTTCCCCAAATGGAAAATTTATGTGCTCATTATTTCAGATGTATCTAGTTCATTGGCTTTAGAAATGTTTTCTGTTGTCTAAATGGGTATATTTTTTATTGCTAATATTCTCTCCATCAGAGTTCAAGCCTTGGCTTAGACTGTCTGCACTCCCCCAGAGTGATATTTATAAAATGGAGAAAGTTAGATTTTCTGCCAGATGTTAGAAAATTGCTTTGTTCTCATATTAATGTGAGATGTTCCAAAGTAAGTGGTCATTATCACCCTCACCCAGCTTTAGCTGAAGGGGACTTAATAATGCTGACTCTAATTTTCTTTTGGTCTGATAATTATAGGGTATGTGATTCCAGTCCAAATAAAGGTTAACATCTGCTTTGATCTGTCTCAGTCTTTTTTATCCAGAAGCCTTGCATCTAGAACAAACTGTCATCACTATTATCACAGAACTTTTATGATATGCTGGTATTTTCTATGGTACTCTACAAGACAAAGGCTTCCCTGGTGCATACCTTGTAAGAGAGACACAATGTTGATGAATAAGTATGAGAAATGTACCTGTCCATCCGAGTATTTAGCAAGCCTTTCTGGAAGCCTTCCCAAAGGACACTGGTTATAAATGAAATGAAACCATCATTCTTTATTCTGCATCTTGTGGAAATGATTTTGCCATAGGACAGACAAACTAGATATTAATGATTCTTTAGAGAAACTGCACTACAAAATAGTATCGGTTTCTATAATTGATGCTCCCATTTAATATTTAAAATCAGAAACTTAGTGTGAAAATTTTCCTTTTCCTTTCAAGCCAGCACACTTTAAGATGGTGACAGGGAAGAGCAAAGAGTTCAATGATGTTGAATAAATCAAAATGAACTCCCAGGAGAAAAACAAGAATGATTAATAGGGTAAAGGATTTGATATATGAGATAAACTCTCAACAGAAGTCAAACAAGCTAGTTTAATAATAGTGCCAATCTGAAACCTCTCAGAAGTTGAACTAAAAGAAGGATTTAAGGTTTTAAGCCATGGCATCATTTACATAATATTTAAAATATACAAGCATAAAATATGAATTTTAGTTTGTGAATATCTGAATGCATGATGAAAATTTAAAAAAGGGGATGGAAAATGGTGTGACTCCTGTGAGGGAACATGTGATGTATGTGTGTGTGAGGAGTCTTGGGGAGGGGACAGATAAATGGAGAAAGGAAGGATGGGTGAGTATGGTCAGAGTATTCAATCTACATATGTGAAAATGGAATCAGGTAACTGGAGGGGATGGGTGGGGTTGAAAGAGAATCATGAAAGAGGTGACACTGATCGCAAGATACATTGCACTCACAAACTTATATGTTGAATTGAAACCTCTTTGTACAACTACTTAAAGATAAAAATAAAAACAAGGCTGAGTGCTGGTGGCTCATGTCTATAATCCTACTTACTCAGGAGGCTGAGATCTGAGGATCATGGTTTGAAGCTACCCCTGGCAGGAAAGTCTATGAAACTCTTATTTCCAATAAGAGGCTCAGGGACAGTGCCCAGAACTGGCTAAATCAATCAATTAAACAAGCAAGCAAGCAATCAGGGATGGAAATAAAGATACACAAGAGTCTCAGGATACTGTTAAACTCTGGAGAGATGAATTGGAAAAGATAAAACTTCAAACAGGGCTTTAAGTATATTGCTTTATTTCTTGCTTTTTTAAAATAAAAACAACTCAGATTTCATGTCAATATGGTAAAGTTTAAGATGTATTAAATATTGGTGGATGGAAAATTATTTAGTGTTGGTTGTAATTTTCTGTATGTTTCAAATGTTTTATATATAATTATATATTTATTTATAATAAAATATAAATTATACATATTTATATATAAAATATATAATATAAAATATATATACACATATTTTAAGAAAAAGATTCTTACCTGAGTAGAGAAATAAAATAACGGAATTTAGGACCTGAGAAAGAATAGTATAATGCTAGTTTGGAATTCATATTTTATGAATGGGGACACAAAACCCTGAGGTAAAGAGGTAAAGTGATTTTTTTTAAGACCCTAGGCTGATGCCATGAGGATATAAGTCAGGTCCACATGAAAGCACCTGGCCAATAGCTTAGCCTAACATGTTCTGAGAGCAAAACCTTCCTAATGATGACATATTCCCTGCTCTAACTCCAGGATAAGTGGTAGAAGATTCTTCATGGGAGACACTGAAAACACATTGGAACATTTTTTAACAAGGACACTCGGGTCTTGAAATGAATTCAAGTCAATAAGCGTATTGAGTGCCCAATAATTGCAAGGCTTGCGTCTTCCCCAGACAAAGCTCTCATAGATCTTCTCCATCTGTAGCTAACTTTCTGATGGCTTTCCTCTTAATTGGCTTAATTAAAGCAGAGAGATGTAATAATGAACCCAAATGTCCTTGATAAAGCAGAGGAGAGGTAGAAGCCAAAGACCAAATACGAACCCTTTATCCTCCAGGATATAGCACCCCAGAATCCTCTAGATGTGACATCAATGGTAAAGGTAGGAAATGGCTAAGGAAATTGAGATTGCATTTAGGTTTTCCCCTTATAAAACCATAAATAAGCATGTCATTAAAGAGTCAAGTTTCCAGGATCTAGAAATAATAGGCGGAAATCTGTCTTTCCTTGATCATCTCTCTGAGATCCTGTGCAACTAAGAATGATCAAGGGAGAGAATGATGAAAGGGATGACATCGATGAAGATGCATGGTTCTCACCAACTGTCAGGTTGGATTGAAACTATTTAAGGATTTTTTTAAAAAGAAACCACTGGGAAAGACTTGTGATTAAAGATTTAGGGAAAAAAAAAGCAGAGCCATGATATCTGTACTGGAGATGCCCCATGTTGGCAGGCAAGGGGAAATAAGTCCTAAACTGAAGCACATATTAACCATAAGGCATTTCTGACTTGTTGGGTTGGCTACCATGCAACTAGGTTTATTGACATGGTTTTGGAAGTTCTATTTCTAGACAAAATTTCAAATTTTTATTTTATTGTAAAGATGCTGTACAGAGGGGTTACAGTTTCATGAGTAATGAGTACATTTCTTGTTGAGCATTGTTACCCCCTCCTTTGTTGTTCTCCCACTATTCCTTCCTTCCTCCACCTCCCTCACTCCTTCCCCCATCCCCGGCTGAAGTCATAAAGTTCATTTCCAATATAGTGTTTTGTGGGTTTCATTGGTGCAATGGGTCATCCTTTGTCCTTATTTCAGTGTTTTGTTATTCCACTTCCCCTCTCCAAATTAGAAAAATGTATATACAAGTATGTACAAAATTAGGTACAGTGACAACAGGGGATATACCATAGGGGGAAGAACATACAAAGGAAACAAAAAATCACATAGTACATTAAAAACAACATCAAAGAAAGACCTCTTGTGTCCATATCTTGGGGTTCATTTTGCTTAGCATCATTTTATATGGTCATATATACATAGCTTTTGATCTTTTCTGCTCATCTAATAAAATTATCCTAAATGTATACTAATTATTGCAAATAAGGGAAAGTATAGTACCTATATTTCTTTGGGCCTGGCTTACTTCACTTAATATTATTTTTTCAAAAACTTTCCATTTCCTAACAAATGAGGTGGTGTCATTCTTTCTTTTGGAAGCATAGAATTCCATTGTATATATTTCCTTTTTCTTTTTTTTTAATTTATTTTATTTTATTTGTGAACATACTGTACAGAGGGGTTACAATTACATGGGCAGGATAATGCATACATTTCTTACCAAGCATTGCAGCCTCCT
>NW_012267374.1:3068454-3234326 GCF_000151885.1 Dipodomys ordii | reverse complement strand
TAAAGTTGCAGAGCTTCTGCATGGCAAAGGACATAGCTAGCAAGATCAATAGAAAGCCCACGGATTGGGAGAAGATCTTTACTAGCCATACAACAGACAAAGGTCTCATATCTAAAATATACTTGGAACTCTTTTTTTTTTTTTTTTTGGTTGGTCGTGGGGCTTGAACTCTGGGCTTGGGCACTGTCCTTGCACTCTTCAGCTCAAGGCGAGTGCTCTACCGCTTGAGTCAAAGGGCCACTTCCAGTTTTCTAGTGGTTTATTGGAGAAAAGAGTCTCATGGACTTTCCTGCCTGGGCTGGCTTTGAACCGTGATCCTCAGATCTCAGCCTCCTGAGTAGCTAGGATCACAGGCGTGAGCCGCCAGCGCCTGGCATATATATCACATTTTCTTGATCCACTTATCTACTGAGGGGCACCTGGGTTGGTTCTATATCTTAACTATGGTGAATAATGCTGCAATAAATATAGTTGTGCTAGTAGCTTTGGTATGACTTGTTTGTGATTGTTTGGATAAATGTCAAGAAGTGGGATTGCTGGGTCATAGGGGAGCTCTATGTGTAGTTTTTTGAAGAACCTTTCCAGAGTAGTTGAACAAATTTACACTCCTACCAACAGTGCAGTAGGGGTTTCCTACTGCACATCCCCTCTAGCATCTGTTGTTATTAGATTTCTTGATTATAGCCATTCTAAATAGGATGAGGTAGAATCTCAATGTTGTTTTGATTTGCATTTCTTTTATGACCGGAGAAGTTGTGCATTTTTTCATGTGTCTATTGGCCATTTTTATTTCCTCTTCAGAGAAGTCTCTCTTTAAGTCTTTAGCCCACTTATTAATGGGACAGTTGTTTCTTTGAGGATTTGTTTTTGGGGGATTTAATTTTTTGACTTCTAAGTACATTTAAGATATGAAGCTTTTGTCCGTTGTATGGATAGTGATGATCTTCTCTCAGTCTGTGGGCTTTCTATTGATCTCACTAGCTATGTCCTTTGCCAACAGAAGCTCTGCAGTTTCATGTAATCCTGTTTGTCCAACTTTTCTTTGATTTGTTGTGTTTCTGGGTCTAGCGAAATTTATTCATTTGTAACCAAAGCAACTTCCTTTGTTGTTTCAGGTCAATGGCTGGAGTAGCTATGTTCTCAAGGGTTGTTTGACATCTATGTCCTGAGTTCCAGGGTGCTGCTTGCCTAGTGCAGGTCTGGGTGCTTCTAGGCGCCATTGTACATGTGGGTTGAGGGAGCTGGTGGGGATTGGGGAGTGTCATGCAGGGAGCCATTGTTGATTAAGGCGTAGACTGAGGATGGAAAACATACCCTCAGTCCATCATGGGGCTGAGGCTGCAGCCAGGAATATGGGAGTCACAGAGTAACAGTGGAGGTACTGTGGAGGCGGCGTTCACTGGCTTCCAACCTCCCGGGAGCTCCACCCATGAGCAAAGCTACCACCGAGGTCATGGGACATGAAGGACAGAACATTCAGGAGTAAGTTGGGTTGAGATAGGATTCTGAGGAACGGGTTAACAAGCTGGGAAGGAATCCATAAAGGGGTGGCTCACACTTCCCAATTTACCTGGGAAGGTCCTGCAAATCATTTATTTTTCCTAAAAATCATTAGCAATATAGCCCCTTCTGAACAGTTCACCAAAATGAATTCCAGGAAGCAGAGACATGCTTCATCAGGGAAGAAAAATGGAGATAAAAAGGCTGGGCAGATAGAATCAGTGTACAGATGTGACAATGAGAGCATGGAACTTAGATGGGGAAAGCAGGAAGAATGATGGCAGGGACAGCATCGGTGAAGATGCATTGTATTCATAATCTGTGTAATTGAAACAAAACCCTTTGTACAATTACTTAAAAAATACAGCCCCTTTCACTCTGAGGAGTGTACCCATTTTGGATGAACAGTTAAATGGCCATTGAAGAGGGGTCCTGGGGACACAGGACAAACATGCATACTGCCTGGTGTGACCATGAATGACATCCTCTGAAAATTCTGGCACTTTGGTAGTTTATGTTCTGACTCACAGCTGAGTAAAGGGGCAAATGTCAGCATCACCATAATTCCTTACATCCAACTGTTGTGGAGGCTGTGAATTTAAATGGTTCCTGTCTTTGAAGCTGCAAATGAGCCCTGTCAACTCTGCAGGGTTGGCAGAGTCCTTGCTGAGAGGTGAGCCCAGCAAGGGTAGGCAGACTCCACTACCAAAATGACCTCCTAGCTCTCTAAACAAGAGGTCACATCTCTTCTGCAAAAACTTTTTTTTAAAAATAAAAATGACTTTCTCATTCAAATCTGGAAAGCTGAGCCACCCATTAGGCAGACTGTTTGAGAATATATTCCTTGGGAAAAAAATGCTCATTACCATCATCCGGCGTTGATGATCAGGCTTACACAGATGAAAGAATGAATGATTAAATCTGAAAAGGAAAGTGGGCATTTTAAACAAATTGGATTCTTTGTGCCCTCATAATCATCTTATTCACATATTTCCCCCCTCTCTGGTGGCATTTTGGTATACAGCCCATGTTCAAAATCACCAACAGCAGCAGCAACAGCAATGAGACCAAATGAACTTCAACAATAGGCGGTTTTAGATATTCTGGGCAGTTCTCCCTGCAGGCCAGGGAGTGCCTAATAATGAAATGAAGGTCTCAAGGCGCACCAGCAAAGCACAAAGCAGCTAATTCTCTATTTCTTATGGGAAAAGAACTGGAAGCTGCACAGGGTTTGTTTAAGAAAGAACTTGGCCAACTTAGTTGATTAGGGTGTTTCAGGAAGGACAGATTATACTTCAGTCACCATAAGAATACAAAATAGAGATGTGAAGTGAATTCCATCTAGGAAAGGCCCTTTCCAGAACCCCACAGTGGGGCTGGTGGAAGTGGTCCATATAAGAGAAAATCTTACCTTCCCTTTCTTGAAATCTCAGGGGGGAAAATCAACAGAACTGCTGAATAGGACCCCCATTAGACACCTCCCCTAAGGCAAAAGAATAACAGTGTCAGTGTTGTGTGGTCTTGTGTCCCCCTGGAAGAAGGAAGGAGATGATGAAATGTAAGGTCAATGCTAGACTTGCAAAGGTAGGACTCCTGCCACCTGGCAGGAGAAAGTTCACAAGAAAAGGGAGGTTTCTGACTCCTCCTGCTCTAATATTCAGATGCTATGAGGAGAATGGCGCTACTTGGTGGGATGGGGGTGGAGGAAAGAGGAGGAGCAGGAGGAGGCAAAGCAGAGGAAGGAGGAGGAAGGGGAATGACAAGAAAAAACAGGGGAAGAAGAGGAGAGGAAAGAGGAGAAGGAATAAGAGAAGAAGGGATTAGGGAAAGGAGATGGAGGAGGAAGAGAAGGAAGAAAAAGAAGTGGAAGAGAAGGAAGAAAAAGAAGTGGAAGAGAGGGAAAAGTAGGAGGAGGAAAAGTAGGAGGAGATGGAGGAGGAGGAGGAGGCAGAGGAGGAAGAGGAGGAGGAGGAGGGAGTTCCAAAATAGAAAACACTGCCCCCTTTGGGTACTGTGAGTTTGAAGGCAGTGACTCAAATGCTTACCCCTCCTTGTGTTTACAGGACACTTGAGGTGAGCTGTGACTACTGGGGATGTGGCTCATAGACTCCTCAGTGTGGGGCCAGTAGCTGCATCTCTGCTTTAGTGTACTGTGGAAATATTTCCACAAGTGCAGTGAGGTGAACAAGCTTGGGGTTCCTGGGACAGAGTGATCCCTGCTCTGTAGTGGGGGTTTGTTGTGGGTGTGGGTGTTAGTTCTGCAGTAGGTTGACTTGTGATGCACATGTCCTATTCCTCTGAGTAGTGGCAAATATGACCTTACTTGGAAATAGTCTTTGCTGATGTAACTAAGAACTGGAGATGAGATCATCATGGATTTAGATGGATCCTAAATCCAGTCTCTGGTATCCTTCTAAGAGAAAGGAGAGGGTGATTTAACACACAAGAGAAGGAAGCTGAGCAGAGATGGAGGTTGGAGTGATGCAGCCAGGGAAGATGCCAGGAGTCCCCAGAAGCTGGACGACAGAATGAGGGATCCTCTGTCCAACAACAGGAAGGAATATGCCAACTCCTTAATCATGGAGTTCTGGTCCTCCAAACTGGGAGGGAATAAAATTTTACTGTTTAAGTTACCACAAGTTAGTAATAACTTGTGCGGCAGCCATAGGAAGGTTGCACTTTGCTATGTGTTCTCTGTGGAAAACTGCAACATGTGTGCATTTCACTTGCCTGGACTCCATCCTTTCCTCTCTCTCTCATCCACCTTCCTTCCCTCTCTCTCCTCCACGCTCCATTCTTTTCACAAAGGCCTTCACTATTGATTATTGTGAGGGAGGGATGTCAGACATGCAGAAACAGAGTCTACACTTACCTGAATGAGGTGAAGAACATAGACTTAAGCAGGTCACTGCCAAGGACTATAGGAATCTAGCAGCTGGAGCCATGTACTTACTGGGTGTAGGGGAAAGTTTTTCCCAAGGTGGGAGCATTTGAGGAACATCACTTGAGGATAGGTGAGGTGAAGGTGGGAGAAAAGTAGGACAGGTGCTCTGAGCAGAGGGAAATGTCACTTGAGGTAGATCTTGGATGGATGATTCATCAGTCACCTATCCTTTACTTGTGCTGCTTCTGGTTCCTGTAATAGTGGATGAAATCGTGATTTGGGATATTCTATTCTCTATATTTCATTTTTCTCAAAGGTCATTTCTGGGTGTGGAGCATAGAAATTGGTGATAGCTCATGCTGTCCTGGAGGGTCTGGAGGTGCCGTATTGAATCGAATCATCCCATAAGCATGTGACTGGCGGTAAGGGAGAGAACTGGCAGAGCAGAGCCCTGGAATCGTGGGTGTAGGCGAGAGTTCTCAAAGGGGTAATGACAATGTGCAGAAAGGCATTGTGGGATCTTTCTCCTGAGAAGCTGTATTGGTCCACTGAGGATTCTCTAAAAGTTTCTCCATACCAAGGGTAATGGAAAACTAGTAAGACTACCTAATTTATTTACTTATTAATATTATTTTTGTAGTGCCAAAGATCAGACCCAGAAACTTGCACATGCTGAACAAGTTCTTACAGTTTCTACCACTGCTATACATTTATCTTTCCAGTGCCTGCCTCATTTCAAAATTTAAAAAAAGTATTTTGAGAGCGTAGGCCTTACCATGACCCAACTTTGAAAGTATGTGTTTGACTTTTAAATCAGATTTGGGACCTAGGTATTCCACATTTGAGCCAGAAGCAGGCAGATTGGTCTTGAAACATTACACTTTGGATACTGTTTCAAATGTGCCAACTTGAGCCAAGGGAGGTTAAAGAGAAGGGAGCCAGTTAAGGGGAAGGTCACTCCTTTTAAGGCAAACCATCATTTGGATGTGTTTTCCAGTGTTCCCCAGTTGGAAATTTAATCCCCAGTGCATCACTATTGGGAGGTGACCCCTAGTGGAAGGTGATGGTCTGTCCTCATAAATAGATGGCTGCCATAATTGTGGGAGTGAGTTAGTCATGGAGAGACCAGGTTTATTTCAAAAGTGAGTCTAGCCCCTTCTTGATCTTTGCTCCCTTGCTTTCTGCTCTGCTATGATGATGCTTGAGTCTTCACCAGATGCCAGCACTATGTGCTCAGACTTCCCTGCCTCCAGAACTATGAGTCAAGCAGCTTTCTCGTGTTTATAAATCTCCCAGGTGGTGATAATGTGTGGTCACAGAAAAGAGGGTAAAATGAGTGAAACACAATGGTAAGTTCTGCGGGAGGTATCAGCTTGGGTATGGTATAAAATCCTTGACTATATAGGCGTAGGTCCTGATTTTCTCTCATATATTAGAGCAAATTACTTAAAACATTTGTGCCTCTGTTTTCTCACCTGCAAAATGGGCATGATCGTAGTATAATTTTGTGAAAATAAAGTAAGTTACTATTTGTCAAGGGCTGAGTCCTTCCTGGCTGAATCAAATCACCATTAAGCGTTACTAAGATTAGAATCATGTTACTTACTGTAAAGTATCAGAAAGAGATGATGACATCACTCTAGTGTAGAGTTATGACTGCTAGATGTCCATCCAGCATTCATTCTGCTTTTTCTTAGAACACCCCCAGCAAACTGGAATTCTGAGTTGAACACTCAAGTCAGATGGTATCTATCTGCTAGTAGCAGATGCTGCATAGGTACTAGAGCATTTGTATCATGTCTTGCTTGGGGCGACCTAGAACCTTTCCTGACCACAGAGAAGGGGATGGATATTGTAGCACCCCGATATATCAGGCTGGGGAGATGGCAGGAACCATCAGCAGCCATTTTTGCTCCAGGTGTAGCTCCAGGTGTCCCCTCTGAAGGCAAACCTATTTCCTTACGGTTGTTTCTTGGATGTACCACCGGGATCTGCTCAGAAGGATGGGAATGGGTGCTGTGAGGGTTTACTTGTGTGAATGAGTGACAGGTGGGATGAGGTGGAAGGCAATGGTGTGATGGTGGTCCAGATGGGCCCATGGCCAAAGCTACTGGAGGTAAAAGGACAACAGTGAGCATCACAAGTCTCACTGGATTCTCAGAATAACCGTGAACAGTAGGTATCAACATCCCTGATTCCCCCCCCTCCCCGATTCTTATAAGGGAAGAAAAACCTGCCAACAGTCAGTAAATAGCAAAGGCAGAAGCTAAGAATTAAACTGAGCTTAAGTCAAAGCTCTGCTTTCTTCTCTCTATGGAGTGACACCCCTTAATGATCACACACACACACACACACACACACACACACACACACACACACACACACACACACACCTCTGTTATTCTAGTAAGGTATTTTTCTTCTAGATTTCATTTGAAAGAAAAAACGCAATATTATTTTTGATCAGTTAAATAAAAATTTTGTGGTTGTTGTTGCCCAGAGGAATAAATAGGAAACTTAATCATCAAAAGGGACATACAAACATTTTTCTTTTTCATGCCAAGACTAGAACTTGAATTCAAGGGATTCACATTCTTGCTTAGATTTTTTGCTCAAGGCTGAAGCGTTACCACTTGAGCTATATCTCCACTTCTGGATTTTGGCTGATTAGTTGGAGATAAGAGTCTCATGGATTTTCCTGCCTGGGTTGGCTTTGGACCTCCATCCTCAGATCTAAGACTCCTGAGTAGCTAGGGTTACAGGCACGAACCACTAGAGACCAGCAACAGACTTTTTAATTTGCTGAAAATACCCTTATCTTGTAAAGAATTTACCTAACTTTTCTTAAAAAGAGGAATAAATTGGGATATCAAAAGAAAGTCCATTTTTCTTGTGAATCTTGAACAAATGGGCACAAGGACATCATGCTTAATATCTTGACCTTCTTGTGGGCCATCACAAAGCCATTTGGGACATGTTGGGCCAGACATATAATGCTTCTTGTCAGTGGCTAGCAGCTACCTGGCCTGTAATGATGGCATAAGCATGCAAATGGCTCTCAGCAGAAGAAGAGTTTCCCATCCGTGAAACTTTTTGAATTATTTTAGATATTAATTTCTGAGCTGTTAAAAAAGAACAACATGCATTAAAAGACAGATGAATGGACCCTGTAGAATTTGGTAACATGTGCTTTTTTAACCTCAGCTCAAAAGGTATTTGGGGTAAGGTAATTCTTCCTGTGCGTTGTTGGAGGCTTGGTCATCTTCCTGGCCTCCACCCATCTACTAGATGCCGGTAGCCACTCCTGAGTCAGAATAACCACAGACCTCTTCACACATTTCCAAGTGCCCCTGGGACAAAAGCACACCCAGTGGACAAGTGCTGAGCTCCATGAAAAATGCTATCATCAATTAATATTTGTGATTATGCTGCTTTGTGGCATTGTACCAACAGCACATCTGCTTCCTGGCAGTTCCCAGGGGGCCAAGGCCAGCAGATCAAAGATCATACTAAGTTTGAAGTTCTTTTTAAAGAAAAAAAAGGCTCAGTAAAATTAAGATATAATTCATTTGCAAAGCCGGGCGCTGGTGGCTCACGCCTGTAATCCTAGCTACTCAGGAGGCTGAGATCTGACGATCGAGGTTCAAAGCCAGCCGGGGCAGGAGAGACCGTGAGACTCCTATCTCCAATAAACCACCAGAAAACCAGAAGTGGTGCTGTAGCTCAAGTGGTAGAGTGCTTGCCTTGAGCTGAAGAGCTAAGGGACAACGCCCAGGCCCAGAGTTCAAGCCCCACGACCGACCAAAAAAAAAAAAAGATATAATTCATTTGCCATAGAACCATAAAATGGATTCCTCTCCCCCACCCCCTTTTTACATTTTTGGTACCATTCCCAGGGTTTGAACTCAGGGCCAGGATGGTTTTTGCTGTTTTTGAGCTGTTTTTGCTCAAGGTCTAGTACTGTACCACTTGAGCCACACCTTTACTTCTGGCTTTTTGGTGGTTAATTGGAGATAAGAGTCTCATGAAGCTAGGTGCTGGTAGCTCATGCTTATAATCCTAGCTATTCAGGAGGCTGAGATCTGAGGATCACAGTTCAAAGTCTGGGCAGGAAAATTATGTGCCATTTGTATCTCCGATGAACTACCCAAAAGACAGAAGTGGAAATACGGCTCCCATGGTAGAGTGCAAGCCTTGAGGAAAGAGGAAAGAAAAAAATAAAAAAGCCCAGGGACAGTGCCCCAAATTCTGACGTCAAGCTCCAGAACTGGCACCAAAAGAAAAAAAAAAAAACCCCGAGTTAAGAGTCTTGAGGACTTTCCTGCTTGGGATTCCTTAGATCTCAGCCTCATGAGTAGCTGGTATTATAGATGTGAGCCACCAGCACCCAGCTAAATTCACTCTTTCAAAGTGTTCCATTTTGTGGCTTTCAATTATTCACAGAATTGAGCATCCATTATTTACCATTATTTAATTCTGTAACATTTTGATTACCCGTAAAAGAATTTCTGTACCCATATACTGTAGCCTCATTACGTGAAACCCCAGTCTCTTGGAACTGGCTGTCCATTCTCTGTTCTATGGATTTGTAGGGCCTCCACTTCCTTTATTCTGTCTTATTATTTTATTTTATATTATCTTATTTTGAAATGTAGTCTCATGTAGCAACTACCCTTGAACTCACCATCCCCCTGCCTCAGCCTCTGGAATGCTGGAATGACAGCCATTGCCACTACACCTACTCTGGTTTTCTTAAGTTATTGAGATCTCAAACCCGGAGTTTGCACATGCTATGTAAATGCTCTCCTGCTGCACTAAGTTCTTAGCTCTGTGAATTAAAGTCCAAGAGCTGACATTTTCTAACTGAGAGAAAGTAGTCAATTCTGTAATGTTTTTGAGTCTTATTCTTAATGTGCCAACTATGGGTACCATTATCTATTCTCAAGGCCAATATAATCTATATGATAGGGTCCCTTTTCTTAGCCCCACAACTTACTTCTCTCCTTCCCTTCAGGTGTTTATGAACCTGCGTTAAGATCCAGGTCTCCATTCTTCCCTTCCAGGGTGCAATTCCTGCTTCCCTCTCCATCAGATTGCCTCATCCTTGTCCTCACCTGGTTGTGGAGCTCATTGCTGCTGCTCTGCAGTGGCAGGTTTATGTTTGGTCTCACACTGCAGGTTCTTGGCATGCACTTAGGACAGTGGCAGGAGGCAATTTGGGTCCTTGAGTCATGGACTGATTAGTCCTGGGCTTCAAAAAATGCTTGAAAGCAAAATTAACAAATAAATAAAACTAATGGAGAATATTGAATACAAGGTGAATCAGCCAGCCTCCTAGGAAATCAGTAACTTTGTGAAGAGGACACTGGAATGAGGGCAGTCAGAGATAAACATCTACAAATGGCCCTGGTCAAGCCCAGTCTGGTAGAATAATGGGGAAACATCAGAAGTGTTAATGCTTAAATAACTCTGCTTGTAAGGGCCAGAGAAAGGAGCCAGTTTTGGTACTTGAGCTATTTCTAATATGTTACACTCAAGAACACCCCTGCGATCCATCCTCAGTGCCTTTGTTCAGGAGGAAGAGAGCAAGAGAAGAAGGAATGGTGTCATCTGTCTGCCCCAGGCCAGAAGAATCAGGAACAGCATCACTGAGTGTGGAATTCTCAGTATGAAGTGCTCACATTTAATTTTCACAGTAACCAAATGTGATGGTGATATCACTATGCCTTGTTTAGAGATCCACAATAATGACATGGGTGACAGGGAATCTGGTGCAGATATAAGAATTGGGCTATCCAAGAAATAATGTCTCAAAGACACAATTTGGAATGTGACCGTTGAATAGCATTGCTTGTTGGAGCAGCATTTCAGGTGGCCTGACAGACACAGCCCCCTCAGTTACCGTGAAAGGTAATGATTATCACCCACTGTCTGGGCAAAGAACCTGATATTGAGGGAGATGAGCCCTCTTGCTCTTGGGTGGTAGATCCAGGGTAGAAACCCAGGCTACAATATGTCTACCCTTGGCAATGCTGGCAAGGACAGTGACAGAGACTGAGTCATTCCAAAGTTCAGGCTGGAAGCTTTACCTCTTATCCATGGGAAGAAAAGTCACTGATGTTTTTAATGGGTTTTAAAATTGTTAGTGTAACGGTGATGTACAGAGCGGTATGGTTACATAAATCAGGTAATGAATACATTTCTTTTTGAACAATGCTACCCTTTCCCTCACTTCAAGTTTTCCCCTCCCATCCCAACCCACAAGTTGTATAGTTCATTTTCAATACAGTGTCTAGTGAGTTCTACTGTTGCATTTGTTAATCCCTCCATTTCTGTGCCCTCCCTTGCCTCCCAAAGACAGATAAACAAACAAGACAAAAAGAAAAGAAAACAAAACAACAATGAAGAAAAAACCTCTTGTTTCCATTTCCCAGAGTTCATTTTGATAAATATTACTGTGCTTTTGTGTTCCTCTCCTAAGAATATCCTCCTTTGGGAGCCACTGATTTTTAAGGGGAACTGCCTAGCTGCTTTCTTATCTCCACATGAAGGTGAGAAATAGAACTCTTCTAGAAGGATGTGAAACGTTTTCCTTGACAGAAATGCAATGTAGCAAGAGAAATAAGGTTCTCCATCTTAAGTAGTTAGAAGAAATACAGATACAGTTGTTGACTTACTTTTCTTTAATCTTCCTGGGCTGAGGACTGGTGAGGGTGTGGTCTGAACATGGAGAGGAGGGTTGGGGACCAGGCCATTTTTGGTCAGGATGTTGACATGAAATGTCCCCTGGGAGGCCCAACTCCTGCATATCTATCTGGCACCGATAAATATAGATCAACACACCTTGAACCTGAACGGAAGCTCATCAAAGTGGAGAGCTAATTATGGTGCTAGTTATTTACATAATTTAAATGACAATCTTGAAAACACAGTTATATTTCAGAGATTCTTGACTTTAATCAGGTAGCAAGGAATGAAGAATAACACAGATCAAGTCAGTCTGATTTGCACAAGTATTAAACATATGGATCAGCATTTTAGCATAGAACAAAATGCCAGAAACTGCAAATTATCACAGCCATTCAGAAGAAATGGGATCATGGATCAAATACATAGTATGAAAAATAAAAATTGATCAGGGTAGTTATTTGAATGTACAACTAGATGGATCTGTAACTGCTTTAATCAAAGTATATAGCTGTAACATAAAAGTATATCTTAGTAAAAGCTTACTGGGTAGAAACATGATATAAATGAAAAAATTTTATTACTATAGAATCATAAAATTCAGTTTTATGCAAAAATAAAAATGATAGGTGATATAAGAATTGGGCTATCCAAGAAATAATGTCTCAAAGACACAATCTATTTGCCAACTGGCTAGAGACAGTTCCATGGTTTTAGTACCAGATAATGGACCACTTGCTCTTTCTCTGGAGACTTTGTTCTGCTTCCAGATTTATGTACAAGTTCAACTTCTGCCTGCAGGGCCCTGTCTCTTTCTATTGTCCTGCAAACACAGCTTTGCCCTTCAAGAGGGAATTCAAGGCAGTCTGGTAACATGGTAGGAAAGGAGCTTTGGGCTTGGAGTCCATTGACTTACTGGTTGATCATGAGTGGTTTTCTCAATTTATCTGATCCACAGCCTCCATAACCTTCAACGGGTAACATTAACATCAGACTCTTTTCTCAGTGAGTTCTGTCATATTCCTTCCCTTGCAACTATCACAGCATTAAAATGAGTCTTTGTCCACTATGTTGGAAATGAACTTTACAACTTTGGGGGATTGGGGTGGGAGATGGGGGAAGGAAGGAATAACAGGAGAAAAACAAAGGAGGGGGTAAACAATGCTCAATCGGAAATGTACTCATTACCTTACTCATGTAATTGTAACCCCTATGCACAGCATCTTTACAATAAAATAAAAATTAAAAATATGAGGCTTTGCCTTATGTGAATATGGCTTTTTTTTCCTGCTCCTGGGGCTTGAACTCAGGGTCTGGGTGCTCTCCCTGAGCCTCATTGTGCTCAAGACTAACACCCTACCATGTGAGCCATAGCACTACTTCCAGCTTTTTCTGAGTAGTTTATTGGAGATAAGAGACTCATAGACTTTTTTGCCCAGGCTGGCTTTGAATTGCAGCCTCCTGAGTAGCTAGGGTTATAGGCAAAGGCAGAAGTTTTGAAAAAAACTATATGGAGCTGTCATTTCCTGATAAAGCCTCAGTTTCCTTATCTTTGGTGATGAGACCTGTGGAGGCAGAGTGACAGCTGATTACCCAAATCTGGTCCTGCTCTGAATAGAGCCAATGGAAAAGGAAGAATAATGAGGCTGGATTAAAAACTGCCATGCTGGCAGGATGCAGGTGGCTCACACCTATAATCCTAGCTGCTCAGGAAGCTGAGATCTGAGGATTGTGGTTCAAAGCCATCCCCTGACTGGACTCTTAGCTCCAATTAACCACCAAAAAAGATGGAAGTGGAGGTGTGACTCAAGTGGTAGCATGCTAGCCTTGAGCACAAAAGCTTAGGGACAGTAGCCAGGCCTTGAGTTCAAGCCCCAGGAAAGGCATAAAAACAAACAAAACAAAACTAAACTAAACCAAATTAAAACCTTTCCCCACCTCTGAGAAATTAAAGTAGTTGAGAACTGGGCCATAATAATCTTTACCTTGAAGGCAGCAGATCATAAGATGGGCAGCTTTATCGGCTTGATCACTTCAACAGCCCATTCTTCCATCCTAATTAGAAGTATATCCATTTGAGACTTCAAGTGAGAGATACAAACATCTCATGTCACAAGCTGCTGCTAGCTAATAGCTTATTTGTTATAGCAGCTCACACTATCCTAATGAGTACATCAGGATTATTAGACTACTGTAAAGGTTATAATGATTGGTAAAGTTCCTACCACATAATAGAACAATGAGAAGTGAATGGATCACTAAACTTTCAAACAAACAAACACAATAACAACCCAACAGAATTTATATTTATAATGACTTTCCCCAACAAAAGCAACATCTTCCCCTTTAAAAATCTTTTTCCTTTACTGACATACATTAATAGTTCAAGAGGATTTGGTGTGATCATTCCATAGATGTATACTTTGTGTTTTTAATGATTTAATTTTCATTTTAAGTTATCGTTTAGCAGTTGTACAAAGGGGTTTTAATTCAACATGTCAGTGTATGTGTACAATGCGCCTTGATCAGTGTCATCCCTTTCATCATTCTCTTCACCTCTTCCAACTCCACCCATCCCCACAATTACCTGGCTCCCTTTTCATATATGTACATTAAATATTGTGATCATATTCACTTACCTTTCCTCCCTCCATTCATTTGGCCTATCCTTTATTTTCCCCCAGCCTCTACACACATGTTCTAGCTTCCTAGTATTCATTTTGTTAAATATACAGTGTACTCTGAACATATTCACCCCTATTATATTCCAATTCCCTTGCAGTTTTTACCTTTCTCCAACCAGAGTTTACTTTATTCCTGCCAAGTTAGATACAAATAATTGGGATTCTTCACAGGTTTGTATGTGTTGTCCTCTCTTGTGGCTAAATCAGTAATAACTTATAATCAAATTTCTCACAGATTTCCAGAGTATTAGTGCTGAATAGGATTTTAGTAAGCAAGTCACACACACACAACCTTCTCATTTCACAGATGAGAAAACCAAGGCTTAGAGAGGTTAATTACCCTTGGGTAATCAGGGGCAAAGCAAAGACTTTTAATTCTTTTCTGCAACTGAAAGAGATACTTTCTGATTAGAAAAGTTACAAGTGACTGTGGCTGAAACTTGGGAAAGTATAAAAGTTTTATTTAATGGAGAAAATAAGAACTCAGGTATGCATGGATTATGTCTCTTTTGTCATTCTTTTTTTTTTTGGGGGGGAGGGTGTCTCTGTGTCTGTCTGTCTGTCCTTGTCTCTTTCTCTCCCTCCTATGTAGTTTAATAATGATCATAGTATTTATATAATTTGAAATGCAGAGCACCAAGGCCTGTGTCTCTGGGGGAACTGAGGGCTCCATAGGCTGCTCTTTGGCATTCCAGGGAGGGATTGCTGTGGCTGTTTTGATAAGACAAGAGGTTGTAGGGGGAAAAGATTCCCCACTTCCAGCTGGTGGAGGCTTCTGGGAAAGGGGCAGAGCTTCATGTTCTGGGTCAAGCCCTCTACCAGCTTGATGCTTCCTTGCCAACTTGCTAGTTGCCCAGATGGTGCCCAGGCAAGCAGCTGAGTTCTGGTGCCTAGACTCCGCATTGTCCCTACCCACTTCCTCAGCTGCTCTGAAGCAGGTCTTCCTCCAAGTATCCTGAATGGTAACTTTGCTCATTTCTCTTGGTGGCAACAGATACCTCACCTATGGTGATTTGTTAGCAATGTTTCATGAGTCCCAAGGTAGGAGTGCTGTCTCACAGATTCTCTTTAGTTTTAAAGATGGTGGATGCACCCAGGTTGGTGGGAGAGCAATGGAAACCTCTAATCTCCTGGGGAAGTGTGTCTATTAGCCTCTCCAGTCGGCCTTTTCCAGTCAGCCTGTGACAAGACTATGGAGGGGCCTGATAACTAGTCTTCAGTGACAAAGAGATTGTTTCCTGGACCGGAGATCTGGGCTGTGGAGCTCATAGTGTATCAGTTCACACCCTTAAACGATCAACATTGTCATTTTTCCATGAATGACAGACTTCATTGAGGAGAGTATTTGAGAACAGCCTGACTTCTTATACTCATTATGGATTGTGTTTTCTCCACTTTATATTCTGAATACCCTTCCCATCAATTCACCTTCTCTCAGCAACTCTTATTCAGACTTCATGTCAATGATGGAGTTTTCACCTATCTGTAACCCATATAAAGATGAGTTGCCATGGGTCCCTTCCTCAGCCTGGAGTCATTTCCTCAGTACAACCTGACAGCTCAGAATATTTAGAAGTATTTAGAACTTCACTACGGCTTGCTGAGAAAATGCTCAAGACAGATCACATTTGTAATGCACAGAGAGCTCCAGAAATTCTGTCTCTCCCTCCCCAAACACAGCCATGTTCCTTTCCTAGCCTTGATTTTCTCCTTCATCTTCTCTTAGCTACCACTGGGACTAAGCTCCCCCCGCCCCCCCCCTGCAGCTCTCCGCTCAGCCCTTTCTTCCCTGCTCTTTCTGGAGCAGATCTAGCTAGGCTGTGAGGTTCTCCCACACAGTTTCTATTATACATATAGACAAAGCCTAGAACTCTCTCAGGCAGGCAAGAGGGCATAGCTTTGAACAGTTATGTGTTAATTTTTCCATGTCTCATAGCTTGCATTCTTTCCTTAAGTTTTAATTCTTTTTTTTCCTCCCGTTTTTTTTTAACATAGCTTCATTTCCATGACAGATGATTTTAGAGGGAGTCTGCTCAGAGATGGAGCAGGCTGTCTTAAAGCAGAACCAGGCTCACAGGACTGAATAAACAAGGAGGTGACTGAGTTCAGGGTCATGAAAGCAAAAGCCCGCAGTGGACACCAGTGGCAGCAAGTCCTTCGGAAAGCCATTGCAACCGTTCTCCTTTGCTTCCAGAGCTCCCAATCCTTTTGGTCTTTTCTTCTTTTCTTTTCTTTCTGCCCTCTCCAGCTGGTAAGGACAGCTCTCACAGACTCTGCCTAATGTAGAATTTTGATGACTTCTGATAGGGAAAAAATGAGAAGTAGAAGAGGAAAACCTGTAAGTCAGGGAAAGTAAGTCCAAATGTATACTGGTTCTCATAGATAAGAACAGGACAGTCCACCAGCACTTCTGAAACAGTTGTTAACAGTTCCAGCCAGAGAGAGATGTGAAAGTGATGATCACAGCCCTGCAGACAAAGAAATCTGGATATCATACTAACTGGCAATACCTTGTTGTACCCTGCAGGGGTTGAGCACAAGATGGTGGGTTGGTGTGTGTGTGTGTGTGTGTGTGTGTGTGTGTGTGTGTGTGTGTGTGTGAAGGGGGATGATGAAGAGGAAAGAGTGATGGCAACAAACCAGGCAGGAATATTTTATGTGAAAAACAGGACTACAGTTGACACGATCAATTTCTTGGTACAAGACAGGGTACAGTACTTAGAAGGAATCTGTAAGGAGATGTGGATGGGAACATGGGTCAGTTGTCCCATGTACAACAGAGGTCAGACACATACTGGTTACCGGTCTGGGTTCCCTTCTGATGGTTAAATTTCTTTGTGATAGGCACATAGCAGTTGTCTGATAGTTATAGCCATGATTGACTGATTAATTAAACATCTTCATTATGGCACCTTAGAGAAAGCAGGAAAAGAAAGGGGTATTGTAGGGAAATCTCAAAACAAAGGATGACAGTTCTGAAAAAAGAGACCTAAAAATCTGTCTCCCTGTGCTGGGTGAGGCTCTTTCTATGGTACTCACTATTCAAGTGGGAAGTTCACCATTCAAATGGGACTTACCAGCTATTTCCCCAGGTTCTGCTGGTCAAATGCACTGTAGCGCTTCCATGTCTCCGCACCCTCACTACAGTGTATCCAGGACAAAGGCTGACAGGCTATGGACTCAGGGCCCCGTTGGCTTCCCTCTTGTCTCACATTCAGAAAGACACCACCAATCATGGACAGAGGCTTGCCTACCTTACAAACCGAGTGACAGCTGAGCAACACTAGTCTCCATCCTTCAGTAGCTCAGTATAGACATACACATTGGTTATTGCAATAGAAATTCAGGGTACCAGGTTTCTGGGGAGCTTCATGAAACCTTCTAGGTCCCAGGATATAAATAAGAGACAAACATTCCACACAGATCAATGCTATTTCTTTCAGCCTTATTTTTAAAATTAATTTTGTCATTGTAAACCTTATTTTCCATCTCAAATTATACCCTAAATTCTTGATCGCTCATGCCCTTCTATACACAGTCACCAAATGTAACAGCTTGGTCTCAGATGCATTTTTAAACTCTATCTCATATCTGTCAGTCCTAGCCTCCCTTCCCTGGCCTTGATAGCCAGCATGGGTCAAGCGCCCAACTGGTCTCCTTGGCCTGGGGCTCTTCCTTCATCAGCCCTGCTGTCCTGTCTACTCAATTACTTTCCTAAAATACAAATCAGATTACATCATTCCCTGCTTAGAGACACTAATTCTGAGCTTTCAGGGACACTTGGCTTTTTGCAGATACTTAGTGGAAGAGGACTTGTTATTAATGGCATTTCTTGGCCCAGGAAGAAATGTGAATGAAAGGAAAAAGATTCAACCAGGGTTAGGAAAGTCAGAAGCAAGGGTCTCATGATTGCACTTGGAAACCATCTAGAGAGCTTTGGTAAACCATAGATCTTAGGGCTGCCCTCCTTTCCTTCACCCTTGGCTTTGAATCTCTGGTGAGGTCAGGGCATCTCATAGATAAATACAGAGATTCTGGAGATTGTGTCCAACACTGGGTTTCATAGCCCACTACCAGGAACTCAGTAGCTCTGCACTTTGGGATGGAGCATGTGCTTGGGAACAGGCACTCCTTGGAAACAGGCCTCCTGGGAAGCAAGGCAAATACTTGCCTCTTCTAGGGTCCCTTGGCTCATGGTTGAGTGACCTGGCTCCTGAGGCCAACTTAATCTTGCTTCTGTAGCTCTCGGAGCTCTATCCAGCCTGTCTAATTTAACCCCAAACCAGGCTGTTTCACAGATAATATAATGCTCATCCAATTCTTCATTTCAGGGATATCTACTCTCTATAAGGATTTGATCCAAAAATCCTAGTTACTGTATTATAATTAGAACAGAATAGCAGTATATTTTATGAAACATGATGTGAACTACACACTATCTTTTGGGTCCAGGTTTGATTTGGAGAATTTGTTGGTGTTCTGAGTTTGGGATACTGCAGAAGTCTTAGAAAACATATAGATAGGTTTCCAGTTCACTAGTTATCTCTCCCCTTAGGGGAAAACCTGGTTGATTTTGTAGTTCATTAAAAACAAGTATTGGTTCCATTTCAGAGTTCAGCAAATGCACTTGCATGTTTGGAGAGATTACTAGCATTTAAATTCAATTCTTATTAGGAAATACACATTTCCTTTAGTGGTAACCACAGCATAGCAGCTACACAGAATGACTTCATGATCACAAACAATTGCAACCTATAGGAAGCTTCCTATTTTCTTTGGGCAGAGAGTTCTTTGCTGTTGTTGTTGTTGTTGTTCTGTTTGGTTACAGAAGTCTCTGCTACCTTAGTCTAGTTTGAACAGTCTCATTATTCAAGTCAGGGCTGGCTAGGCTTTAGGCAAAGCTGACTGGGAAGAAAGCTTCTGCTCCTTCTGCAGAACCTCATGTTCTCATTGTGTCCTGCAACCTCCCCATTCCCCTCCCCCTGCTTGCCCCACCTCCAGGACTAAAAATACTGCATTTGTCTGAATATCTGAGTCTCTGCTGGCCTTGTTCTAATGCAAGCCTTTCACTGTCTCCTACTCCTTCACCTTTTTCTTTCACTTAGTAATTATAAAGAAAAACATTAGCAACAAAACTTCCCCCTTCCCCTTCTGCCTTAAAAAAATCTACTTAAATATCCTTGACTGAAAGACATTAAGTACAGCATATTCATTAATTTTTAATGTCTCTTCTTGCGGTTACTGTGTTCCAGGGACTGAAGGACCCTCAACAATGGCCTCCAAAACCTTGGACTGAGACTTTTTTGTTGTTGTTGTAGACAGGGATATAGCTGAGGGCATAATGGAGTCTGATCAAATAAATATCTGTTATCTGAAATAGTCCATTCAAAGTAAGTATGGATTTTTATCACATTAAGCCCAAGCTAGTGAGCCAGAGGTTTTTTTTTTTTTGTGTGTGTGCCTGAATATGATTATCAAACAGAAAAATAATTTGGAGAGCTGACAGACTGAAAGAATTATTCTTCATAGGAGAACTGTTTCTGAGGCTGAGCGAGGGCTCCAGGGACACATTTCTGCTGAACTATAGTGCAACTCACTGTGGGCTCAGACAGCAACCTGGGAAGGACTTTCAGAAGCACTTTGCTGGGTGTGGTGGTCCTAAGGGGTCCCTCAGCAGCCTACTTTGCCCTTTGCAGTGTACACTGTTCTTGGGGGACTTCATCCACTCTTTCTGCCTTGGTACCCTGACCTATGACTCACCACCCACAGCTTTATTCCCAATCTGCTTCTTCTCTGATCCCAGGACACACAGACAACCATCTCGGGGAGTTCTTGTGCCACTCTGGATACATCCAGACCTCCTCATCTTCTGATGGATGGTTCTGTTGCCTGTCTACATTCATAAGCCAGAAACCTCTGTCTTTTTTTTTTTTTGTGCAGAGTGGTGGAGGAAAGAAAGACCCTATGCTTGGGACTATGCTGCTGCTGCTGCTGCTGCTCCTCCTCCTCCTCTTTCTCCTCCTCCTCCTTTGCAATAAGGCTGTTTTCATTATAGCTAGCTTGACAGCCTTTATGACATTCTTGACAGTTCTTTATATTTAAGGGTATGTTATTTTGTACAAATGTCTGAATTCTCTTATCTAGGGTTAGAGATTAATATCTTTTATTTATTCAATAAATGTGACATACAGGTAATATATTAAAAGACATGTATCATAATTAGTGGAAGCCTTAATCAATCAAAAAATGACCCAAAACAGAATGCAAACATTGGATGGATCTTGTGTTTTGATCCAATATGCAATTCTTCTTTTGATTGGAGAATTGAGCCCATTGATGTTTAGGGTTATTATAGAGAGATGCATCATGTTTCCTGCCATTTTCTTGATTCGTGTATGTGGTTTTCCCCCCTCTTCCTGTGTTTACTAAATTGATGATCTTCTAGTGAGTTTTGTCTGATGTGTTTCTTTGATTTTGATTGTTTTCTTCAGATTGTGTTCCTCCCTTTAGAATTCTTTGCAATGCTGGTTTAGTGATCATGAATTCCTCTAAATTTTGTTTCCTCAGCCTTCCTAAGTTGTTCTCTCCATTGTTTTGCCCAACAAGTTGGTTTTAAGTCTAGCAGTCTTAGTTTATTCTCTTGGAACCTCTTTCCTACAAGGGCAAAAGTTTACTGACCAGCCTTTATGCCACCACTTAAATGTCACCAGCGGAAGAACTGTGTTTCTCAGCATAGAACAGATCAAGCCACCAACAGATAAACGTCCCCAAGATACATTGTACTCACAGACTCAAACATTGAATTTGAAACCTCTTTGTACATCTACTTTAAAATGAAAGAAATTCATTAATAAGAAAATTAGAAGTCTGCAGGGGAAAATCTAAACTTCTCATGGCTTTTCAGACTCTTCAGGATTCGCTTTTCTAGCCTTAGCTTGAACCTCAGCCAGTTGTACCCTATACTTCCTGCTGCCTTACTATGTATACAGTCTATCACTTGCCTTTTTTTTTCCTTTTGTAGCACTTGGGATGGGGATTGAATTTAGGGTCTTGTATTTTCTCAGCTGGTGCTCTACCTCTTGAGTCATGTCTCAATCCAGATTTTTGGTGGCTAATTGGAGATGGAATCTCTCAGATTTTTCTGGCCCACTGGCTTCTAAGTTCCTCTGGTCTTAGCTTCCTAAGTAGCTAGGATTACAGATGAGCTTTTTTTGGTTTAATTCTTCCAAGTAGAGTCTCCTCAGTTTTGCTTCCTCTTGACCTCAATTGTGATTCACTTATCTCAGCTTCCTGAATACCAGATTACAGTTCCTATTCAGTTTCTGGTGTTCTTATTCCTGTCAAGAGCTGTGCAAGGAACTAGAGATTCAGGGAGGAGTAAGCCATGGCTTTCTGCAAGGGCACAGAGATCTAAAGGTGAAAAGAGACAGGAATAGTGATAATTTCAAGGGACACTTGGCAGAAATACATTCTGTGGGATTTCCAAGACGCAAGGCCTTAATTCTAGCCATGAAGGCCCCTTAAAGGCTTTTAATGGAGTTGGCTATTACATTAGGACTTGAAGGACAAGCACAGAGAGAATAACATATATAAGGCCCAGAATTGTGAAATGACACACATGCCCTTAGGACAATGAAAAAACCCACATGGCCATGTGGGTATGTTTGTGATTCCATTTAATTCTCACTCCCAATGCAAATGTATCATCTGTATTGTTTTCCTAGAGTTGCTAGTAACAAACTGCCACAAAGCAGATGGCTTAAACCAATAGCAATTTATTCTTTCAGATTTCTGGAGGCTGGAAATCCAAAGTCAAGATGTCAGTAGTGTTGGTTTCTACTAGAGGCTCTAAAGAAGAGCATTCTATAGCTCTCCTCATCTCTGGTAGTTTCTGGAAACCTTTGGCATTCTCTGGCTTTATGCAAACATCATTTCTGCCCCTGCCTCTACTTTCATGTGTTGTCTCCGTGTCTTTGTCAAGATTTCCCTCTTTTTATTAGATACCAATCAGTTTTATCCTTAAGTTGATCACGTTCTGGAGGAGTCACATTCAGTTACAGGAAGTTAGTTTCACAAGACCACCATCTTTGTTGTGAGGCTTGAACTCTGGGGCCCTCAGCACTTCAGCTCAAAGCTAGCACTCTACCACTTGAGCCACAGCACCACTTCTGGTTTTCTGAGCCTTTTATTGGAGATAATAGTCTCATGGACTTTCATGCCTGGGCTAGCTTTGAACCCATGATCCTCAGATCTCAGCCTCCTGAGTAGCTAGGCTTGGACCAACAGCGCCCGGCAACCATGGGGATATTTTAACAAGGTGAGTTAATTTGATTCAATTGAAGGTATTTATGGAATACTGTGTGCACGCATGCCAGGTGCTGTATTACTAGTCCTGCGGTGGAGGAGGTAACAGAGAACAAATGTGAGATAAGAATGACTGGTGTGCTCTGAAGTGGCTCATGCCAGCCACGGTTTCTTGTGCAAAACATTATGTTAACCATCAGACATCTACCATTACCAGGAAGTGAGCCAATTCTTTGAAGGTCTTCCATTTGAGCAATTTATTAATCCAACTGGCATGAATATACAGTAGCCACAATCTATACTTCTGAAGTCCTTCTTGGTTTATACCTGCTGACCTAGTATGTCACCAGGTTTGATCTGTTACCTTCAACCTCAGAATTCCCTTGTTGAAATCAAGTTTTGTAGTCACCTAACAATGAAAGTTATTGCATTAGATGCTGGAGGTACAAAAGTGAATGGTGGCTGGGAAGGAGGGGTCTTGGTCTTTAAGAGGGTAACAGTCTGAGGCAGGAGGGAAGTGGAGAAGCATTTATAACTCAGCATTAAGTGTTTGCTTTAGACAGGGCAGGATGCTACCACAGTGCCTAGGGGTTTAAATTGGAGGGCTCTTGTCAATTCATTGAAAATCAATTGGAGGAGTGAGTAATTTACCACAAGCTGAGAAAATTGGCTTCTGACAGGTCTAGGATTTCAGGTTGGGGCTCCATCTCTCCATTACACTGGTTTTGTCTCTCTCTCTCTCTCCCCCCTCCCTCCCTCCATCTCTCTCTCTCTCTCTTTTGTCTATCTTTGTCTCTTTCTCTCCTGTCTCTCAGCATGGCCAAGAGCATTGTGCACAGGGCATCATGGATACTTAGCAGGCTATAGAGCCTGCGCATATTTCTCCTTGCTCTCACCTAGCTGGAAATGTCAGGGACTATCCTTGGCTGTGCCTTGAAGGGGAAAACTCTCAAAATATGTTGAAACCAATGATCTACCATGATGGCTATTATAAATTCTTCAGATGGAAAGTTGGGGTAACTTCAGAAGTTTGCAAATTAGTTTTAGGCAAATGTATTTCTTGGAAACTGGCTTTCAGAGAACTGACTGGGTTCAGAACTGTTAGAAAGTAAAAAGGAAACATGGAAAGTTTGAAAGAATCTGTAAGAGGCAAAGTAAAGGGTGCTTCTCCTGGGTCTTAGGAACTCTCCAGCTTGTTTGCAGGAAAAAGAAAAATATTCAGCTAACTACTGTCTTGTGTGAAAGGCAAATTGCCTCTTAAGCAATGTTTTGCTGAGTGCCAGTGGCTCACATCTGTAATCCTAGCTATTCAGCAAGCTGAGATCTAAGGATCTTGGTCCAAAGCCATCCTGGGCAGGAAAGTTGGTGAGATGCTTATCGCCAATTAAGCACCAAAAAACCCCTCAAAAACCAAACCCACAAAACACAAAAAAACAACATGGAAGTGGAGCTGTGAGTGGTAGAGCCTTGAGCACAAAACTCAGGGGTAGGGCCCAGGCCCTGAGCTGAAGCCCCAGAACCAAAAATCCCCAAAGTTTTCTTCTTATCATCTTAATGCAAAATGCTGAAAACAGGAGACAATCTTTATTCCTGTTCCAGTAATAAAGTGACAAGTTCTCTAGAATTCCTTCTAGCCCCAAAACTGAGCTAATGGTCAACCAGGTCATAGCTGAGACTGTTTTCTTCTTACAACCTGTCCCTTATTCTCAGGCGTTAACTCGAAACTAATGTCCATACCCTGCAAGATGGCTAAAGATGTTGTGAAGTGCTGTGTCTCCAGGGCTACCACGTAATCAGTTTCCTTTCTCTGCCCTTCATCATGTCTCTTTATTTGGCATATGGGGCTAGAATAGCGTATCTTGGGACTCCTGGATTTGGGACCTGTGGTCTAAAACCAAGTTTTAGAAGTAGTTAGAAGCTCAGACCATGAAGTCAGTTGAGCTAAGTTGGATTTTTGGCATTTTATTTAATAACTTTGTGACCTTGGCTGGCAGTTCTGCCACTTTTCTAAGCCCATTTCCCATCTGTATCATTGAGAGCATAAAGCTCAGGTTGTCAGAGGATTACACTTGATAATTCAAGCAAAAGCGCTTGTCTTAGCACCAGGCCTAGAGCCCAGGGCAGTTGTTAATCAGCAATATGACTGTTTCACTCCATCAGTGTTTCCAGTCCCAAATTATGGTCCAGCCAATACCTGAGAACCCCAGAGGCCTAGACTGTTATGGAAGGACAAGGCTTGGGAGGGAGATGGGGAGACACAAATAGTAGATATTTGTCCAGAATCGTGTGGTCCATGGGTTGGGTGACTTACAAGATAGGATTCTCAGGTTCTGTTGCTGGAAGTCAGGCATCTGTTCGCTGAAAAATTCACAAGAGATTAGCCTGAGATGTGGCCCTGATAGTCATGTCCCAAACTCTGCTTTAATTGGTCTGAGAGTAGTGTGGTTGTGGGATTCTACATATCTCCAAAGGTGATTCTGACTTGCAGCAAGGACTATGAACCAATGTGCTAGACCTTCGCTAGGTTTTATCTGCACCATTGGATCCAACAGGTCTGCTGTGAACCAGCCTGAGATCACGCTGTCCTTGTACCCCCTGGCAAGTACCAGGAGAACCAGAAACTGGGGCTGTCAATTTAATTCAGGCTCAGGACTGTTTGTGTTAGGAGAGAACACTTTAAGCTCCAAATCCTCAGTTCTCAGAGGGAGAGGTTTTGCTTTTTTTGCAGACTTGTGTTGAAAAGAAAATTCTCTCCTGGTAAGGTACAAAATGTTTGTTTTCCTGAGGTGATAAATATGGCCTTTCTTAGCAAGTTGGAGAGCAGAGCCTTAGTACTTAACAACAAATAAGCAGAGGGCATGCAAGGGCCCAGGTCTGAGATTCTGGCAATCTCCCTACACTTTTCCGTCTCTACAGCTTGCTATTCATAGCCTTGTTTGCTTAATGGGGGCGTAAGAGAGGGCCATGTTCCTAGTAAGTTTGGTAGGGCAGTGATATTGGGCCTGGGTGCCTAGACCTTCCTAGGAGAGGTCAGCCAGCTGCCATTTGTCATGATGCCTAGCTTCAGGGCCAAGTAAACAAATCACTTTTTTTCCCCCCTCCTCCTGGCTAGTTCCCTTCCTCCCTCTATCCTGATCTCTCTCTTTTTTTTCTTCTCTCTCTTCTTCTTTCTGGTTCAGGGCAGGATGAAAGCATGTCTAAGCAAGGCACTCTGATCTTTCCTTTTGGAGGGCCTGATCTTCAGGCTAAGGGGCTGCTTTGGAGGATAAAAGCATTTCCCTGGAGATCTCCTTTCTTCCTCAGGTATCTTACCTGTCCTCTCAAAAGAGGGAATTTCTTAATGTCTGTTAGGGAATGCTACCAAAAAGGCAGAGCCAAGGCTTACCAGCCTTTCCAGAGTCCGCTGAAAACTGCAATCTTCTTGAGCTTCTCGGAGACATCTTGGAAGGGGAGATTCCTATGAAGGGTCTGAGCCATCTGCAGACTGGAGGCATGATACATGGGCATGGGGGAACCAGAGATGTAAAGGTAGGAGGCAAGGGCCTGGGAAAGTGCTTACAAAACACCTCTTTGCTGTTCTTTTCCTTCAAAACAATGTTTCATGATGGATTAGCATTTCTTCTTCCTCCTCCTCCTTCTCCTCTCTTCCCTTTCTTCTTGTTCTTATTATCCTTCTCCTTTTTCTCCTCCTCCTCCTTCTTTTTCTTTTTCTTCTTCCCAGAACTGGGGCTTGAACTCAGGTCCTGGGTACTGTCCCTTAGCTTTTTGTACAACGCTAGTGCTCTACCACTTGAACCATGCTTCCACTTCTAGCTTTTTCGATGGTTAGTTGGAGAAATAAGTCTAATAGACTTTCTTGCCCAGGCTGGCTTTGAAGTCCAGTCTTCAAATCTCATCCTCCTGAGTATCTAGGATGACAGGTATAAGCCACTAGTGCCTAGCTTGAAATTCTCTTATTAAAAGGAGAAAATTGAAACTTTGACTGAATTTGTTAATCTCAGAGTGCAACAAGAGGGCATCTTGATTTGCCCTTGTTAAGAACTTGGAATTGTGTGTGTGTGTGTGTCTGTGTGTGTTTGTGTGTGCCAGTATGGGACATGAGTACTATCCCTTGGCTTCTTTGCTTAAAGCTAGTACTCTACCACTTAAGCCATAACTTTACTTCTAGCCTTTTGGTTTTTATAGGGTTTTATAGACTTTACTATACAAACTGGCTTCAAACCATGATCTCAGCCTCTTGAGTAGCTGGATCACATATAAGCCATAGGTAGGTTACCAGCTGAGGACTGTGAATCTGAATCCACAGCTCACAGGTGGTTGGTCCTCTCTGGGCTGCTGATATCAAATTTGATATCAGTGCCATCCTAGCACTTGGGAGGAGGAGGCAGGAAGATCATGAGCTATGTAGCAAGATTGTATTTCAAAAGCAACAAATAAACAAACAAAATTGGAAGCTTATTAAGGCTGCAACCCTAGCAGCTGACAAGCAAGTCCTTTCAGGCTTGCCTAGACACAGACATACCCTTTATTGTTTGGACCCTTGGGCCCTTGTTTGTTGAACCTTGCTGACTAAAAATCCCAGAGAGAAATCCAGAGAAATAGTCAACATCAGACAGCAGGATCTTCAGATCACACACACACATACACACACACACACACACACACACACACACACACAGATATTGAAGAGAAGAATCAGAGGGGTTCCAATTACATAAGTCAGGTAATGAGTACATTTCCTTCTGAACAATATCACCCCCTCCCTCATTCTTTCCCAGTTTTTCCCCTCCTTACTTCCCTCCACTCCCTAAGTTGTATAGTTCATTTCCAACATAGTGTCTAGTGGGTTTTACTGTAGAACAAAGGTTTCTTTGCTCTTGTTTTCTCAGTGTTTATTCCCTGCTATGTATTCTCTGCATAGGTTCTTGCCAGTGGTTTCTTGGAACAATCCTGCTAGGGATGGCCCACTTTGTTCCAGTCTAGTGTTGACCGTTCATGGGAGAGCATTAGTCTATGAGGGAGCAGCATACACCAGGCCCTACATTAATTACTCATCCATTGCCATCTACACATCAGGCATGACTGAGACCCTGCTCTGGAAAAGCCCCCCATAGCCTCGTTGAAGGGCAGCACATGAAGGCACTGCTTCCTGGTAGCCATGTTGTCATCGAGTGACGAATCCCTGCCCAGCATCATCTGGGTAATGGGCTATGATTTTTCTCCCCTGTGAAAGGACAGTGAACCATTCCAACAAACCAGGGGTCTAGGGAGCAGATGTACTGAGTCAGAGGCATGCTTTTGCTGTGGCAGTCAGCTGTGGCCATAGGACTGGGCTTGAGGGAAGTGGCATTGGCGATTTGTATCTCTCTCCTCTCTCCCTTCAGGGCACTGGGGAATGAATGGATGGAACAATTCCCTGGCCTCCATTATACATGGGAGGCTGACACTGGGTGGTGGGTAGAGCCACAGAATAAAGAATCTGGATCCTCAAATGAATGTGAAACACAACCTGCTGTCAATCTAGGTTTTCCACTCCACGATCCCATTGGGCCATTTTGTTATAGCAATTGAGCTTTTATCCTACCAACACAAAGGCCTTATCTTCCTTCCCTGAGTTTAGAACCAGTTATAACAATGATCTTGGGCTTAGACAGACAAGACTGAAAATACCATGTTTGTCACTGCTGGGGAATGTGGCTTTAAGACTGTGGTCAGATAGGCTTGCTGGCACCTTACTTTGGAATTAGATTGCCTCAGCTGGTCCCTAGCTCAGGGGCCGAGGCTTCTGGGGGGACAGAAATCATGTCTGCAGCAGGAAGTGAAAGACAGGGCCAAGAAGACTTGTTTTTCTCTCCCAGGCTCACTACACAATGAGCTTTACTGTTCTGAAGAGCAGTAGATGCAGGTGCGGAGAGGGGGTAGTCATAGCTCCATCCAAAAGGTGAAGAAGGAGGAGGCATCTCTCACATGACAAGTGGCTGGATGGTGAAGCTGCAGGTGGTAGAGAGGAGCCCACATCGGACTCAGATATGAATATGGTCCTCTAACCTTGGAGCGCCAGAATCCCAACACCTGAGGGCTGGAGGACTCAGTCTAATACCCAGTGTTGGGCCAGCGGGGGCGATGCTGTTGCAGTGAATTGCAAACCAGTGGCATAGGCAGCGTGGACATTATTTCATGTGGTAGAATGCAGAGGTGGTTTCTAGACTGGCCTTGGATCTGTCATGTTGTCCAGGGTTAGACCCTTCTATCCTTCTGCCCCCCACTGAGCAGTCCTCCTCCTATCTGGATGATCTGCCAGCTAGAATACTAAGAGAAAGTGTTCTTCCTCAAGCTCTGTCTAGGACTCAAGGACACTACATGCCCAGTGGCCTCCAGCCCCTTCTTCCTGTGAATTTGGACTGGGAAACAAGCCTTGTTCTGCTTCCACTCATCACAAGCCAGGGGGAGGACTTGCCTTTAGGGCACTCAGGGCCACTGGGGCTGAGGTGGGAGCCTCCCCCCAAGACCCCAGCTGTGTGGGGAGGAGAGAGGCTGGATATACCCTCAAGGCTGTTGGGAAGTGACCTATACATGGGGATTCCCAGTTCTCTTCAGAACCGTCTTCTCTCAACTGAGGTTTAGAAATGGGGAGCTAAGTAGGTCCCTAAATGGTCTCATAAAAGTCATCCTCCACTTCTCCACTTTCTGTGACTGAGCCCTGAAGGGTAGGTGGCCGCTGAGGCCTATGGGTTGCCAGATGCTCCATGGAAGGTACATGTGCGGGAAGAGACAGGCATACCAATCTTTGGGATGGATGCGTTTTGATATTGTGAATCTCCATGTATTTTGCTTTTATTATAGAAGCTCAGACCTATTGAGTATTTTTTATTGGGCCTGGTTTTATGATGAACATCTTTCTGCGGATCTAATAGGACCCACACTGGTTCAAACCCTCAGCATCTTGAAACTGTCAGTCTCACACCTGATTTTTTTCTCTCTCTCTAGTTAATCTTCTCGCTTTAACCGATTGGTAGTCCCTGTTCATAGTCTCGCAGGGCTTCCCATTTCCTAAAGTGTGAAACACAAATCTCTTGTTTGGCACAGAAAGCCAGCTCTGAACTGGCCCCTATAGACGTTAGTATTAGCCTCGTACTGCGCATGGCAGCTGTCTACCACACTTCGGTCAATGGCAGCTCAGTCCATTCATTGGTTCCTTCAGCATTAGGAGAGGCCTCCTGATCTTGAATCATGTAGCATCCCCTAAGGGGTCTCCTTGTCCCACTTTTGCCTCTGCAGTCTATTCCTACCTCAGAAACCACATCAATCCTGTTTAAAACCAAAGTCAAATCAATGTTGCTAGTCATCTGCTCGAAGCTTTCTAGAGTTGTCAGATTTAACAAATACAAATACAAGAATCCTAATTAAATTAGAATTTCAGAAGAAGAACTGTGTGTGTGTGTGTGTGTGTGTGTGTGTGAGAGAGAGAGAGAGAGAGAGAGAGAGAGAGAGTGAGTATCCTGGGGCTTTTGGCGATTACCTCACAGATTTTCCTGCCCGGTTTGGCTTGGAACTGTGATCCTCAGATCTCAGCCTCCAAAGTAGCTAGGATTACATGTGTGAGCCACCATGACCTGGTACATATGACTCATGCAATATTTGGGGTATATTTTTTACTAAAAATATATTCAAGGTTCTGTGATGATAACCAATAGTTTTCTATGTCCTTCAGTTAATGCAAAATCGTATAACCTGGCTTTCAGTATTATTCTAACCTTATCACCCATTCCTCTCTTGTTGTCTCATCTTCCCCAGCTCCCTGGCCTTCTTACTGCTCCCACAACCAACCATGTATGTATATTCCTGTCCCAGGGCCTAAGCACCGGCTATTTCTAGCACAAGGAACACTCTTCCCTATCAAATAGCCATGCGTACATCACTCCCTCACTTCCTGCATCTCTTTCTGAATGTCATCTTTCCAGGGATGTCTTCTCTGATGATTCTGAAATTGTCACTCCCCACATGTTGTCATCCCCTGTCCTCCTTTCCTGTGTTATTTTGTCTCTAGAGAATTTACCACTTTTCTGACAGTTACTGTATTTAGTTGCTTGTTTGCTTCTTGTCAGTCTTTGTCTTCAACCCTAACTGGGATGTAGATTCCACCACAGCAAGCACTTGGCCTGTCTAATGAAGTGTGGTCAGCCCAGTACCTAGGAAAGTTCTGCCAGAGTAATAATCAATAAAGAGCTGATGAATGCACAAATAAATCAATGCACCAAGAAATATGAGACAACTCTAGAAGTGATAAGTACTATGGGGAAAAATTAGGTGAAAGATTAGAGAGTGTGGGATGGCCTCTCTTGAGAAAGTGATCTTTCAGCCAGGGCTTGAATAATGTGTGTGTATGTGTGTGTGTGTGTGTGTGTGTGTGCGTGTGTGTGTATGTGTGTGTGTGTGTGTGTGTGCGTGTGTGTGTGTGTATGTGTGTGTGTGTGTGGTGTGAACAGGGACTTAATCTCAGGGCCTCTTGCTATAGCTTGGCCTTTTGGCTCAACGCTGGCACTTTAATATTTGAGCCACACCTCCACTTCTGGCTTTTTGCTGGTTAATTGGAGATTAGAGTCTTCTGAATTTATCTATTGGGGCAGGCATTGAACCCTGATCTTCAGATATCAGCCTCCTGAGTAGCTAGGATTATAGGTGTGACCAGCAATGCCAGCTTGAACAACATTTTGGTGAAGTTGGTCACCTTCAGCCTCCCTGTGGTCACTGATATTCCGGAAGCTGCCCTTTTCTTCACCGCTTCGTGATGGCCACATTGCCATTCTCTGCTTGACATTTCAGTCTCTGTCCAGGCTAAGGCCTTTCTGCCTAGGCCAGAGAAATGAGGCAGGAGCTTCTCTGAGCTGACTTGCTGAGGGTACTGTCTGTGCTCTTTGTTGGGGGGGTGGAGGATGGGGGAGACACACAGTTAAAGGCCTTGCCCAGGAGTAACAATCAAAGTCCTGCCCTGTGAGGGTCAGGGCCTGGGAGACTGAGGATTTCTTTTTATCTTACACATTTAAAAACAGCCAACTCCCTTCTTTCAATAAGGGCCATCTGGATGATAGTGTTTGGAAGCTTAAAAAAAAACAACCTTTTTAATGCTTTAATCTTCTTAGTGTCTTCAAACATCAGGTCTTCTTTCTCAGGCTCAGCCAGGGGATGGGGTTCTTTATCTACATCTGTGTTGCTGGCTGAGAAGTTGTGTCCCCAGAATCTCAGAAGCCGCTGGGCCTCACCCAGAAAGACTGGCTTCAGGGATTTCAGAGGAGTGCCATTAAACTCTGTCAGCTGAGCAATCCTCCAGAAGACACAGGATTAGCAGCTGGGGGTGGGGGAGGGGGGGGAACTGTCTGTCTCTCTCTGTCTCTTAGCAAACTTCACTTTCTGCTCCTTGGGATTTTTCAGATGTCTTTTGCATATTTAAATGCTGAAGCTGTTGTGTGGAAAACTTTCTTATAGCTTGTGAATATGATAGAAACAGAATAGCTTTGCTCTGAATGAGAAACCCAATAACACAAATTTTGTTTCCACTTCATTTTCTTTTTTGGGCTGTTCTGGGAATTTATATTGGCCATTTAATTTTACTGTTATGGTTTTATAAGGATATTATCTCTATGTACAATAATACTGTTTTTCTAAAAAAAGAATTATAAATTGTATGGAAGCATTTGTGTCTAAACTTCTAAAAGTGAAAATATTTCTATCATTTTATGCTCCATGTGAATTTGGAAAACTGCTCCTTTCAGATTGCTGTCTAAAGACTTGTAGGAAGTCAGATGTGCTATAATTTTCTTCTATCTCATTATATAACTCTTGAGAAATCACTTCTCCAATGGTTGCAAAATAACATTTATCAAATAATGAATATTTATGTTTTTGTTTGGGATACTATAGAATATAATAAAAGAAGCCTGGGTACCAATGGCTCACACCTATGATCCTAGTTACTCACAGGCTAAGATCTGAGGATTGTTGTTCAAAACCAGCCTGGGCAAGAAAGCCTATGAGACTCTCTTTTTTTAAGTTGTTATTGTAGAGTTAATCCACAGTTGCATGAATTAGATAGTGAGTAATGAGTGCAATTCTTTTTGAACCATATGTTCCCTTCCATTGCTCCCTCCTGGTTTTTCCCTCCTGCCCTACTGACAAAATATCCAGTTCATTTTCCACATACTGTCTAGTGACCATGAGAGTCTTATCTCCAATTAACCACCCAAAAGCCAGAAGTTGGAGCTGTGGCTCAAGTGGTAGAGTGCTAGCCTTGAGGAACAACAAAACAAAATAAAACAAAAAGTGCCAATGTCCTGAGTTCAAGCCCCAGGACTAGCAAAAAAAAAGAATACAGTAAAAAATATACAAGAGCAATGAGCAAACATTGGCTGGTGCTCATAGCATCATGTGTCTTCTGTTTATCAATGCATCTGTTTATTACAGCATCATGTGCCTTCTCATGATCAAAGTTGACTTGTTTATGATTTTTCTCTTGGTGAAAGTCATGGAGTACTTGAGACTAATCTCATAACCTACAAACACTTATGAAAAACGAAATGGCTTTCATTTATTAAAGGCCAACGCTGGAGGCTGACATAGTACTCATTATAGCCATTTATTAAATGTTTATCCCATGGATTAGATCATTTTCTCCCCCACAATAGTCCAGTCAGTTGGATTGAATAACCACCTCCATTTTACAGATGAGGGACTTTGAATTTCAGAAAGTGAGTGTTCACCTACACATGCAACTGGCAACTAATATAGAGAATTATATTATAGGGGTTAGAGTTTGTGAGTATTCCGAGTATGAGAAGACATAGGAGGTAGGCACTGGTGGCTCATGCCTGTAACCCTAGCTACTCAGGAGGCTGAGATATGAGGATTGCTGTTTGAAGCTAGCCTGGGCAGGAAAGTCCATGAGACTCTTATCTCCAATTAGCCTCAAACACAACTGGAAGTGGCACTATGGCTCATTGGTAGAGTGCTAGCCTTGAGCAAAAAGAAGGCCAAGGATTATACCCAGGCCCACAGTTCCAGCCCCAGGAATGCCTCCCCCCCCCAAAAAAAAAGAAAAGAAAGAAGAAGAAAAAAATCACTTTATTGACCCTTAGTTTCAGAGCATAGAAAGGTTTGGGGTGTAAAATTGAGCAAAGAGAAATGGGATTATCATCATAATTATTGTACTTGATTAAGTAGACATTATTCTTTTAAAGTAGGAGGAGTAGATGATTTTTGAGTGTTAGAGAAGTCCAGATGGGTTGTTGACAAAGTTTCTGAATTGGCATGATCATTACAAGGGATTTTTATGGATTGGAAAGTGGATGAAAGACACTAACAAGAGATAAGTGAACTGGAACATCCCCAACGGGCAAGATTAGTGCTACAAAATGAAATCAATAGGTAAATTAGACATGTCATTCTTAAGGTACCTTCTGCAGAATATCAGTATCCCACTAAGAAAATAAAATGCTGGGAATATGCAACATGTAGGAAAACAAGCTGAGAACTACTTCCTTTCTTTTTTAATTAATTAATTAATTAATTAATTAGTGTGTGTGTGTGTGTGTGTGTGTGTGTGTGTGTGTGTGTGAGTGGAGTTTGAAGGAGTTTGAACTCAGGTCTTTGTGTTTGCCTAGCAGGTGCTCTACCACTTGAGTTATGCCCCTAGCTCTCTTTTACCTTTGTTATTTTTCAAATAGAGTTTCATGTTTTTGCCTAGGGCTGGACTCAGATCTTGATCTTTCTGCCTATTTCTCCAAGGTGACTAGGAAGACCACTGCACACCATCATTTCAGGCTTATTTGTTGACATAACATCTTGCTAGCTTTTTGCCCTTGTTGGCCTCAAACTACATACCTCCAATTTTTGCCTCCCAAATAAACAGGGTTAGAAACATGAATTGTTATGCCTGGACCTCAAAAATTTTAAAAACACTCATACTTGGTATATAAGAATATATATAAAAGAATAGAAATAGTATTGGAAAATTTCAGGAAAGAACTATCATTGATGGACTAGTTTGATTTGTATGAACACAATCATTCTTTTAGTGCTTTCTTGTCACATGCAGTTTGGTTTTGTTAATGTAGTTATTCTTGATTGATATGATAAAGAGACTGTTTTGCTTACCACTGCACAGCACATTAACATAGAAAGCATCCACTGTGGACTGGGCCTTCTCAAAATTTAGAGACTCATACACAATGAATATTGATGATTTCCCATGAATCTGTGGGTCATCATTGATTTGTGTCACCTCTGCTGAGTCTACTTATGCATTTGGGTTCAAAAGGTTTTGCAATGTTCTGTTGCCAGGGAGAGAAACAATTTGTGGCCATGTTTTACATCTAGGTTGACTTGGCAATATGAGTTAGTCCATGAGAGATGGGAGACACAAGAAGAATAGGCCACCTCACTGGAAAGATTGCAAACTGTTCAACATATCTCACTCACTCACTCAGACAATTCACGAAACCCTGGGAGGAAATGAATGGTTTCTCCAGGAAGTCATTATGCGTTGCAAGTATGGTAGGCTGCGATGTAACTTTTCTCTCCTTGGTCTGGTTTTCTGTGAGACTGTCTCTGGAAAAGATTTGCATGCATGGAAATAGATTGAGGAATGTTCTTGTCCATGAAGCGTAGGCAGAGAAGAGTTTGAATTTCAATTCTGTTGGATGTGTGGCCTAGTTACTGCATGGGAGCTTCAGAGGAGTCCTTCTTGATTCTGAGTCACAGGATTGGAGTGTTTCATGGAGGAGAAGGTCTAATCTGGAGTTAGGAGGTTTCCTAGGCAGAGGGCAGTTCTAGGGGACAGACAGCTAAATTCCATAAATCACACCCAGAGGATGGGGACTGAGTGCTTAGATGCTGGAAGAGGGGTTGGATCCCAGTATCCTCTAGTGATACATCTGTCCAATGATTGGCCTTTGATTTGCTTTATCCAATAGAATGTGGTGGAGGTGATATGATTGAGCATCATTTTGTAGCCCTGAGTTATGATTGTAAGTTGTAAAGAAGTCTGGGCTACTTCCTTTTGTTCAGCACTAACTAGCAAACATGTACATGAGGTTTTTCTAACACCTCCCGTCCCATTGGAACCTCCAAAGATGACAGCTGATAGATGCTAGGGGAAACCAGAAAGCACTTGACTTATTCAAACACTGATCAAGCTGATAAGCCACAAAGTCCTGGGGAAAAGAAATGACTATTTTTGAGGCAGTTGGTTTGTTATGCAGCAAAAGACAACTGAGCAAGTTGAGAAATCTGTTAAAAAATTGGTACCTAAAACTAAAAATGTACCTAATAAAATTTAGATCTGATTTGTCAAACAAAAAATGTTGAAAATGTCAGGATGTATATAATAAGCAAGAGAGAGAGGAGGAGAGAGAGAGGCCCAAGAAGGAACACTTCATTCTTAAGAAGAATTTAGAGGGAATTAGAGAGCCCAGGACTTACTAGATTCAAAAATAAAACTATTTTTTCATCACCAGACTTGAGCCAGGATAAAAGAGTCTCAAAGTCAAAGGAGTCTTGATGTCAAAAGTCAAGTCAAAGGTATATCTATAAGATTCTTGGTTTAGATTTCTGAAAGATTTCAGATTATGTCTATTAGACCATCTCAGCTGAATGAAAGAGCTTCTAAGAATCTTCCCTTGAGCTGTAGTGGCCTGTCAAGCTTCTCAAATAGAAAACAAAAAACAAAAACCCACGTTGATATGAATGTGGGTGTCAATTTTATCAAGGAGAGTTTCATGATTTGATAAGTAAAAAGTCCACAGGTATTTTAAGGGTATTGTTATGATCAAAGGACCACAAGTTAGTTTGAAAAAGAGAATGAAATTATTCAAATTACTTGGAGTGCTTTAGTCTCCCGATTTTTATGTGTTGAAAGAAGGTGTGAAGAACTGCAAAAGGTCTGAGATATTTTTCCTACTTACAACTTAATAAGTAAGGCCTGCCATTATTTATTGGGAACTGTGAAAAAATACGAATCTCACTGGCTGTTAGTGGCTCACAACTGTAACCCTAACTACTCAGCATCAAAACAGAACTTAGAAAGTAGAAAAACCTCCCACGCTTCTGGATTGGAAGGATCAACATTGTGAAAATGGCAATACTTCCCAAGGCTATCTACAAATTCAATGCGATGCCTATCAAATTCCAACCTCATTCTTCAAGGAAATAGAAGAGGCAATCCAAAAATTCATATGGAACAATAAAAGACCTCGAATACCGAAAACGATCCTCAACAGAAAGAACAGTTCTGGAGGAATATCAATACCAAATTTCAAACTCTACTACAAAGCCATAGTTGTTGTATGGACTCGGGACCCCCGGAAGACCACCAGAGACCACAACCCATGCAAACAGCAAAAGAGTCGTTTATTTGCAAGCTCGAGCTTAGTCCTCCGAGCACTCGGTAATTGGTGACGCTAAGAGGTCCCGAGCACAAAATCAGCACAACTTTTTACAGCATTTAACCAACAAGTTTAGGGGATTTCCCCACAAGCAGTTACATGATTGGCTAACATTTATAAAGATTACACAGTCAGTTTTTATTCGCCCATGTACTGAGGTTTGAATCCACCCTAACCACAATGCCCTTTTTCTGAACTATTGGTCCATGTTTGACGGTTCGTTATGTTCTGTTCCTAGAACACTTGGGCAATTGTTCTGTTTCTTAAGGGTGGACAGGGTTGATGGCAACCAAGAATTGTTTTTTTCTCTCTCTCTTGGGGTTACTCTGAGGGTAGCCCAGCACAAGATGGTGGGGTTAATCTCAAAATGGAGTTACTTTAGCTCTTCATTAGTAATCAAAACAGCTTGGTACTGGCTGCCACAAGACCAGACCTCAGGACCAATGGAATAGAATTGAAACCCAGAAATGAACCCACAGACCTATGGCCACTTAATCTTTGATAAGGGAGCTAAAAAATAGAATGGAAGAAAGACAGCCTCTTCAGTAAATGGTTCTGGCAAAATTGGTTAACTACTTGTAGAAAACCAAAGCTAGATCCTTGTATGTCACCCTGCACCAGAATCAACTCCAAATGGGATCTGGAGATCGAAATTCAAAGACAGTCCAGGCGGGGCTCTAATTAACCAGCAAAAGCTAGGAGGGAAGCTATGGCTCAAGTGGTAGAGTGCTAGCCTTGAGCAAAAAAGTTAAGGAATACCACCTAGGCCTTGAGTTCAAGCTCTAGAACCAGTAACAAAACCATGAAGCTTGAGGCTGGGGATATAGCCTAGTGATAGAGGATTTGTCTAAGAATAAAGGTTCTGAGGTCAACGTGCAAAAACAAAATCAAAACAAATACCAAACAAATCAACAAAGACAAAAAAAGGAAAAAAAAAACCCAACAACCATGAAGTTTCTGGGCTAGAGACAATAAGCTGTTCTTCATGGCCTGGCAGATAGTATGAGTACAAGCATATCTATGTTGCTTTCCTGATGCTCCTCTTCAGTAGGGTGAAAGGAAGTGAATCAGTGATACCTAGTATGCAGGGAGCTGCATTAACAGCCACTTCCTTCAGAGCAACTCTGAAGTTGGGAAAGTTGAATCTTTATGGCATGTAGTACACATGCCCGCTTGTGGCTCCAAAGAGATACTGTCTTCCATAGCAAACCTGCTAATTCCTCCAAAGGAAGACACCATCTCTGTATTCCACGTAAACATCTCAGAACAACAGCCTGGAATAAAACCAGTACCCATGTATCTACTTTTGTGGTTGTTGTTGGTGGTCGTGGGGCTTGAACTCTGGGCCTGAGCGCTGTCCCTCAGCTCTTCAGCTCAAGGCAAGCTCTACCACTTGAGCCACAGCGCCACTTCTGGTTTTCTGGTGGTTTATTGGCGATAAGAGTCTCACATATCTTTCCTGCCTGGGCTGGCTTTGAACCACTGTCCTCAGATTTCAGCCTCCTGAGTAGCTAGGATTACAGGCGTGAGCCACCAGCACCCAGCTGTATCTACTTTCAAGACGTGCAGAATTGTAAAAGACAGAAAATTCCCTCCCATGGAAATGGCGCTGTAGCTCAAGTGGTAGAGCGCTCGCCTTGAGCTGAAGAGCTGAGGGACAGCGCCCAGGCCCAGAGTTCAGGCCCCACAACCGACCAAAAAAAAAAAAAAAGCAAAAGAAAAAGAAAATTCCCTCCCAACAGCAAACTACTGCAAGCATGAACCATTCTAATGGGACAGTTGTGTCTCAGAAGATTCTCTGAGAAGGCCAAGAGTCCAGAGTTTAAATCCATATTGTTGAAAGAAATGGGCTAGGAATCTGTTCTCAGGGAGAACCAGAGAACACATCTAGGAGTTCTATTCCCAGGCAGCAAAACTGGTTCTTGCCAGGCATGATGATAATCCATAATCCCAGTACTTTGGAGGCAAAGGAAGGAAGATCACAATTTTGAGGCAAGTCTGGTCTACACAGTGAGACCCTGTCTCTAAGCAGACAACAAAGGAGCAAAATTGTACCTTAGTCAAGAAATAACATCTGGCCCACAGCAGAGATCCTGGCAACACATGCTCAGTTAGGTTCCTTGACTATGTGGAATGGGTGACTTGATTCTTTCCCTTTAGGAATAGTAGTGCCTACAGCACTGTCTCTGCCCCTTATCATTGTATATTGATTATGTGAAGGCATATAATGTCTCTTAAGCTCATCAGCCTCACTCAAGAGGGGATACTTGTGACCTAATGTGGCACATGAGATTCTAGACTTCAAACCTACTGCCATCATTGGATAGGAATATCATTTTTTGAGTGGGACTGGAAGTCTTTTCACATGGCAATAATTTAACAAATGTGTGGATTTATGGTGGCTTGCAATGATAACCACGTGACCTTTCTTCCCTGCATGGGTCTTCTTGCCATACAACTTCTGCATCTAGACTGCCTAAGCAATTTTTTCTGATGACTAGGGCTTTTGCAAACATGATGTATGTAGAGGTGGAATGGGTGGGGTTTTATTGTATCTGGATTTTTGCCACTGCCAGGGAAGCAAGCTGAGCTAGCCAGGGAAGATGAGTGGGGCATAGGAAGAAGAGATTAGACCCGTACCAACTGCTAGTCACATGGGCTAGCCAGCCACAGACCCAGGAGCAAGGCCAGCAGTGGTCTTCCTAGCTGGCCTGGCCTCCACACAGTGTAAAGAGAAGCAATACAGTTGTGCAAAGCCACTAAGTTTACAGGTGCTCAGTATGTACCCAAAGTGCATTGCTATATCAACCTCAAACGTGGCATGTACTAATCAATAAATATTTTCTGAATGAATATTTATGCTGTTATAATGAATATAAAAACATCATAACTATTTATAAGAGGTCTGCCCTCTGATTGAGTTTTGTAAATCACTGGATGAATTGATATGCTATGAAAACTAGCAGGTGTGAAGGTAGAATTTCAAAAAAGATATAATCACAGAGGCAATTAAGGAAAGAGCAAAGTGGGAAAAGCCCAAATAGCTACTTGTCTTTGCAGGATGTTTCTTTAGCTGATAAGGACAAATTAGATTACAGGTTATATGTTGAGTTAGGACTAGGTTATAGGAGGAGTAGCCTGTAGATTACAGATTGAGTTAGGATTAGGTGATGATTGTGTAATCCTTGCCAAAAATGGTTGGGATCTCAGATTACTTGCATATACATAGTGAAATACTTTGTGGATAGGACTCAACTTTAAAGAGAAAGTTCATTTATATTTCATGTGCACCTTCTACACATAGCTTGCAGGTCATTTTTTTTTTTTTTGTCAGTCGTGGGGCCTGAACTCTGGGCCTGGGCACTGTCCCTCAGCTCTTCAGCTCAAGGCTAGCGCTCTACCACTTGAGCTACAGTGCCACTTCCGGCTTTTTTACTTTTTGCTTATGTGGTGCTGAGGAATCGAACCCAGGGCCTCATGCATGCAAGGTAAGCGCTCTACCACTGAGCCATCTTCCCAGCCCCTTGCAGGTCATTTTATATACTACTTTAATTCATCTGTGACATTTATATAAAGCCATAGGAAGAATTTTCTGTATCACTGAAACATTTTTTTTATTGTAAAGACACTGTACAGAGGGGTTACAGTTTCAAGAGTAAGGTAATGAGTACATTTCCTATTGAGCAGTATTACCCCCTCCTTTGTTTTTCCCCTACCATCCCTTCCTTCCCCACCTCCTTAACTCCTCCCTCCCCCCCCCAAATTGTAAAGTTCCTTTTCAACATAGTGTATTGTATGTATCATTGTTACAATGGGTCAACCGGTATTCCTGTTTCAGCATTTTGTTATTTCCCTTCCTCTCCCCAAATTATAAAAATGTATATACAAGATACAGGGCACCAGAATCAAATACAGTGAAAACAGGGGTTATAACATGAGGGAAGAACATAACAAAAAACACCCCCAAATCACATAGTACATTAAAAACAACAGCAACAAGGAAAAAGAACCTCTTGTGTCCCTATCTTGGGGTTCATTTCACTTAGCATCATCTTATATGGTCATATGTACATAAATTTGACCTTTTCTGCTTGTATAGTAAGATTATCCTAGATGTATACTAGTTATTGCAAATAAAGGAAACCATGGAACCTGTGTTTCTTTGTCTTCACTTAATGTAATTTTTCCCCCAAGTCTTTCCATTTCCTAACAAATAGGGCAATGTCATTCTTTCTAATGGAGGCATAGAATTCCATTACACACACACACACACACACACACACACACACACATCTATCTATCTATCTATCTATCTATCTATCTATCTATCTATCTATCTATCTATCTATCTATCTATCTGTCTATCTATCTATGTATGTCACATTTTCTTGATCCATTCATCTACTGAGGGGCATCTGGGTTGGTTCCATATCTTAGCTATGGTGAATAATACTGTGATAAACATAGTTGTGCTGGTAGCTTTAGTATGGTCTTGTTTGTGATCCTCTGGCTAAATGCCTAAAAGTGGGATTGCTGGGTCATAGGAGAGCTCTATGTGGAGTCTTTTGAAGAACCTCCTTTCAGCTTTCCAAAATGGTTGAACAAGTTTACACTCCCACCAACCATGCAATAGACTTCCCTTTTGCCACATCCCCTCCAGCATCTGTTGTTATTAGATTTCTTGATTATAGCCATTCTCACTGGGGTGAGGTGGAATCTCAATGTTGTTTTTATTTGCATTGCTTTTTTTTTTTGTCGGTCATGGGGCTTGAACTCTGGGCCTGGGTACTGTCCCTCAGCTCTTCAGCTCAAGACAAGCGCTCTACCTCTTGAGCCACACCACCACTTCTGGTTTTCTGGTGGTTTATTGGAAATAAGAGTCTCACAGACTTTCCTGCCTGGACTGGCTTTGAATTGTGATCCTCAGATCTCAGCCTCCTGAATAGCTAGGATTATAGGCATGAGCCACTGGTGCTTGGTTGCATTTCTTTTATGGCAAAAAAGTTGAGCATATCTTCCTATGTCTATTGGCCATTCTTATTTCCTCTTCAGAGAAATTTCTCTTTAAGTCTTTAGCCCACTTATTAATGAAGCAGTTGTTTCTTTGAGGATTTGTTGTTGGGGGATTTAATTTTCTGAGTTCTAAGTATAATATAGATATGAGGCCCTTGTCCGTTGTATAGTTAGGGAAGATCTTCTCTCAGTTTGTGGGCTTTCTATTGATCTTGCTAGCTATGTCCTTTGCCAACAGAAGCTCTGCAGTTTCATGCAATCCCATTTGTCAAACTTTGTGTTTCTGGGTTTTGATTAAGAAAAGTTTGATCTGTACCAAGGAGTCCTAGAGGTTCTCCTATTCCTTCCTGTAATGTTTTCAGGGTGTCTGCTTTGATTTCCAGGTCTTTGATCCATTTGGAGTTGCTTCTGGTGCAGGGTGCTATACAAGGATCTAGCTTTAGTTTTGCCAGCACCATTTACTGAAGAGGCTGTCTTTTTCCATTCTATTTTTTTTAGCTCCCTTATCAAAGATTAAGTGGCTATAGGTCTCTGGGTTCATTTCTGGGTCTTTAGTTCTATTCCATTGGTCCTCAGATCTGTTATTGTGCCAATGCCAAGCTGTTTTGATTACTATGGCTTTGTAGTAGAGTTTGAAATTTGGTGTTGATATTCTTCTAGCACTGTTCTTTCTGCTATGGATTGTTTTTGCTGTTTGGGGTATTTTATTGTTCTATATGAACTTTTGGATTGCTTCCTCTATTTCATTGAAGAATGAGGTTGGGATATTGATAGGTATCACATTGAATTTGTAGATAGCCTTTGTCAGTATAGGCATTTTCATGATGTTAATCCTCCCAATCCAGGAGCATGGGAAGTTTTTCCACTTACTTAGTTCTGCTTTAATTTCCTATTTCAGGTTTTTAAAGTTTTCATCATAGAAGCCCCTCACTTCTTTGGTAAGTTAATTCTTAGGTATTTTATTTTTTCTGGGGGGTTATTACAAAAGAGTTGCTTTCCTGATTTCAGCCATGCTCTTCTCATTATTGGCATATGGAAAAGCCATTGATTTTTGAGGGTTAATTTTATACCCTGCTACTTTGCCAAAGTTTCAGATCAGCTCAAGTAACTTGGAAGTGGAGTGATTCTTTAAATACAGGATTATGTCATCTGCAAAGAGGGAGAGTTTTACTTTATCTTTCCCTATTTGGATCCCCTTTATGTTTGCATCTTGTCTTATTGCTCTAGCCAGCCATTCTAATACTAAATTAAAGAGTAATAGAGAGAGTGGACATCCTTGTCTCGTTCCTGAATTTAGAGGAAATGGCTTTAGCTTTTTGCCATTAGGTATAATGCTGGTTGTAGGTTTGTCATACAGTCTTTATTATATTGAGAAATGTTCCATGGATACCTAGTTTCTCCAGAACTTTCATAAAGTGGTGTGTTGGATCTTGTCAAATGCCTGTTTGGCATCTATTGAGATATTATGTGGTTCTTATCCTTGCTCTTGCTGATGTGATGGAGTATATTAATTGACTTGCATATATTGAACCAGCTTTGCATCCCTAAAATGAATCCTGTTTGATTACAGTGTATGATTTCTTTGATAAGTTGTTGAAGTCACTTGGCCAAAATTTTGTTGAGAAGTTTTGCATCGATGTTCATCAAAAAAATGGGACCATAGTTCTCTTTCTTTGATGAGTCCCTGTTGGGTTTTAAGATCAGGATTATGATGGCTTCATAGAAAGAGTTTGGTAGTGATCTTTCCCTTTCAATTTCATTGAAGAATTGGAGGTGTATTGGTGTGAGTTCTGCTTTGCAGGCCTTGTAGGATTCAGCTGTAAATCCATCTGGTCCTGTTCTTTTCTTGGGCAGGAAGGCTCTTATTGCTATTTCTATTTCACTGCTTGATATGGGTCTGTTATGTTGGTTGAAATCATCTTGGTTTAGTTTGGGCATGTCAATATTTGTAAGAAATTCATCCATTTCTTCAAGATTCTCAAACTTATTAGCATAAAGGTTTGAGAAGTAAAGGGATGTGAAGTGTAAACAAAGGAGGAGGCTGCAATGCTTGGTAAGAAATGTACACATTATCCTGCCCATGTAATTGTAACCCCTCTGTACAGTATGTTCACAAATAAAATAAAATTAAATTAAAAAAAATAAAATACACTAGGAAAAAAAAAGGTTTGAGAAGTATTCCCTTATAATGTTCTGAATCTTGTTTTTTTTCCCTGTGGTGATGTTTCTATTCTCATCTCAAAGTTTGTTTATTTGGGTGTGTTTACTTCTCTTTCTAAATAAGATTTGCTAAGGATCTGTCAATTTTGTTATGTTTTTTTAAAGAACCAACTCTTTGTTGATTCTTTCTATGTTTGTTTGGGGGGCTCTAATTCATTTAATTTTGACTTAATTTTAATTATTTGTTTCTGTCTACTGGATTGGGGTTTGGCTTGTTGCTTTTTTCAAGGAACTTCAGGTGCCTCATTAAATTGTTGGTTTGAGATCTCTCCAATTTGTTGATGTAGGAACTCAGAGCTATAACAACTATAACAGCTTTGCTGTGTCCTAGAGGAGCTGGTAATTTGTGTGTGCATTTTTGTTAAATATCCTTTCTAATCTATTCCATGACCCACTGGTGCTTCAACAGTGTGTTGTTCAGCCTCCATGTGTTACAGGGCTTTCTTTGGTGATGAGTTCTACTTTTATTCTTGAGGTCTGAGAGAATGCAGGGCATAATTTCAATGTTTCTGAATTTGGACAAATTTGCTTTGTGACCTAAAATGTGGTCTATTTTGGAAAATGTTCCTTGTGCTGTTAAGAAGAATGTGTATTTTGATGCTGCTGGGTGAAATATTCTGTAGATGTTACTTCTAGTTAGTCTATGCAGTTGTTTAGATCTGTGGTTTCTCTGTTGAGTTTTTGCTGAGTTGATCTATCCAGTGGGGATAGTGGTGTGTTAGAGTCACCAACAATTAATATCTTTAGATTTATGTGAGATTTGAGGGGAAGTAGTGTTTCTTGGATAAATTTGGGTGCTCTGTTATTTGGTGAATAGATATTTAGAAATGTAATATCCTCCTGAAGGAGAGATCCCTTAATTAGTATGTAATGACCTTCTTTATCTCTTCTTGCTAATTTTAATTTGAAGTCTATTTTATCTGAGATTAGGATTGCAACTCCCCCCTGTTTCTGGGAACTGTTTGCTTGATAGATTTTATTCCAGCCTTTCAATGTCAGCCTTGCCCACTTTTGTGGGCAAGATGTGTTTCTTGAAGGCAGCAGGTAGTAGGATCTTGCTTTTTGATCCAACAAGACAATCTATGTCACTTAATTGGAGAGTTAAGTCCATTGATATTGAGAGTTAGGACTGGGGGGGGGGTTGGTAATTCCTGTCATGTTATCCATCCTCTTGGGGCCTGTGCTAACTGGGTACTTCCTACAATTCTTGGATTCTCTATATGGGGGCCGTTTCTTGGCCTTTATCGTCTCTTCTTGTTGGTTTTCTATGTATAGAACATCTTTAAGTATCTTTTGTAACGTTGGCTTGGTAGAGATATACTGTTTCAATTTTTCTTTGCTGTGGAAGGTTTTTATTTGTCCTTCCATTATGAAGGAAAGTTTAGTTAGGTACAGTATTCTTGGTTGATAGTTGTTTGTCTTTCAGGAGTGTCATACATCATTCCAGGCTCTTCTTATAGGGAGTGTCATACATCATTCTAGGCTCTTCTTGCTTTCATCGTCTCTGCTGAGAAAGCTGAAGTTATTCTGATTGGTTTCCCTTTAGGTGATTGATCTTTTCTCTCTGACAGTTTTAAGGATCCTTTCCTTGGTCCCTATTGATCCTGTGTAGATTACAATATGACGGAGGGATGCCCTGTTCTGGTCTGGTCAATTGGGGTTCTAAAGGATTCTTTTATCTGAATGGGCCCATCTTTTAGCATGTTTAGGAAGTTCTCTGCTAGAGTTCTGTTAATTAAGTTTCCTAGATCTTTAACTTCTTTTTCTAGGCCCTCGTCTATACCAATTAGCCTTAAATTAGGCTTTCTGATGGTGTCTTCTGTATGTTGAATAGATCTATCATATTTCTTGGATTTGTCTTGAATACTTGTCTGTTCTTTCTCTGTAATGTCTATGCTGTCTTCAATCCCTGAGAATTGATCTTCTGCAGTGTCTAACTACTGTCAAGACTTTCTACCTTGTTTTTTTATTTCCTTTCCTTCTATTCAGGCAGATTTGATGGCTTAAAATTCTTTGTTGGAACTTTTTAAAGATCTTTTATTGACTTATTTACCTCCTTAATTTGGTGTTTAGTGTTCATTCTCGTTTAGTTGGTTATAGTTTCATTGGACTCCCTTTCCTTCTGTTGGACTTCATTCAGCATTCCCACAGCTTCCATGGATTCCTCCTGCTTTTTATTGGTGGATTCCATGAATGCCTCTATTAATCTTTGGTTATTCTCATCCCACATATGAAATTCCTCTCTTAATCTTTGATTAGCCTCCTCATGCCCACAAAATTCCTGTATTAATCTTTGGTTAGCCTCATCTTGTTTGTGCATTTCCCTATCATGCTCACACAGAGACCTTTGCAAGCTTTCAATTTTTTCATTCATCATGTTTACCAGTAGCGTTTGTAGAGCATTTTGAGAGCTCTCCTCTGGATTATTCATTAACTGCACTGTTGCCTGATTATTATGAGCAGAAGTTGAGATACATGGACTTGCCATTTTTCTTGTGTTTCTATTGCTTGTTCTGCCCATTTGGGTATGTAAGCAACACCAATTTTGTGCTGGAACACTATTTTAATTCAACCCAGAGACCTGTAGTTGAGCAGATTGTTTGATTCCATCAAAATGTGTACACATACAATCTAGTTAAACAACAAAACACTAGGGTTCAATGAACTAAGAAAAAAGAAAGAAGCAGTCAGTAGACCAGAAATTAATAGGTTTCGGGAGAATTGTGAGGAGAAAATAAAATCAGAGGAATGTGGGGAAGGAAAGGGAGAGAGGGAAGATAATTAAGACCTAAATTCAGAGAGAGGAAAAAGAGAGAAGGAAAAGAAAAAAAGAGATGAAGAAAAAGAAAAATAAAAAAATTAAAAATGAAACACTTTAAAATAATACCACAATTAAAGGAGTTAAGGCTGAGAGTTTGTGAATTAAGTGATTGCTATCTGAATTAGGTATACACAAAATTAAGGATAAGGTCTAATAATCAAAGATGGATATGTATCTTGGGATGAACAGAACAGCAATTAAGTAAAGCAAAAAACCCCAAAAAGTATCAAAAGGGAAAAGAGTAAAAAGAGAATTTAAAAAACTTAAAATAAAAATGATGAAAAAACTAGAAAACAATTTTTAAAATTGTTTTAAAAAATTATGCAGAAAAAAGAATTCTTAGATTTTTATTGAGGGGGGCAGGGATCTTATGTCTGCCCTGTGTCCATAACCAGTTTCTTGGTGGAGTCTCTGGTTTGCTTGTAGTGTTTGGTTTTCCTGCGGTTTGGTTCATTTCTTAAATCAGTTTGTTTGAGCAGGCAGAAAGACACTCTCTGCCTTACTAGGGACTTTATGACGCTCCTCCCAGGCTAGTTCAGGGGGAGGGCAATCTGTTTTGAATGTCTCAAAAGAGGGAGATGGCTGTTTCCACTAGTTTGGAGTTTCTGTGAGGGAGCTAGGTTGTGGGTAGGATTGATACCTGTCAGGAATCTGTAGCTTTTTCCTAAGGGGCTAGCTCCTGGGACACTCACATAGCCCAGCCTGGAGCCATTCTCAGGATTTATGTGTAGCGAGTTTCCAAATTGTCTTTTACCTTCCTGAAGCTGGAATTGCTGCCTGTGATACAGAGGGGAGGGGCAACCTCTGGCCTTGTTTACCCACTGAAGAAAGTAGCCCTGCCCTGCACGGAGCTTTCTCTGCCTTAGAAGTGCAACTCCTCTCTCCCCCCCCCCCAGGGTGGAGATGAGACTGTAGGTCAAGCTTCTTTGACCTGTTGAATGGCTCCCATTGTCTTCTTCCAAGGCCTGAGTTAGGTGTTAGCTGCTCTGGCCTGTTCTGTGTTAGTATCAAAGATGGAGTTCTCCTCTTGTGGTGGGGGAGGGCTAACTTCCCACAGCTGCTTTTTGAGAAGGAGTGAGGATGTCTTGTGGGGTACTCACACCTTTTCCTAGGTTTCCAGGCCATCCACAGTCTGCCACTCTCTGTGGTCAGCAGGATGAAGATTTCTGCTCCTTGTCAGTTCTTGCTGGTGGTGAGTAGAATCCAATCACACTCCGCCTCTGGAACTTTTGTCCCAGGTTCTCCCTGATATGGTGGCTGCCATTGCCATAGATCCCGGTGAATGCTCAAATCTGTCTCCTTAACCAAGCTGCCTGAGTTTTTCCTCTCTGGCCAAACTCTCTGTACTATGATGGCACACTTGGTATGTCTCTCTAACCTTGGATTTTTCACTGGAACATTAAATCTTGTTTCTATATGAGAGCTTGTTTAGCCCCCAGCTTTTCCTCTGTCATCTTCTTCTGGACCTGAAACATTTTAAACATTTATTTCTGTGCATTTAGATTTGATTTTTGAATTACAGATAATCAACCTGCATATTCCAATCTATACATTAAAAGCAACAAAAAAAGCTTAAGCTTATTTTTTTCATTCTTTCTCTTCTGAAATAAAAAAGAGCAAAGAGGAAACTGAAACTTTTCAGGACGATAGGTAAGGGATTGCATACATTTAGTGGAATCCATTATAGACAAATAAATGTTAACTCCCGGTTTAAACAATAGCAAACTCATAACAATCAGTTAGAATCAACCCTGTAGTTGCCCACAAGACAACTTCTTGAAACTACTTTGGCTAAATTGACTAAAGTTAGGATGAAATCTCAATCTGGCACAAATGCTGGGGTCAATGAAATGTGAAGGACAAAGTGTTTACCATGCTTTGTCTTGGGAGGTGTCAGTGTCAAAGACACAGTAAATGGCCCACTGGGGTTGTCACATGTCAGTATCCTCTCCTTTTTTTGTTGGTGGTAGGGCTTGAACTCAGGACCCAAGCACTGTCCTTGAGCTCTTTTGCTCAAGGCTTTCTCTCTACCACTTTGAGCCATAATTCCACTTCCAGTTTTCTGGTGGTTAATTGTAGATAAGAGTCTCATGAACTTTCCTGCCCAGGCTGGCTTTTAAACCACAATTCTCAGATCTTAGCCTCCTGAGTAGCTAGATTACATGAGTGAGTCACTGGTGTCCAGCTGTCTTCTCTTCTTATATCATGCTAGATATATCTGGCAAACAGTTGACTAACTAGTGAAACTAAGGTTAGTTCATGCAATGCACTATCTTTGCCATTTTTATCCTCCATGACTAGGCATAGCCCAGAGGCTTGCCTCTAAAGCTCTTGTAAGTCCATTGATGTCACCCCTAATTACTATGTCTCTCCAGATATTCACTCCAGAATGGCCCATTCTTATCTGTGAAACTAGCAGTTAAAACCATCATAAAAGCTGGATGCTGGTGTCTCATGCCTATAATCCTTGCTATTCAGGAAGCTGAGATCTGAGGGTCACAGTTTGAAGCCAGCCTGGGCAGAAATGAAATGTCCTTGAGACTCTCATCTCCAATTAATCAGCATAAAAACAAGAAATGGAGGTGTGTCTCAAGTGGCAGAACACAAGATTTTATCAAAATAGCTAAGTGAGAGCATGTGAGGCCCTGAGTGCAAGCTCTAGTAACAGTATAAAAGAATAAAAATAGGGGCTGGGAAGGTGGTTCAGTGGTAGAGCGCTTGCCTTGCATGCCTGAGGCCCTGGGTTCAATTCCTCAGTACCACATAAGCAAAAAGAAAAAAAAGCCAGAGGTGGCGCTGTTGCTCAAGTGGTAGAGCACTAGCCTTGAGCTGAAGAGCTGAGGGACAGCGCCCAGGCCCAGAGTTCAGGCCCCATGACCGGACCCCCCCCCCCAAAAAAGAATAAAAATAAATCAAGCAAAAAGTAAACAAGTTTTCCTATGTAGATGAGGGTTGTGTTATGGCCCCTCTTCTCTGCTATGCCAACAACATAGAACCCTGGTCAGTGCTTCTGGAATGAAGAGGAGAAGCTATGATCTGACACAGAATTGGGAGTTTTCTCCTTTCAGCCATTGTGACAATGAGTTTGCTGTTTTTTTGTTTTGTTTTTTAAAATCATACATGCTAACAAATCTAAGAGGAAGCTGATTTTCCACTTCAGGCAGCTAGTTTCATGTACCAGCAAGTCTCAAGAGCTGCTATGTATCAGCTGCCACCTGCTTTTCTTATAGGATACCAAAACTTCAAAGAGTAAGAAATATATTGTGTTGTCCATGGAAGAACCCGCTTCAAGAATGCTCACCTAGAGCACACATCTGCTTTTGACCATCATACTTGAGAGGGTGGGAGAAGGCATTTGGGAGATAGATAGTCTCTCACAGGACCTGAGGGACTGGAGGTTGTTCTCAGACTCAGTGTTATAGCAGTAAATGGGAGGGAAGTGGAGGGTAGCAGTGGCTTAGTGTCAAGAGGTGAGGGTGCAGATGCAAGTAGCACCAAGCTATGGATTTCGCATCTTCCTAAGAGAGGGATGAACTTTGTGTTTTCTCCTAAAAGTTACAGATAACTGTGTGTGTGTGTGTGTGTGTGTGTGTTAGTAATAGGGCTTGAACTCTGAGCTCCCAGCTCTTGAATGTCTTTTATTTTGCCCAAGGCTGATGCTCTACCACTTGATCCATAGTTCCACTTCTAACTTTTTGCTGGTTAATTGGTGATAAGAGTTTCACCTCCGGGGGCTGGATTTAAACACAATCTTTAGATCTTAGTCTCTATTAGCTAGGGTTACAGGTGTGAACCGCCAATGCCCTGCTTATGGGCAGCTTTTGAAGGAAGCTAGGCATGGGAGAAGCATGGTTTGGCCATAGTTTGAAGAATAACTTTCATCTGTGTAAAGATGGGGAAGGATTCTGGGGAGGAGGAGAGTCAGGCAAAAATAGAAGGGGAAGTGTAAAACAAAAACATAATCAAACACTCACACATGCAAGTATACACACACACACACACACACACACACACACACTCACACACACACCTATCTCTGTTTCCAGACTGGAACTGAATATAGGGAAGATATTGGATTCAAGAAATATGAGGAAGGCAATGTCTGGTGAGATGTGAGGAGTAAGAGAAGACAAAATCAAGGCTGACTTGGAGGTTTCTATTATACAGCAGAGAATGTGGCTCACTATGATTAGAATTATCAAAGGAGGAGGAGGTTTTGGAAGAAAGTGGATTTTTTCCTGCTTATATTAAGCTTGAGGTGTCTGTGAGCTATCTGAGCAGGCGAGAATGTGTAGATATTTATGGTGCCTGGGGGAATGGGGTTCGGGTAGGGATTTGGGGATTGAAACCATAGGAGGCATGAGATCAAATGGGGTGAATGTGTGAGAAAAGGATGTAAGATTAATTCACCATCTAGACAAAAAAGTCTTTCTGCACACTATGGATGTGGAAGGAGGCTGGAAAATGCAAAGGAAATATAGATTCTGTTAAAATAGCAACAAGACATGAAATCTTTGGCTATTAATATAACTCAAGACAGAGATTTACTTAAAAGGGTCTCTAACATTTTAGTGAGAACAGTAAAGGCAAAGTTGAATAAATAGGGAGCTATACCATACTATTTATTTGAAAGACTAAAAATAGTGAAGTTGACAGTCCTTCCTGGGTTTAATGCAATGCCTATTAAAATCACAGTAAGATACTTTATGGAAATTTAGGAAATGATGGTAAAATTCTTTAAACAATAGTCCATGGGCATATATATGTGTGTGTATGATATGTATATATGTTCTTTTCCTTACTCATATGTACATATTATACACATATGTATTATGCACACATACATACATATCTGGATTAATATAGAGGTAGTAATACAATACCTTGGGTTGTAAGAATACTTTCGTAACATTATCTCATCCAATTCCCACAAGGACTCTTGTTATTAGACATGTTTACTTAGTAATCCCTATTTTAGTGTGACCAGAAGCCCACTATACCTGAGTAAATCTTATTTTATGCTATTGTTCTGATATTCCCCTTTAACTTTGTGTTTCTCTCAAGTACTTTCTTTTCTGTTCTTGTATTTTTTTTTGTACTGAGTAACTACCATTATAGAAGTATTTTCATTTTTTGAGGGAGAATTAAATGTTTATTGAACAAATACAAAATAATGCTTATATACATATTATTTTATTTATTTTCTTTTTTGTGTCATTGAGGATTGAACTCGGGTCCTGCTGTCCCCTAATATTTGAACCACACTTGGTTTTAGCTTGTTTTTCTTTCTTTTTTTAAAATTAAGTTTTTTTATTGCAAAAATACTGTGCAGAGGGTTTACAGTTACATGAGCAAGGTGATGAGTACATTTTTTTTTTGTCGGTTGTGGGGCTTGAACTCTGGGCTTGGGCACTATTCCTCAGCTCTTCAGCTCAAGGTGCATGCTCTACCGCTTGAGCCACAAAGCCACAAAATGGTTTATTGGAGATAAGAGTCTCACAGACATTCCTGCTGGGGCTGGCTTTGAGATCCTCAGATTTCAGCCTCCTGAGTAGGTAGGGTTACAGGAGTAGGCAGAGTACATTTCTTATCTAGCATTGTTGCCTCCTCCTTTGTTTTCTCCCTACCATCCCTATGTACATAGCATCTTGTACATCTCTTTGTTGCAATGGCCCACCTGTATCCCTATTTAAACAATTTGGTTTTTTCCTTCCCCTCCCCCAATTAGACCAACATCAAAAACAGGGGTTATACCATGGGGGAGGGACAGACAAAGCAACAAAAAAATCACATGGTACCTTATAAATACGTTGGAAACAATAGCAAGGAAGAAAAAAACCACTTGTGTCCCTATCTTGGGGTTCATTATGGATAGTATTATTGTTTATCATACTCAAGTGAAAGTCTCCTTAGAGTACTTCTAGTTTCTGCCATGGTCTTGCAGTAAGGAGTACATAAGCAAATGGAATTCTCACTGTGGGGTGTTAAACATGGAAACTGGAGATCACCATTTCTTCCCATCCTTGCCTGATACAAGTAACTAATTTTTCCCTGTATGACCAGTCAGGAGGAGGACATACTTTCAGATAAGACAATTTTTTCCCAGACTATGTAGATAGCTACACCTTTCCAGTTTCAAGTGTTTGTGAGCTTAGCACTTGCTGCTTCTACTTGGTGACACCTACTTGCTCATATGACAGAAACTATCCAATAAAACCTAACTCTCCATTTCCCTTTTCTAATTTTGTTTCTCTAAGAGTTATAGGTAATTTATTATTATTCATTAGTATTCTAGGTAATTGATATAAATGACATTGTAGATCATCTGTCCTTTTGTCCCTGGTTTATTTCACTTAGCATCCATGTTGTATCATGTATCCAAATATTCCTCCTCCTCCTCCTCCTCCTCCTCCTTCTTTTTCCTCTTTGGTGTCAGTCTTGGGGCTTGTATTCAGGGCCTGAACAAAGTCTCTGAGCATTTTTGCTCAAGGCTTGGCTCTACCTTTTGAGCCACAGAAACACTTTTAGCTTTTTGGTGGTTAATTCAAAAAAGGAGTTTCACATACTTTTCCTTTGAACTGTGATCCGCAGAACTCAGATTCCTGAGTAGCTAGGATTCCTGGCATAAACCAGTGGCATTTGGAAAATTTCCTTTGTTTTAAAGGCTGAATAATACTCTATTGTATGGAGTTATCTGACTTATTATGTATGATTGTTTATAAATTTTGCAATATACTTGCAATCAGATAAAGAATAAAAGTTCATGTTTTATGAGCTATTGAACACTAGATTTGTTTCTTAGAAAAGTTGGTGATGAATTATAAGTTCACATAAGTGCACATATAGTGCACTACAAGGGAGTGCACTAATATTAACCACATGAAAATCAGAAGACATAAATCTCCTGAAGAAGTTCAGTATTTAGTTAAATAATTAAGTTATTCTATTTTGACAGTAATTTTAGTACAATTCTTGAAAATAATGACTTAGTTAACATGTGCAGCCACAAAGAATGTGTTACATATCGCAGGGAGTAGGGAGGTGACTTTTCACTTACTTATTTCCCATTGCCTTGATAAATAAATTCCATTTATATATGTATGTATGTATGCATGTGTGCATGTGTGTATTTATTTATTTATGTGCCAGTCCAGGGGATTGAACTCAGGGTCTGGGCACCATCACTCACCTTTTTTGATCAAGGATAGTACTCTGCCACTTTAGCCACAGCTCTACTTCTGGCTTTCTGGTGGTTAATTGAGATAAGAGTGTCATGGACTTTGCTACATGAACTGGCCTTTAATAGTGATCTTCAAACTCAGCCTCCTGAGTAGCTAGGATAACAGGCCTGAACCACCGGCAATTTCATTTACTCTTAATTAGATGTTTTCTTATACATTTCTGAAGAAAATAGAGTAAATTTTAGTGATACATTTTTCTTTCTAAAGACGTCTTGAAGTTGGGCACTAGTGGTTCATGCCTATGATCCTAGCTACTCAGGAGGCTAAGATCTGAGGATCATGGTTCAAAGACAGCCTGGGCAGAATTTGTGGAGGGGAAGGGGAAAAACAAATCATTTAAATAGGGATACAGGTGGACCCATTGCAACAATGAGATGTACAAGTCGTTATGTCGAAAACGAACTTTACAACTTTCTTGGGGCAGGGAGGATTGGGTAGGGGGGTAGGGGAGATGGGAAGGGGAAACAAAGGAGGAGGCTACAATGCTTGATAAGAAATGTACTCGTTATCTTGCCCATGTAATTGTAACTCCTCTGTACAGTATCTTCACAATCAAAAAAGAAAAAAAATAATAAAAAAGAAAAAAAAGAAAACTGAGACAAAAAAAAAAAAGCCTGGGCAGGAAAGACTGTGAGACTCTTTTCTCCAATAAACCACCAGAAAACTGGAAGTAGCACTGTGGCTCAAGTAGTAGAGTGCTTGCCTTGAGCCAAAGAGCTGAGGGACAGTGCCCAGGCCCAGAGTTCAAGCCCTATGACCACAACAAAACAAACAAACTAGCAATCCCAAACAAACCCAAACAAAAGATGTCTTGATCACTATAGTGGTTGGGATATATCCTCTCTAACAAGCTTTTAAAAAATGGTAATGTTGCCCTGTTTTCACTGTATTTGATGTTGGTATAATTTGGGAAAGGGAAGGGAAAAGCAAATTGTTTAAATAAGGATACAGGTGGATCCATTGTAACAATGAGATGTACAAGATGCTATGTTAAAAAACAAACTTTTCAACTTTGGCACATGGGGGGGCAGGGATGGTAAGGGGAAACAAAGGAGGAGGCAACAATGCTCATGTAATTGTAACCCCTCTGTACAGTATTTTCACAATAAAAAAATTGTAATGTTGATACTTCTCTATCAAAGATAAGGTTTTATGTTTCTGTCTAATTTTCTTTTCTTTCTTTCTTTCTTTTTTTGGGGGGGAGGTCCAGTCATGGGCCTGAACTCTGGGCCTGGGAGTTGTCCCTCAGCTCTTCAGCTCAAGGCTAGTGCTCTACCACTTGAGCCATAGCGCCACTTCCGGCTTTTTTTTTTCTGGTTATGTGGTGCTGAGGAATCGAACCCAGGGCCTCATGCATGCAAGGCAAGCGCTCTACCACTGAGCCACCTTCCCAGACCCTTTCTGTCCAATTTTCTTGTCACCATTTCCTCTTAGATTTAGCCAGCATGTGAGCAGGGCCAGGGCCGGGCTGGGCCACAGGAAAGGTAATGGGCATATATTCTGGCCATGAGTCCCTGTGAAGAACTTAGCTGACACTTGGCATCATGGGAGGGAGAAGTCTTTCCAGTCTTCTTATCATCTGTCCTGAGACCAGCTACCTTGCCAGGACCTGCTCACACTGAGGATTTGCAAGCAGTTTAAGTGTCGTCATTGTTTTACATCTCAAGATATTGGAGTCATATGTTGCTCAGTCATAAGAACTTAAATAGGCACTGTGGCTTCATTGTCCAAAATACTTGTTAAGTGATGCTCATTTTGTATCAGTGTCGTTGGATGCTTCCCATAGCAAGGTGAAAAATCTAGTGCAAGACTGAAGTGACATTGAGACCCAGTCCATTCCTAGTTTTGTGTACCCATGCAAGTACATGGAATCTTATCTTGGTTCTGAGTTCTGAGAACTGAAGTTTCATCCCATTCATCCTGTGCTTGTACCCAAGCTCTGTCCTCTAGGTGACGGACCTTGCTAAAATGATCAACACCTATGTTTACAATCATATAAGCAGTTAGCATTGTGGGCTTACTGGAAGAGTACCATATATTTTATGTATACGTATTCTAGTCCTTACAATAACTCTGCAGCAATAGATAGCCCTATTGCCAAACAGGAAAATAACGCTCAGAGAAGTGAATAATTTGTTCAGTGTCACAGAAGCAGAAGGAAGCTTTTCAAATGCCAGAGTCCAGGTCCTAAGAGTCACACTGGAATCCTGCTTTGACTCCCATCCCTTGGCCAGGTTCTGTTAACCTGGTTATGGGCACCCTTGGTGTCCATTATCTTCCTGCTTATGCTTCTGAATATTGTGTGTTCCAAGCATCTCTGTTGAGATTGCTCTACCTGTCATTCATTCTGTCACCTTTGCAGGACCTTCCTCATACCTTAGCTGGGTTCTGTAGATTTGTTAGACTTATCTCAGCTCAGAACAAGGAGTCAAGCTTTGCAGACAAAGGAACTTGGACCCAACTATACACAATACAGGCAATACAAACAGACTGGAATGCTAAACCAGAAGCAACAGTGATAGCATTGCACACAAACCTCTGCAAAATCCGAAAGCAAACAATACTATGTTTGTCCTCATGAAGATCAAAAATATGTAAATGCATTTGAGAGATGGCAATATTAAAATCAAAAAGAGAAAAGAATACATAATGGAAAGCATTTGAATTGGGTCATTATTAGAAATGATGGAGACCCAAGGCAGCGAAATGACATATTCAAAGTGTTGTAAAAAAAACAGTCAACAAAGAAATCGATGTCAAACATACTATCCTTCAAAAATAGACATGAAATAAAAACATTCCCAGATAACCTCAAATGAGAGGTTGGACTACCTTACAAAAAATATCTTAGTTCAACAGGGATGAAATTCCACCAGGTAATAATTTAAATCTATTGGAATAAATGAAGAAAATAAAAAAATGTTAAGTTTGTGAATAATTGCATTTTTTCTTTTTACCTCTTTTTTAAAAAATAATTGTTTAATTAGGATGACATATTATTGAATTTCTGATATATGAGATACATATATGATACATTATATATGACATATGAAATCATAGAATACATTATATACATATATACGTTATCCATAATATATATGACAATAATAGTACAAAGGAGAGAAAATGGAGCCATATTGGAATAGAGTTTAACTATTCTGTGAAAATTAAATCAGCTCCAATCTGAAGTCAATTATGATAAAGTATATGATCATTGCAATCCCTAAAACAACCTTTAAGAAAATAACAAGATATATAAGCAAAAATACAGTAGTCCATGAGACTCTTAACTCTAGTTAACTACCAAAAATGCTGGTCATGGAAGCTTTGGCTCAAGTGGTACAGTGCTAACCTTGAGCAAAAATTCTGGGACACTGCCTACACCCTGAGCTGAAACCCCAAGACCACCACCAAATGATAAATAAATGATTAAATAAATAAATAAAATGGGGGGACAGCAAAAAACATGAGACATATCAAACCAATTGGCTATCAAAGATTGGGTTAAATGGGAATAGATTAAATACTTCCTTTTAAAAAAGAGCTACTGAAGCCAGATCCCAGTAGCTCAAGCCTGTAATCCTATCTACCCAGGAGGCTGAGAGCTGAGGATCATGGTTCAAAGCCAGCCCAGGCAGAAAAGTCTATGAGACCCCCTACTTCAAAAAGCTGGAAGTGGAGTAGTGGCTCATGTGATAGAGTACAGCCCTGAAGGAAAAAGCCAAGGGACGGAACCCATGTCCTAAATTTAAGCTCAGTACTAGAACAACAACAACATAAGCCATTGAACATTGAGTAATACAGCGACCACTGAGTGCAGCTTATGATATTCTGCTAAACCTCACTGTGATATTTTATGTACAGTTTTTGTTTTTGCTAGTGCTTGCTTGTAAGAAATTTCATAGCATGGAATTAATTGAATCAGAACTTTATAATTTGACACATGTTGATGTGTTACTCTCCTAAAATATGTAAGACTATTTCCAAACAAAGCCATTACCAACATTTATAATTATTTAAATCCATGGGTAATGATAATCTGAAGTTGGTTAAATTGGCATTTGTTTTCCTGCTATTGAGGCAAACATTTCTATCCCTAAGATTGCTCTCTTATTTTTATTTGCACATTTATTATGTTTTATGTGCAAATTAGTTGCTCAGCTGTTTATTTAGTGGAATATGGACATTTCTCTTTTTTTAAATTGTAGTGATGGAAGTAACTTTAATATTTTTTAGTTTCTTTCCTATAAAAGCTAAGTGAAATAATTAAATTAGCTTAATGATATTAACTTCTTGAGATTGGGGATAATTAAGAAGTGATTTTACTGGACACTATGTGGCTCATAGCTATAATCGTAGCTACTCAGGAGGCTGTTAACTGAGGATCATGGTTTGAAGGCAGCTGGGGCAAGGAAGTCCATGAGACCATTATCTGCAGTTAACCACCAATTTCTGGAGCTGTGGCTCAAGAGGTAGGACATCAATCTTGCGTGAAAAATCTAAGGGACAGTTCCCAAACCCAAGCCCTGAGTTCAAATCCCAGTACTGGCACAAAACAACGTTCCCCCCTCCCCCAAGTGATTTTGAAGAAAGCTGCTATGAAGTGAATAAGTTGCTTCACATGCTTTAGGGATTTACTTCAGCTGGCAGGCCTGATGGTCTCTTTCTGAGAACTTGTCCCGGTTACTTCCTGTCTGCCCTACAGGCTCTAAGAGGAAATACAGAGTGGCTGACAGAGCAAGGGGCCGCAGAGGCTTAGGTGCAAGGCTTAGCTAAGCTGGAAATAATCAATTAGTCGGGGCAGTTTTAGTGCTAAAACATAAAAAATGACATGATGATAATGCAGATCAGTAGATTTGATATTCTCCATAGATCCTGAAATAGTGAACACCTGGGTCAAATGAGGATTTCTGAGCTTCTAAGTAGTGGAAGAGAAATTTGTTTCATGCCCAGGAGCTACATTATACTTTTTCCCCTGCAGATTTTATGTATAGATGTGACATTGACTCTAGAAAATGCTCCCAGTGTGTCCTGTCCGATTTCATGGAAGATCCATGATACCAAGAGCCTTAGAGTTTGAGGTTCACCTTAGTTGAGGAGTAGTAGCTCCTCCACTATCCATGCACTACCACTCCACTACGCCTCCACCACCCAACACCTTCCTTGCAGACACTTCCTGGAAGAGACTTATCAAAATTTAAATTCTGCTGATGAGAAGTGAATAATTCTCAGATGTCATAGATCCTAAAGCATGATAGCAGATCATTGAAAATCAGCAAGGGTTTGAAATGAATAATAATCAAAGACCACTAGGTGGGAGGTCTTTTGATAATCAGTAATGATACAAGATAACATGAACCTACTCTTGAGTGATGCCTAAGTCCATTCTTGCTGCTACAACAAAATACCTGAGACAGCAAATTTTATAAACCAAGTTAATTCTTACAGTTTTAGACATTGGGAGTCCTGGCAAGGTGCTGGGAGATTTGATGTGTGGTGAGAGTTAATTTCTGCTTCTTAGATGGCACCTCTTGCTACATCCTTATATGGTGGAAGGAACAGAAGGATTGGACAGCTCTTTGAACTCTCTCTCTCTCTCTCTCTCTGCTAGGGAAGTGCTTACCCTCACTCAGTTTACCCTCACTCATCCCTTCTTCTAAGGTTCTTTCTGGAGAGTAGAGCCCCATTAATATCACTACAGTGTAGATTAAGTTTCCATGTATAATTTGGAGAGACACAAACATTCAAGCCATATCAAATGGCTCATTCTAGCCTCTTTCTAATTGAGAAATACTACACATCTTGGGCACTTGGGTGACTCCAAGTCACTTTCTACTTGCCCAAATATAGCACTACTCAGGAAATAGACATATAAATCAGACAGATGGATTTAAAATGATAATAGTAAGGCTGGAGCCTAGGACTAGAATGTACAATCATGGTCCAGTCAATGGTTTCTACTGGAATATTGCTTCTCTAGGTGTCCAAGTATCCATGGGACTGACCCAGCCAGACTGTCAGAGGCACTTACACAAGAAGGCTAAGAGTGAAGATGAATGGCCCAAACCAGACACTCTATGCTACCAGGCTCTCTGCTTATTTTCACAAGATAACTTTTAACTAACCAGGAAAAATATTGACTGTTGGTTATTAGCCATCAATCCAGGATCTCTCCCACTGTGCACAGAGGGAGAGAAAGTGAGGGAAGGGGAAGGGTCCTCCCCTGGAGTAGGAGCGGGGTGCATGTGCTCCCTGACAATAAATGGCAGATCTGGCTTGGTTTTTTTTCCTGCTGGTTCTTTTTAAATCACCTTCTCTCTGTATGTTTGGCAGTTAATAAAGCAGAGTAAACTGGGGAAAAGTTAGTGTGGTTGAGTCTGGATTGGAGAGAGAGATGTGGTTCCACCTGGGGAATATGATTTTGACTTTTCCTCTGTGTTGTGTTGGAAGGCCAGAGATTTTGTCTTATTATTCTGTTCTCTCTCTCTCTCTCTCTCTCTCTCTCTCTCTCTCTCTGTTTAATGTTGGCCTCTGCTTAGGGCAAATGTGCAGTTTTCTTACAGTTAGAACACAGCATTTCAGGTACTTATTACTGCTTCTTTTGACCCAAGCCTTATTTTTCCTTTCTCTTTCGCATCTGGCATTTATTTATATTACTTTGTCCTTTTGTGTCCTTGTAAGGTACCTTCTGCTCTTCCTAGAACCAGGCAAGGTATAAATACAGGAATAAATATAGTAAGCACCTGCTTCCCAAGCCTCTGGCTCCACGTCATGCGTCACTGCTTCCTGGCCTTTGGCTCAGGCGATAGCAGGCTCCATCCCTGCACTGGGTTGGTGCCCAGATTGCTCACTCAGGACTTCTTGTCATTCTTGGCTCTTCTTGCTCACTCCCTTTGGTCCAGTTTCTTAGCTTTATATTGGCTGACAACAATTTTCGCTATTCCACATCTCCGCTGCCCACCTCCTGCTCACCTTGAGTTACTTACTAAGTCTATTTTGGCTTTACCTAACATCTGCATATCATGCCTTCAGCCCACCTCACATGGTATTTTTGAGTCCTGGGGATGTGATGTGGTGTGGTTTTGGAGTCTTGTGAATCTGGCATAGCACAATCTTCCATCCATCCACTACTCATCTATTTTCTCGCCATCCATCTGATCTTTCATTCATCCCCTCATTGTGTGCATGCATTTAGGTCTTGCTCTGCCATAGAAACCACACTAAGGACTTAAGAGTATAATAGTGAGCCACAGATAGAAATTTCGCTTTATGGAAGTTTTCATTGAAGTTCTGTAAATTTTTCCGTTTTATTTTATTTCTTATTTGGAGATAGGGTCACATTTTGTAGCCCAGTTGGCTTTGAACTTGTAATCCTCCTGTTTCAGCCTCCTGAGTGCTGGGATTATAAGCATGTACCACCACACCCACAGTTCTTTCTTTTGGTGTTTACTGCTGAGTTATATCTTCAGCCCCAGGAGTTAAATTCAAGCACTGACATTTGCTAACTACAAAAAATTAATTTGACAAAGTCTTAGATTCTTAATCTGCACATTTTTGTGGTTACCTATTGCCCGAGGCCATTACAAAGAAAGTATGTGGCATAAGGTGTGGGCCCAGAAAACAGTGCATGCGGCAGTAATTATCAGTTTGATGTCTGGTTACACCATAACGTGGCCCGGCTTGCAGCTCAGTCACAGTGAATTCTGAGTTTTCTCTTTTCCATCTGTTCTTCCATCAAACAACTTTCACTTGCATTTTGTTTTCCAGAAATTTCAGGCAGCTTCTCAATCACTACATTTGCTTTCTCCGCTGTCGTGGATTTTTTCTTTGTATTTGAAAGAACAGAAATCGCCATTTGCAGAGTAGTAGCACCATAAATTGCAAAATATATGCACCGTGCCACATTCATGACAGGTGAATTAGCTATGCTCAACTCTTGCCATGCCACTTGCTGTATTTATAATCCCAAAGACAGGTATGTTTCTAAGTCCACAGAACCTTCTAGCAACTGTCTCATTTACAGATTCTGACCATTCTTCCCTGGAACTATGCTTTCTAACTGGGATGCTAAGGCTCTTTTCTAAGAAAAACCTCTAAGTATCTTAGTCAAGTGAATCCCTCCTTGTTTGGTCAGTTTCACCACATGTGGCCAGTGGTTTCTGGAATATGATAGGGGCTGGCAAAGTTTTGGTGGGAAAGAAAGGCAAATACACATGCCTAGTCTGCCCTTGTGAGTCAGGAACATCCACAATGAATCTCTGCCAACATTTTCAGCTGAAAAGGTAGCACAACAAACAGCTGAAGAGCCCTGGCTACATGTTCAGAGCTGGTGCTCCCAGGCAACTGGAGTTGAGTGAATTCTGGGATGGGCTTTGGAGTGGCAGCACAGGTGCCGCTCTACCAACTCTACTCGGTCTCCCTTTCCCAGAAGTCCTTTCTCCCCTTCCCTCTTCTCCATACTTCCAATGCTGGTGATGGACTCTGAAAAAGAGGACAATTTTCAGTAGTGACTAAGGATATACAGTGAGGCTAAATACATGGGCTAAGGTATTTTTCAAGAAGTGGCTATATTCTCAGATTTAATGAGAAGCACCAAGGCAGATGAACGTGGAGGCAATCTCCCTCTCTACACACAAATTCCACTTCTGTTAGCTTCAGAGATTACGCTGGGCATCGGATCTCTCAGCAGGCCTGCGTGGTGGTGTCTCGGTGTCTGTGAACATGGGCTGAAGGTCTGAAACATAAAGGAGCAGTCAGCGGTGGCATATTTAGGCCAATAATTTCAGAACGACTTCAAGAATATGAATTCCATCTGCAAACTCTTCTTTCTTTGTGGTGTGATGATTCTTGGAACTCCTGTGTTGTTGCTGTTGGTTGGACTGATAAGCAAAGCTCACAAGTGAGGAAGAGTTAGCTTCTCTTGTTAATCTTTGCTGGAGAAGCCCATGCTGTAAATTTAAGACCAAGCTGTCAGACAGAAATTAGAGTGGTTATACATGGTCGTAAATGTGACACTGGTATGGCCAAATTGTTAGAGTATCCAGCATGTCTGTACTCATTAACAAGTAGCCATTTCTCTGGGCACTGAGTGTCTTATACCACTCTGGGGACCTCGTGGACTTTCAGTCACTCAGCAATGAAGGCTGCCCTGGCACCATCAGATCTACTAAGGTGTCTTGCCTGGCTTTGTCCTGTGTGCTCTTGACTATTTGGATTGTCATGTCTATGCATGACAATCTGACTTATCAGAAGTTATGAGGATTATAAGCTTAAATTGTAGAGCCCTGGCTCTACATGTCAGAGGGAGATTCTATGTGTGTTGATGGCTGGCCCCTGAGGCATGGAACTTGGAAAAATGACGATGTCTTAGAAGAGAAAAGGTCAGTGGGGACTGACACAGAGCTTCACTCAACCCTCTGGAGGCTTGGTGATGTGGAAGGGGATGATGGAGATGGTCCCAGATGGCCACTAGGAAGTGGTCAGGTAATGGGTAGACCTAGGACAGGACGGGGTGGGGGCAGGGAGAGAAAGAGAAAGAGAGAAAGAGAATAGCAAGAGTGTTCTTATGGACTGGCAAGATCCAGGCTTGGAAAAAAGTGGCTGAAGATCAGCAGTCCAGTGGGTGACAGGATGTCCATGTCACAGCTGTTCCTCTCCACCCCCTCCCTTTATTATCCCAGGTGCAGGGGCCTCCTTGCCAGTCCTGAACACCGGCAATCATCCAGCCTCAGGATTTTCCCACTCTTTCTGCCTGGACTTTGCCCCCTCCCACCTCCCTCACCTCTTCAGATCTTTCCCAAATATGACTCCTTCCTGTGCCCCTCCCCAAACAGTCCTTCCATATACATCTTTCCCACCAGCTTCCATGCTTTTTTCTTTGTGTCTGTGTCTGTCTGTGTCTATATCTGTCTCTCTATCTCTGTCTCTGTCTCTCTCTCTGCTGATACTGAGGCTTAAACTTAAGGCCTACACTGTCTTGCTTGGCTTATTTTTGTTTACGGCCTGTGCTCTATCACTTGATCCATGCCTCTACTTCCAATTTTCTGCTGGTTAACTGGAAATAAGATTCTTGAAGATTTATCTGCCCCAGATGGCTTCAAATCTACATCCTCAAATCTCATTCTCCTGAGTGGCTAAGATTACACGAGTACCCAGATCATATTTTGCTTTGTAGCTCTCATCACTTCCAAATAAATACACAATATGTTTGCTCATTGATTTGGTTTATCATCTAGTGTCTCACACTCTAATGAAAGTTTTGTGATAGTAGGAACTGCACTGTTGCGTTGTTGATACTTGAAAGAGGTAGGTGCGCAAAGTAGGTATTTAGGCACTTAGTGAATATTTGAGTAGTGAAGGAACAGGGGACTGTGCTTACTATGACTTGGACATTGCTTTTTGTTCTGTACTCTTCTGATGTGTGTGTGTGAGTGTGTGTGTGTGTGTGTAAGGTTGGCAGGTGACAGAATAACTCATGCTTATATAGTTGCCTTCCCAAGTGTATGAGGGAAGTCTCTACTCTTCTATTTTCTAATTTTAATCAAGTGGAATGTACATAGCCACATGTGGCTGGGATTACTGTCCTGGGCAGAGCAGCTGTAGCCTGCTTTTATGCTCTACATGGGTAGAGGAGAGAGTTCAAGGTTACCTAATGGCTCTTGGAAGTGCATAACTCACTGGAATAATTTCTAGGGTCCTGGATAGCTCATCCTGGTGCCCCCTTTATTTTGTTCTGTCTGGAGCAGAGACAGGTAAGAGCAAAGAGAGTGAGTGCTAGACAGCAAATAAACAAAACAAAAAGCTCATTAAGGCTTCAAAGTACAATCCGCAGATCTCAGCTTTCTGAGTATCTAGGATTGCAGGTGTGAGCCACTGGCACCAAGTTTTGGTTTCATACTTTTTAGTGGCTGTTTGGCTTCTCATTATGCGTGTGTTAATATACTTCCTACCATTGGACACTTAGTCTCTTTTCCCCTAGTTTAACCTTTACAATGTTAGAATAAATAACCTTGTAAATGTGTTATTAGACATGCATGTAAGCTTACCTGGAGGATATAGTTGTAAGAAAGGAATTGTTGGGCCATAAGGGTGATTTTAATTTTGACACCTGTATTCTGATTGTACTCCTGAGAGTTTGTGTCACTTATAGTTCTACCAGTAAGACAGGATCCAACTCCCCATTCCCTTGCCAATATAACAGGATGTCAAACTTCTGCTCTTTGCAAATATGTTAGGAAATCTTACATTTCAATTTAGTTGTAACATACAATTTTGTTATTCCATATGAAATTCATTTTCCTTTCTTTAAAAAGATTTGAGTTTTTGTGTTACCTATTTTTAGTCCATGCTTACTAGTTCTCATTAGAAAAATTGGAATATATTTCTTTTTTTTGTAATTCAACAGCTTTATTCTAATAGATAGGAGTTCCAACAGCTCATGAACTGCATAGATAACTCTTGTGCATTACGTAGGTGTCTCAGTCCTCAAAAATGGTTCCTGTATCTTAACTTTGTTTTAATCTCAGGATTAGTATACAATTGTGTTTTTCTTGTATAAAAATGCATTTCTTGAAATAGCAATGATTAATTATGAATATTTATAATTACTTTATGTTAAATGTAAATGATAGAGAACACTTTCTTTTCTTTTCTTTTCTTTCTATTTTGTTTTTTGTGTGTGTGTGTGTCAGCCCTGGGGCTTGAACTCAAGGCCTGGGACTGTACTGGCTGGATCTCCTTGGAGGAAATTTGCCTCAAATACTCTCTTTTAAATAGTTACATAATGTTGTGTAACATCTATGCTATGATCAGGTATTCATTTTCCTCCCAGTGCTTGTTTGCCAGCAAAAAATAATTTTTTTGCTTTTATATCAACTTTATTCTCAGAGCAACCTGTGTGGGTTATCAAAACCCCACATGGCCAATTGTTGATGGAATCATATTTCTTCTTACATGTAGCAAAATCTCATATGTAGCAAAAGAGGATTTCCTGTTTGTACCTCTCTGTAAGGCTTTGTGACAAATTAAACAATGACATATACACAAGTGCTCTAATTTTATTTATTTTTTGCCAGTCCTGGGGCTTGAACTCAGGGCCTGTGCGCTGTCCCTGCGCCTCTTTGTATTCAAGGTTGGTGATATACCATTTGCGCCACATCACCACTTCTGGCTTTTTCTGAGTAGCTTTTTGGAGATAAGGGTCTTACTGACTTTCCTTTCCTAGGCTGGCTTTGAACTTCGATCCTCAGATCTCAGCCTCCAGAGTAGCTAGGATTACAGGTGTAAAGCACTGGTGCCCAGCTCAAAAGTAATTTTTATATTTGAACTGATATTTTATTTTAGAAAGATAGATGTCTTAAAATCAAAATGGTTGAGAAAATATATGTAAATATAATAAAATATAATCTATAAAACTAATTGTTAGGCAATTAATAGCTGTTGTCATATGCCTTTTCAAAAGTCTGAGGCAATTCACAGTCCTACCAGCATAGAGATTTTGACCATCTTTTGATGTTTATCAGCTATTTGTAGCTCCTCATTTATGAATGGCTTGTTCAGTGTCTTCGACCATTTTCTTCTCTTAAAGTTTTGTTCTGTGTTCTATCAGTTTTCAGAGACTAGGTATTAGTATTATTAACTATTTGTGATAACTATTTTTTCCAATCTTTTATTTGCTCCTGTATTTTATAGTATTTTATATCTGAGCTTTCATGCTGTCAAGCATACATATTACTTTGTAATATTTTCTGTACTTCGTAATATTTTTTACTTGAATTTTTATGCTGTCAAGTATATCTTTTCATTTGTGGCTTCAAAGCTTCCTGATTTTATTAAGATCTCTACTTTTTTGTAAAAAGCCAAAGAACAAATGTGTTAGGCTTTGTGGGAGCCTATGGTTTCTGTCTCAAGTTCTTATTTCTATCATTGTAGCTTGAAATCAATTGTAGATGCCAGCTAACAAAGCAAATGTATCTGTGTTCCAATAAAACTTTATTTACAAAAGAGGTGAAGCCTGCTGACTGCATTTTGTTGATTTTTGTATTCATGCATAAGCCAGATGGTAAAAATCCTTTGTTCATATCTTCCAAAAGTTCTCAATTAGCTGAATAAAAGCAAAATTCCACCTGGTTTGACCCTCTGTACCTCTCTGACTTCATCTTCTGTAACTCTCTTCTTGCTCAATCTTCCCCAGTTATACCAGCCTCCTTTCGTTCCTTGACAGATTCCAATACCAGGCTTGCCCTTTCTCTGTTCCTTTTTCTCCATTTGTCTACAATGACCACCCAGACAGCTGCAGAGGTCTCTTCCTCAGGTCATTTAAAGTATCAGGGAACCCTTTGCTAGGCTACATTATTTAAAACTTAATCCTTGTCCTGCCAGACACTTTCTGCTATTTTTTTCTTTTTTCTTTTTGTCAGGCATGGGGCTTGAACTCAGGGCCTGAGTGTTGTCCCTAAGCTCTTTTGCTCAGGTTAGTGCTCTACCATTTTGAGTCACAGTTCCACTCTCTGGTTTTTTGGTGGTTAATTGAAGATAAGAGTCTTATGGATTTCCTGCCCAGGTAGGCTTCAAACTAGGATCCTCAGATCTTAGCCTTCTGAGTAGCTAGGTTTACAGGGGTGAGCCACCAGCACATGCCTACTTTCTACTATTTTTGCTGTCTTTTTTCCCTTTTAATTCACAGCTAATACTGTATTTCATTTATTTATAATATTAACCATGAATCCTCAGCCCAAAATGTGTCTAGAATATAGCCAATTTTTGTTTATTTTGTACAATAGAGAGGGAATACTGAAAATGTACACCTTCATGAGGGAAGGCCTTGCAAGTGAGAGTTCACTGATTGGCTCAAGATTTTAGGACCAACCAATCATCCGCAGGCTGTGGATAATTTTACAGATAATTTACAGATAATTATCTACAGATAATTTTATAACTCAATGACCAGACTGGCCACTGGTTTATAAGAGGTATTTTTTGCTTTTATGGTTCTTTAGCAAGTCTAGTAATTAAGCTAACTTATGGAAGGAAAGAGCTTTATCTCTAAGGAACTCCTTTCTTCTAAGAAGAACTTAATATTTCTTCAAATCTTTGAGATGATCTCTGTACTTTCAAACTAAACCTAGCATTAATACCATAAAGTCTATGAACATATTTTCTATTTCATGTGATAGTTTGACTTGAGGAGGAATGCACATGTTAAGACAAGATATCTCTCCAAATTCTAGTTCTCTAATGTCTTAAGAATCCCTTACTTCTCTATTTACTATACTTGTTTTGAATCCAAAAGAGCAAGTTCTTAGCCACAATAGGAATAAACAAATCAAGAAGACAGATGATATCCCATTAATCTTATGATCTAAGGTGAACTACCTCAATCAACAATTAAAGTCCATATTATATGAAAAGAATAGATATAAATACCATTCTCTTTACAGAAACAATTACAATTTTGGTACAATGAAAAACAAAATTTGTGTCCTAAATTAACTGAGAAAGCAGATTTTTTTTTCCTGTCAGAGGAGAGATAATAAATATTTTAGGTTTGATTGGCTATATAGTCTCTGTAACTATTCAACTCTGCTTTCATAGAAAACCAGCCCTAGAGCTGGTGAATGGGTAGGGGTTTGTTTCAATAAAAACTTTATTCACAAAAACAGGCAGTGGCCAGATTGTGTCTTTGGGCTATGGATTTCTAGTATCTGCTCTATAATAAAGGTGTTCCATAGACTCTGAGGATGCATTGGACTTCAGTAGACAAGGTCAGAGAATGGGTACACAATCAATGGAGTTAGAGAATGCATTCGATGGCCCATCAGGACCTATAAAGCAAGTGTTTGTGACAAACAGCTCACATTTTGCCTTAAAGAAGTGGCTGTAAAGATGGAAGTAATATCTAAGATCAGGAAGGCAAGAGACAGGGGTGGGCAGCTGAGGTTGGATTCCCCATCCGATTTCCTTGTTGCTAGGAGGATCATGTTGCTAATTATAGTGTCCTGGAACTCTCTTCCATCCCACTCTTTCTCTGGGAGTGATGGATTATGAATAACACCAAAAAGTGCATTTTTCCCAATTGTTTCCCCAGGGAAGATCCCCAAAAGGAACTGTCACAGGAGAATTCAAGCATGACAGTATTTTTCTCATTAAGGATTCCCAAGAGTTTGGGAATAATCTGCTGTTTACAGTCACTGCTAACCTTGACTCCGTTGAGGGATACTAATGGGCTCTCTGCCTCCCTTTAGGTAGAAGAAGAAAGAAAAGCACGAATTAGCCACTGATACGAAGATGGTCTTAGGACACACAGGGGCAAGAGAAGGCCAGCGATTGGTCCCCAGGGACTCTCTGAAATGCCAGGGGCAAAGACAACCGTGACTGCTTCATGTTTATGATTCTTGGCCTTGGATCCATGCTGGGCACATGGCATGCCCTTAGTGCTATTCAAAGCCTGCATAAACATCCTACGTTATGTTTCTATGTCTCTTCCCGGTGAGTAGATTGTAAACTGGGATATCAGATACTCTGTCTTTCCCTTGTTTTACTTCTGCTAATGGAGGGCTAAGGATTCAGGACAGGGAACACTCAGTGAATCTATAATTTTCATTTTTTAGTTACTGAGCGGCCTCTCTGGCCGGCTCTGAATGAGACTGCATAGGCTGAGCTGCCCACTCAAGCTGGCAGCACCAAGCATGTGCCAAGTGTGCGCTGCTCTCTGCTTTCCCTTCAGCTTGTCTTCTAGCTCAAAGGGCCCGCAGCACTCCCTGCTTCGCTCTGGTCCTCCACATGAGAGATGGGAAAAGTGAACCCTGACACTACAGAGTTTCCACAGTGCTCTGAAATTCTTATATGAAAGGATTTAGGCAAGACACGTGCACAGTCATATGTGAGTGTTGTAAGCTTTTATTTCAGAACCTTTGCACTTGAAAGTTTCGGTGGGGGAAATAAAGCCATTTCAGGGACAGAAAACATCAGCTCTCAGGAAAGCTAAGAATAAGGGAAGTTTCCTTCTGGTGTCTCCTTGTCAGCAGGGTGCAGAGCACAGCTACACTTGCCTCAGGTAGATAAGAGCCCAGATATTCAGCATCCTAGGCCTCATCTTTCTTCTCCCTGTAGGGAGCTCCAAATCTCCTGGCACCAATGGTTGGCACCATTCATCCACAGTTACAGGGCAGCCAACCCCACTCAAAAGGTACTCCATGCAAAATGGGGAAATAAAAATCTTACAACATGTAACATTTTTTGTGTGTGTTGGTACTGGGGTTTGAACACAGGCCCAGGGTGCTGATTCTCTGCTTTTTCACTCAAAGCTGGCATTCTACCATTTGAGCCACAGCTCCACTAGTAGCTTTTTGCTGGCTAATTGGAGATAAGAGTTTCACAGACTTACCTGCCGATGCTGGCTTTGAACCACATTCCTTGGATCTCAGCTTCCTGAGTAATTAGCATTATAAGCATGAGCCAACAGTGCCTGTCAGAGCATGTAATCTTCAGCTATAATTGTAAAAAATATCACTTATGGTAGAATATAAATGTCACTTGTGCTTTTTTACCTTTATCTTGAGAAAGCCAGAAAGCATGTACAAGTATGAAGGGCGGAGGCTTGGGTTAGTTGGTGGTCCATGGATGGAGCTTTTCTTTCGAGTTACCTCCTTAGGTTTATAACTTCTCTTACCTCTTCTTTCAGCGGATCTCTTTGCAATAAGGTTTCCTCTTCAAGAGAAACTGACTATGTTTCTAAAAGACATGACTGAACCAGAATGGAAATTCCTAGTTTATGCATACTTTCCTTCTTCCTTATCTATCCAGAATATACTGACATTTGGCAAAGCGTTTGTTGACGGATTCTCCTGAGCTTCCACTGCTTCAGCATGAAATGCAGTATCCGGTATCATCTGGCCCCAGTATCCCTTCATTTCTTTCTTTATCCAATCTGTTGATGACAATGACGATGATGATGACGATGATGACGACGATGATGGCGATGACAATGATGATAGCGACAATAATGATGATAATGTAGTTGTACAAAGGGGCTACCATTCTGTAAGTCAGATTATGAGCATAATACTTGTTGGTCAAGGCTACCCTTTCCCATTCTTCCCCATTTCCTTCCTTCTGTCCCTATGGTCAAGTTACATAGCTTACTATTTTTTTGGGGGGGGGTCTGGTTGTGGGGCCTGAACTCTGAGCCTGGGCACTGTCCCTCAGCTCTTCAGCTCAAGGCTAGCACTCTACCACTTGAGCCACAGCACTACTTCTGGCTTTTTTCTTTTTGCTTATGTGGTGCTGAGGAATTGAACCCAGAGCCTCGAGCATGCAAGGCAAGCGCTCTACCACTGAGCCACCTTCCCAGCCCCACATAGCTTATTTTTTTACATGAATATAATAGCTTACATTTGCTCACTCTTTCTTCCTCCATTTCGGTGCCCCTTCCCCCATTGCCAGCCCTCTAAAACCTGTTTCCACTTCCTGCAATTTGTTTCAATAAACCATACACTAGTTGTTCAAAAGGGTTATGCTTTGGATTCTTCCCCTACGTATGCCCTCCTCTAGTCAGTTTGTTTGTGTATTGAGCCCTGTATATGTTATCATGCATAGCTGTATTTTACATTTAGCTTCCCCATATGAGAGAAAAGATGTATCATTTGTCTCTCTGAGCCTGGCTTACTTCACTTAAGATGATTTGTTCTATATCTATCCCTTTCCCTACAAATGGCAGTCTTTCTAATAGATGAATAAAATCTTATTTTGAGTAAGTTCTTAATTCATAGTGATATTGAAAATTAACATGTGCATTGATTGAAATTTCACTCAGAATTATAACAGGATTTGGTAAGTATGTAGAGGTTAGAGGAAAGGAATTGACACATGATTTTTTTATTCATAAGAAGAAACCAGTGGAAATTCTCAAGGAAACTTAGAAGATCAACAATGAAGTGAACTCACATCAAGAAAAATTAAATTAGGTAATGACTGCGATAAAAATGGACTCACTATTGTGTTCTTTATAGACAAATGGGTCACTGGAACAGAATAGGAAGCATTACAAGTAGATCCAATATAGTTAAGGAATTTGAGATCTAATAAAGGATACCTTTCATTTTAGTGGGATAATTGTCGACTATTTAATAACTGGTATTAAAAACTGGCTATCCACTTGAGAAAATGGATTTTTTAAATTTATCACATATTTACCATTTATGGTGCTCTTCATTCCTTTGTGTAGATCCAAATTTCCATCTGGTATCAGTTTTCTTCTGCCAGAAGAACTTCCGTTAGCATTTTTGTTAAAGATATGTTGGTGATGAATTTTTTCTGCTTTTCTTTGCCTGGAAAAGCTTTTATTTCACTTTTGGCTTCAAAATGAAGAATAGTAATTGCCAACAAGCAGAACCCAGAGTAGGTAAATGTTATCATTGCCTCGGCTTACAAGTTTTTGGCTACAGAACTGGGAAGATAACTCGGGTAGAGAAGCACAAAGGAAAAAGTCCCAGATGGAGGAGATTAGCCAAGAGAGAGAATTCTAAAGACATACATTGGACTTTCTTAAGCCTTTAGCTGAATACTGATTGGCAAGTGTAAGCTAACAAATGGCCTAAGACCAGAGAAAGCATCCAGGATTAATGAAAATCCTGGCCACTGCTTACTGTCTCTACAAACCTGATTGGAAAACTTCATAATTCACAAGGCATCAAGTTGAGTACTGAGAGAGAAGCCATAGAAATGTCTGCTCTAGATTAAATGTTGCTCTGGACCCATTTAACAAGTCATGAAAAACAAGAGCCAAGAAGATTAAACATTTTTGAAGGAACTTATGCATCTTAGAATAAAAGCAATCAAGAATATTTATAGGAGCCTGGCACTGGTGGCTCACCCCTGTAATCCTAGCTACTCAGGAGGCTAAGATCTGAGGATCATGGTTCAAAGCCAGCCTTGGCAGGAAAGTCCATGAGACTCTTATCTCTGATAAACCACTAGAAAACTGGAAGTGTGCTGTGGCTCAAGTGGTAGAGTGTTCGCCTTGAGCTGAAGAGCACAGGGATAGTGCCCAAGCCCAGAGTTCAAGCCTCACGACCGACAAAAAAAAAAAAAGAAGAATATTTATAGGAAGATAAAAATATTCAGCATCCAAGGTATAATTCATAATATTTAGAACCTAAAGATTACTAGGCATGCCAAAATATAGGAAAATATAATTCATAATAAAGAAAAATAGAATCAACATGTAAGGACATCAAAGCAGTCATTGTAACTGTAATCCAGTTGTTATAATATGCAATCAGGTCATGAAATCTGTGAGACCCAAATTTAATTTCTAGAGATGAAAATTAAAAGTTATGAAATGAAATCTGATCAGTAGATATTGCAAACAGTGGACTTGAAGACAAAGCAATAAAAACTTCACAAAATAAAACAAATAACAATAAAGGCTTAAAAATATTATTGATCTATAAATGAACTTCAAAGAATCAAATATGTGGGTAATTAGAGACCTGACTGAGGTAGGGAGAATGGAAACATTTGAGTACGTAATGGGTAAAATATTTTCATACTTCATGGAAACTATAAATCTGTCTAAGTCCCTCTCCAAAGCCAGCAAACTCCAACCATAAGAAATACAAAAAAATATCTAAGGCACATAGTATTCTTATTGATCAAAACCAATGATATAGAAAAAAATATTAAAATTAGCCAGAAAAGAAGGCATGTGAAATAAAATGAAACAAAAAACAGCAATCTTCTTAGAACAAAACAGTAGAAAGAACTAAAACAAGAGCTGGAGATTAAGGCCCTGAGTTCAATACTCAGTATCAACAAACAAGCAAACTAACCAGCAACAAGAGCAGAAAGAAGAATGTCTTGTTAACCTGGAATCCTATCCTTATGTAAATAATCAATTATCAAAGAAAATATAGGCTTGATTTTAGGAATAGTTAAGTCAACCTATAAAACACAAATGAAGTATCAGTCTTCCCCTCTACTAAATTTGGAATGAATTGAAAAACAAAGAGAGATTAATACTAAGCTTTATTATTGAAGTTGATTAAAGAATTTGAGAATAGCTTAGGTCAATGACTAATTGAGTTAAGTAGTAACCGTCAATGAGACAATGTGCTTGTGCAGTAACTGTTACCTTGAATCTTGGTAATGGCTACAGGGCTGGAGAGCAGAAGACTCCCTCTCTGTGGGTACACAGATCTGAAATGATCACAAAGCCCAGATAGGCTGAGTGGAGCTAAATAGTCTCAACTGATCCTCTTGAACCCACCAATCGGATAACTCCTTCCATGGAGATGTGCGAGTGGGCAGTAAGAATCTGTTAATGTTTTAATTATCCTTTCGCTTAATGAAATCAAATAGTGGGGGCATACATAATAATAATCATAAATAATAACAATAAATGCTAATCAGTGAAAACTCCTTAAAAAACATGTAGATGATATTAATTGGCAGTCAAGACCTTGGGGATGTTCACTTTGGATGGTCCAGAAGCAGAGCATAGGCAAGGAGTGAAGTCTAAGCTGTTTGTGTAAGAAGTGTTATAGCTCAAACATGAAATTTCCCTACTAATTTTTCTGCTGGGGGCTTTGTTGCCAGTTATGGACTTTTGGAAAGTGGTTGGCTCCTGAGGACTCTGGTTTTTACCAGTGGTCTAATCCCTTGATGAGTTTATAATATGATAGCTTCCTTGGGAGGTGGTGAAAAGTAGAAGATAGGGCCTAGTTGGAGGAAGTAGGCAACTGGGCCCCATGCCCTGGGAAGATGAGCCTCTCTTTAGCTCCTTCTCCTCTTTATTTCCCTGTTCGTAATATGTTGTGTTCAGCCTTACCTCTGTCTCTCACAGCAATGAAACCAAACCATTGTGGCCTGAAACTGCTAAAACTGAGAGCCCGAGCTGGGCATGGTGGTGCATGCCTGGAATCTCAGCACTCAGGGGACCAAGGCAGGAGGACCATGAGTTTGAGGCTAGCTTGGCCCATAGAATGAGACATGTTGCAAACAAGTAAATATACTGTGACAGGATGAATTATAAGAGAAATGATATGCAGTGATATTCTGAGGAGAGGAATACCAAGGTGCAATTCCTATGTGCATTTGATCATATAAAAACACTCTGGGAAATGGAAACAAGAGGTTTCATTCTTTGTTGCTGTTTTTTTGTTTTCATTTTGTCTTTTTTATTCATATATCTGTCTTTGGGCAGATAAGGGGACCACAGAAATGGTAGGACAAAGGTGAACCAGTGCAGCAATGGTAGTCGCTAGACACTATATTTAAAAATGAACCATACAACTTGTGGGTAGGGACTGAAGGGGAAAACTTGGAGAGTATGAGGAAAGGGTTGACATTTTCCAAAAAGAAATATACTGTTTACCTGACTTATGCAACTGCAACCCCTCTGAACATCATCTTTACAATAACAATAATATATATATACAAAAGAAATATCCTCTTTATCTAACTTATATAATTGTCACCTCTCTGTATACCACCTTTAGAGTAACAATAAAATGCATGAAAGGCAAAATAAAAAAGAAAGCACATAACAACAACAACAAAAACCTTAAACAAAATACAAGTTAAAAGAAAGATTTTCTCCTTTAACTTGTTGAGTCAGTTGTGCTACCACAGTGATGAGAAAGGAACATGAGAAGTGATATCAGTGAACACTAGTTAAGTCAACTGGGAAGTGACTGAGAAATGAAGGATGGCAATAGCTAGCTAGCTAGCTAGATGATAGATAGATAGATAGATGTTTTTATCAAGCAATTTATCCTGAGGGCAGCTGGCATTTATTCCCACTGAGTCTCTTTAAGAAACATTCTAGAACACCTATTTTAGAGTTATCTGTGGGGGGGAGAGAGGGGAGAGAGGGAGCTGGGATATGTGTGCACCAGTTACCAGGTTGCTTTGGGTAGCAGTTAAATTTTTGAAACTTTGAAGCCTGGCTTCCTACATGCAGAAGCCATTCTAGCAGCCTTAGGCAGTCTGTAGGTATAGATTTGGAGGGTTTGAACGTTTTAAACTGGGCTAGTAAACATGGAACTGCTGAGTGTTGAAAGTAGATGGGAGGGATCCTGAGAGCATTGATGGGAATCAAGAAATGTTACTCTAGTTCATTTCTTTTAAGTGAGAGGTAACCTGACTCTAAGCCCTTGCCTAATGGACAGAGAATTTAACATGATTCAGTATTAGAGTTATTAGAGTTCTTCCTGGCCCATTACAAGGTGGACAAAAATTACAGAAGCTTCATGTAAAGCAAATTGTGTGGGGAGCCCTGGTTATCACTCCATCATTGTTTGGATTAGAAAAAATATCTTTTTACTATCTTTAAGTAGTTGTACAAAGGGATTCCAATCCAACATGTCAGTGTTATCCCTTCCATTGTTCTCCTTCAGTTTTTAGTGTCTGAAATCTTAGTTGAAGAGTTAGGGAATTTCTTCCCCAGGTGCACTTTGCATTGCATTCTCACTCATGCTGAGAGCAATGGAAAACAGTAGGGTTCTTTATTTGTTGGAACCTGAAAGTTTATATCCCTTCTTCTGATTGTTACTGACATGGCTATCCATGAAATGAATTCCTTTTTTTCTTTTTTTACTCTTTGCATGACTTTATTTTCTCTTTATAATAATCCTATGGCATGCTCACGGTGTCTTCAAGATATTTTAAAATTACCTTATGATTTATGACTATCTTGATCCATGTCACCTATTTCAACATTCTCACCCATTCCTCTCAACCCATGTCTTCTCTCACTCATTCGAATTTTGTAGGATATGCATTGAATTCTTTATATATATATTATTGTTATTGTAGAGGTGATATACAGAGGGGTTCAGTTACATAAGTCAAGTAATAAGCACATTTCTTTTTGAACCATGTCATTCCTTCCCTTCCTCTCTCCTAGTTTGTCACTCCTATCCCCCCCCCACACACAAGTTGTGTAGTTCATTTTCCATATATTAGTGAGTACCACTACTATATTAGTCCATCCTTTGTCTCACCTTTTCTGTGGCTCCCCTTCCCCTCTCAAAGACAAACTAATGAGCAAGACAATAGAAGACAACAAAAACAGCAACAACATTGAATTCTTGACTGCATTCTCTCCCTCTTCTCCTCTTCAATAATCTACCCCTCTTCCCTTGATCCTACCCCATCCCTTTCAAGTACCCACTTCTTGGTGATTATTTTATTGAACTTGGGCTTTACCTTTCTAAGGAATTACACTATTTGAGTTCTCCTTTGAAGGTACCATATTTCAGTTAATACATTTCACCATTAACTCTAAGCATGTCCTACCTGATTATCTCAGGTTTTAGAAAAACCAAAGCTGGGAAGACTGGCTAACTTGGGTACCCCACTCCCATCTCCTTGGAAGCAAAGGCTAACAAGAGTCTGCCTACCCAGTTAGATTGGAAGTACAAGAGAAAAGACATGGGAGAACAGAACATAAATGAGTAATACAACATGATTCTGTGACAATGAAGTCAGAATGAAGTAGAACAGATCCTCTCTGTGGCATGTGCTCATCATGTGCTGGTGGCTCTCAATTAGGTAACTAAGGTGTTGCCCTTCTGCTAAACAAGCTTTCCCAAGCATGTAGATGAATTCTTACCAGGAATCAATGAAACCCCATGTGATTAAAAAATAAAAACCATGACCTAAGCTGGGCTCTAGTGGCTCATGCCTGTAATCCTAGCTCCTCAGAAGGCAGAGAACTCAGGATTGTGGTTCAAAGCCAGCCTGGGTAGGAAAGTCCCTGAGACTCCAATTAAGCACCAAAAAGCTGGAAGTGGAGCTGTGGTCAAGAGGTAGAGCATTAACCTTGAGTGTAAAAAAAACACTCAGGGACAGAACCCAGGGCTTGAGTTCAGGCCCCAGGACCCACACAAACAACCACCACCACCACCACCACAACAACAACAACCAGCCCCCCCACAACAACATCCTAGTTTAATTAGCCCCACAATTATTGAAGAGCAAGCCTCATTAGCTGAAGTATGCATTTTCTGGTTCTAAAATTTCATATTTTCTTTTACTTCAACTTCTTTTTTAGGCTATCACATTAAAAAATTAACCTACATTATTTTTTTTTAGTGAGACTGGGGCTTGAACTCATGCTTTCTCAACTGGTACATTATTGCCAAATCACATTTTCAGCCCCCAAACTGACTTTTTTGAAGGAATAATTACCAGTTTAAACACATATTGATTCACATATAGGCAACAACAACTTGGATACAAATCTATCCTATTATCCAAAAACTCCTCATGGTTCCCTTCGCAGTCATACCCTCCCCTGGGGAGGTTAGCAATCACCAAATCCTGGTGATTGCTGTGATGTATTCCTTTACTGTAGTTTCCCTTTATCTAGAAAGCCATTGTAATGTCCACAGAGTCAAGAAAATACACGAAAGCATGGTTAAAGGTGACAAGGAGTTTTATTTGGCTGGCCAACCACTGCCTCGTTCTGGGAGGCCCAAGAACAGCACCAATCTCCAGTGGGGCAGAGTTTATATAGGTTAGAACCACACACAGGCACTGGTGTACAGAAGCTTAGAGATGATTTGGGGCGAGGATATTCTTTAGCTGTGGTCAAGATTAAGCAGACAGCATTCTGGAGGCCATAGATTCAGGATTGGAAGTGGGGTTTATCAAGAAATGGAAAAATTGTTTACCACACCATGTCAATGCAATCAAATAACATTGCATTGGGCCTCTTTTATTGGGCGCAATGCTTTTGGAAATTCCTGTGTAATATTTTCTGTGCCAATGGTTTCTTCTTTTTGGTTGTTGAGCAAGTCCATTGCATGCATGTAATGGATTGTGTACCCATTTATCCTCTGAAAGGACATATGAGTTGTCTCTAATTTTTGGAAATTGTGAGTTGAATCGTGACAGACATTTGTGTGAATGTACATTTTTGTTTCTCTAGGATAAACATCTAGATGCAAGATTGTTGGGCCATATGGTAGGCATATATTTATCTTTGTATGTAATTGAAAATTACTTTCCAGAGTAGCTGAGCTATTTTCTATTCTACCAGCAATGTAAGATTCAGCTTCCTCATCGGCATGTGATACTGCCAGTTTGTTTTTCAGTACTAGGTGCACAGCGGTAACCTACGGTTCTCACATGGTACTTGTCTAACTTGTTCCTTTCTGACAGTAGTATCTGTCTTTTTCTTATGGATCCATGTATGATTTCTTTTTGTCTTTGCTTTTCAGAAATTTTCATAGGGTAAGTCCATACAGTTGTATATATGGAAATACAAAAATCCAGATACTTTGTGGGTTTATAGCTTTGGTAGATGTTATTGGCTTTAGAAAATTCTCTTGTAAAAAGTTCACGTATTTCTTCTTCTGTCCATTTTCTAATTTCAAGATCCCAATTTTATTTGTGTTTGTTCTTTTATATTGTCTCACAGGTCTATTCAGGGCATTTTTCATTTCTAATACTATGCTTTTGATTCTTTGGCGTAGTTGCTTTCTCTTTGTTGAACTTGTATGCATCATCTTGCATGCTTTCTACCTTTTCCAGTGTAGTCAGGAGCTGGGCTGAGTTTGGAGTTTCCTGTTAGCCTAGGCTACCAATGTACCACAAGTGTCAACATTCTCCAGAAATAACCTGATTGTAGGACGCTAGTTTTGCCAGAGGATTTTTCTGTTTCTATTCCTTACAGAGAACTTCTCACTTGCACTTCTTCCAGATGTTATCTCATTGTTCTTTTTGCTCAAAGTTTGTTACAGAAGGGTGTGAATGCGTGTGGGGAAGAATGTTTCCTGATTCGGTCTTAGGCAGGCCCAGGGACCAGGTCTTGGTGTGTTATGTGTGTATGTGTAGGGGGCGTGGCCTTCACAAGTCATCCTGTTTTTCTTCCACTGTCAATGCTGGTCCTAGAACAGCATCCTACCATTGCCCTGTGGGTGAGCTTTGAAAAATTATGTCCCTTTCTTGCTCGTTCAATACATTTCTACCAGTGTTCCAAGATGTCCATTTTTATTGCCCCTTTGCCCCTGATAGACTGAGACTTTTTCTCAGAACAATGAGTCTGAGCAGAGTTTCAGCAAAGTCCACTTTCTCTAGGGACAGAAGCTCTCTTATGATTCTTTTCAATTTCCCCAGTAAAAATCTACAGTAAAATCTTGAGGAGGATATAGATGACTCTCCAAAACCTCTATGTCTGTGAGTCCCAGGAACTTCACAAGCTCACTCAACAGGAACAGGGCGTGGCACAGTGAATAGCTAGCCCGGAAGCCAGCGAGTTCCTGGTCTTCAGGAACTCTTTAAAACTTCAGTGAAATCATCTCTTTAGCTCATTTGGTATTTAGCAGTGCTTATCTCAGGTGAGCAAACGTGTGGCTTGGTTTCTCCTTGAAGGAGTCCCTCTCTCCAGATTTTAGGTTGAACATTTGCCTCAGGAACTTAGGGGCTTAAGTTTTCAATGTATATTTTTTCTTGCTCTAAGTGTGACTGCAATGCACTCTTCCATTTCTAATGTGAAACCACAAGTATCCACTGTTTTTTCTGAGAGTTGTGTTATTTCCAAGCCATGATTTGAGGACAAAAAGTAAGGGAGAGAAGATTGTGCACCTCCTTCCTATCCCAACTCCATCAATACAAGGGCATCTTTAGATCAACTCCATCTTTTCCCAACCACTTTAGTAATTTGGGTGGAATGTGGGCTGGCTTGTGGAGATTTGAGAGGTACTGAGATTTTAAGAGGTGGGGCTTAGTGGGAAGGCTCTAGGTTACTGATGGTGCTGCAGAAAAGCCTAAGGTAGTTCTCCTTGGGCTTCTGGTTAGTGCTAGGTGGGGAGGGGAATCTTGTCTAAAACCATGGCCTAGCCCCACCCAGTCTCTCTGGCTTCTTATCTAGCAAGATTATCTCTTATTTACTGTGCCGTGCCCTTAAATCTCCAGAGCTAAGAAATAAATAAGTAAATCTCTTTTCCTTATAAAGTTACTGGTTTCAAGTATTTCTTATAATAATGAAAGCCTAATATGCCACACTATCTCTTTCTTTTGCTTGTTTTAATAATGTTTATATTTTCCCCTATATTTTTATGTGTGCCTGGCTGGTTGATTGGGTACATGCACACTCGTATCTGCATTATATCTTTATTTTTGTTAGTCGTGTGTGGCTGGCACTAAGGCACAATGAAGCAGTTTCCTGGCATCACCACAAGGTGCCCAGTCCCTGGTGGCACAAAGGTCTTGGCTGCACAGCTGTGAGAGGAAGAAGAGGTGTTGACTTGATTCTCCTGCAGAGCTAGGGGAGGGCAGATGGAGCATTCACACTTCAGGGCTTGCAGATGGAAAGCAGAGGCCCCCGGTGGCCCTGTTCTCTCGGCACTCTGATGTGCATGCATGCTTTCTTTACCATTATGAGAGAGGCAAGTGCACGTGCACACACCCAAACGTGCCCATCTCTCCACAAATAGCAATTTCTGAATGACCTTCCTGCTTTGCCTTTGGCCCAGTGAGGAGCAAAACCGAACTTGGTCTGCTGTTTGTTAAAAATTGAAACAATCTTTATAGATTTCTTCCCAATACCAAAAGGAATATATGATCATGGCAAAAAAAAAAAATCAAACAAAACAAAAATATACAGAAGTCTGTTTTCTTTTCCTTCCCTATTCCCAATCAGAACTACTGTATAGATTTGGCATATCCTCTCCTGTGATTTTGTTTTTTAGAGTTCTATGCAAGAGAGAATGTGTTTTCAGCTTTGAAAAGTCAGGCTAATCCACTTGACAAGTAGGAGGAAGTAGGTTACTAGAGGTTGCTTTCTTTTCTCTTGGCAGCTCAAGGCTTGCTGCTGCGATGAGTGGCGAGCCAGAAAGAAGGGGGGGGGTATGTGCAAAAGTAACAAAATGAAACTGCCAGTAACTCAGGGGAGGGGGCACTCTTGAGTTTATGGGAGACTGCACATAGGCCTGTCAGCAGGGAGCATGATTGCAGGGCAGCCCAGAGCCTGCAGGAACAGAGCATTCTCTGCAAAAGGGGCACCTCTTTGCTCCATGTGATGCTGTCTAGGGTAACAGATTCTTTGTCTCTACCCATTAAAGAATTAAAAGACAGGAAATAGTTTAAAGTAAACAGAGGAAGTTTATTTGAAAGTGAAAAGGAAAGCAGTGAAAGAAAAGTAGTGTCTCCTTTTGGAGAGAGGGCCTCCAAGAGGAGTCCAATGGAGTCTTCTTGGAGGATGATTTTATAGTTCAGAGCTTTTCCCAGATCTCCTCCCTTGTGTCCTACTCTGATTGTTTGATGGCTTGGGCATACGCCACCCTGGCTTTTTTCATTGGTTGAGCAGGTACCCAGTGCATTGTGGGAAGAAGAAGTATTTTGAACAGTAACTCACAGCATTATTGGAAGCAGCATTTGAGCAGGAGCCCAAGGCACTATGGGAACAAGAAGCACCATGATCGGCCATGTATTAGCTGCCACATTTCAACTATATCACCTTTAATCTCTATCTACCTAATAGTGTCCCTTTCTTTCCCTCACATGCAGACCTTTCTTCACTGTGTTAGTCCCCTGGAAGTCTGCAAGCCCTGACCTTTGCATCTACAAGAACTGGAGTTCTTCCTAGCTGTCTCAGTGCTACAAAGGTCATTTTTCTCCTGTTTCCTTTTCAGTGGTTCTGGCCCTCCTGACAGCAGGAGAGCTGGCCTTCCCTTTGATCTGGAAATAAGGGACTCCTCTGGGAATTTGCTTGTCACTGGCAAATGTGTATTTCTGTCATGTCTGCCTGCCTAAGGAGGGCATAGGTAAGACTGTCAATGTCAGTCACTTCTGTGCAGGAACTGTGTTCTCAATAAAATTGCAGGGTGAGGAGATGGGAGTTGGGCAGGTGATTTCCCAATTTTTTGCACTTACAAAGCATTGCCTAGCCCTACTACGGCTCTTACTAGACTGAGAACTCATACTAATCCCAAACTGGAGCTCTGATAGGAGAGATGGCTTTTTAGATTAATCTATGGTATGAGTTTCTAATATTAACAACACAAAGAGATCAGCTTGACTCAGGAATGCACATCTTGAATAAGGCCTGAGATAAGCCTAAGTCCCTAAATGAAGCAAAGATATGACTTCCTGGAGAAAAAAAATGATTATCTCAGATTCACCTAGGAGAGGCAATTGGTTGTAATGTTAACTGAGAGATTATGCCCTTTCTCCACCTTATGCTTTATCTCCACAGCAGGCCTCTCTACTCAATTACTCTGGCTCTTTAATGTGACTAATAATTATAGTGTTGATTCTATGTTGGGCAATGACTGGATCTCTAGCCTTCCTTCCATCTGGTGAGATACACTCTGAGCTGGAGCTCCCGCTGACTAACTGCAAAAGAAAGAAGTCTCACTGGTAGAGATTAATCCTCCCATCAGCCTTGCGAGAAAGGGCCTCAGACCCTGCAGACCCTGCTTGGATTTACTCAGCATGTGACTGACTTTATTAAACCATCCTTGGCCAACTAGACAAAAGGAAACAAGCATGGCTTTCTTCTAAAACAACCCTGCGCCATGTATGTATATTAGCCAGCTGAGAGCCATAAGTTCAGGATCAAATTGGCTTTTCTCAAATGTAATGTTTGCAATGTAGGGACTTTCATTTGTTGTGAGGTGTTGTGGGCTTTATGATGCTCCCAGGTTCCAAATAAATTATATGTTCATATCCTAATCCCCACAGCTGTATTTCTTCATATAACCAAAGGCAGTGGTGACTAAGGTCATGTTTTTCAGAGGAGGAGTTTACTCTTGATTATCCAGTGGACCCCAAATATAATCACATTGTCCTTACTGGAAAGGCAGAGGGAGCTCTACAACAAAGCCATGAGAAGGAGGCGATGTGGAGATGGAGGCAGAGATTGTGCATCTTGGTCACATGTTCCCTCTCATTGCTGTGACTGTCATCGTATAAGTATGGGTAGGTGGTTTCAACTTGTGAGAAGAAGGAATTTCTCTTAGTCTGGGTGAAGAAGAAGACACATAGTTTCAGGACATTGTTAGGTAGGGTAGGTAGAGTATCTCACAACAAAGGTTGGTGTATTCTACATGTTACATAGCTACCATGAACTGCAATGGTGGTGGTGGATGTCACCATCATTTACCTTTGGAAGGAAAGAATATTCCTGGCCATTGAAGCAAGGAAGAAGAGATTGGAATGCATGGGCTTTCCACTGTCGCTACCCGGTAGTGACCCACAGCAGTCTCCTCACAGCCTGCTAGCACCCCTGAACACAGGGCTGTGCTTAACGGGGAATAGCAGAGAAGGGTCAAGAGCCAATAGATGACTTGATGTGTGTTACTATCAAAAAGAGAAGAGTTCATGTGGACTGGGCCTGAAGGGACATTGGTTGGAGGGAACCATGGTGACTAAGAGTCCCTGTCCTGGTTCTCTGGTCTATATATCTACTGCCTTTCTCTGATGCAACTCACAGACCTTTCCCCAGCTTTACTCTGACCAGGAAGAGCAGCTTGATCAGCTTGATTGGCCGTCACCACTGTGTTTTATGCAGAACACTCACATGGCCACTTGATGTTGAAAGCACCCTTCCCGGAAAACCACATGGACACAGTCATGTACAGGAAAAGGAGTTGATTGCCAGCCGAGGCTGACAAGGCCACCTGGGAGAGGGAGAAATGGTGCCTATTTTCCAGAGGCATCCTTACACTATCCACCAGAGCTAGAGAGGGGAGGTACTCGTGTGCATGGCTGTGGACACTGGAAACAGCTCATAGGCAGGGTGGAGTTTAGGTCTGGGTGGAGAGCAGGAATGATGACCAATCCGGAGAGACCTGCACAGAGGCAGGGAGAGTTCTCTTCTCTTTGTGAAGGGCAGGGTGAAGTTCAGGTCTGGGTGGAGGGTGTTCCCATGATGCAGCTGGGAGATAGGGGTAACATGCGGCTCAGGGAAGTGAAGTAGGAGGAATGGCCAGGGCTGAAGGCCAGTTGAAGTTAGGCCTGGCCAGATCAATTGGTTTTGTGGGAAGTGTTGAGGACCTTAGATAAGAGGATTTGAACTAGGACAAGGGCAACCTAAATGTCTTCTGTGAGCAGAGGCTTATGGCAGATCAATGCCATCCCAGACAACATGGCAAAATGCACCAGACAGCATGCCAAAATAGGGCTGGGCATAGAGATTCTGAGATCAGCTTAGGCCAGGGACCAACCTGAGGTTCTTTGGAACAGTGGCAGTACAATGACTCCATGTGGGTGGGCTGCCCTCCTCTGACTGTGGCTCTGCACCTCCACATTGTTCTGGGAGCCAAGGATCTGGGCTCATGCTCATAGCAGCCGTCAGGAGCTGCTTCTGTGTGATCAAGTCTGGGCCTTAAACTGCTCGGTATTCTATCAGCCAGTCAGAGCAGGCATTACCAGGTCAGGTCCACAAGCAGCTCAACTGGATCACCATCAGCTTCCATGATTTTGGGGCAGAAATATACTGGACAAAGTTGCAGGACAACTGTCATACATAGCATTGCAGTTGTTAGAGAAGTTTTTGAAGCCAAGCACTGGTGGCTCACACCTGTAATCCTAGCTACTCAGGAGGCTAAGATCTGAGGATCGTGGTTCAAAGCCAGTTTGGGCAGGAAAGTTCGTGAGACTCTATCTCCAATAAACCACTAGAAAACTGGAAGTGGTGCTGTGGCTCAAGTGGTAGAATGCTTGCCTTGAGCTGAAGAGTGCAGGGACAGCACCCAAGTCCAGAGATCAAACCCCATAACCAACCAAAAAAAAAAGGAGAGAAGTTTTTTGAATGAGACGACTTTATGAGAGCCTATTTGTGGGACCTGCGGAGACCTTGACCTTTGTTTCTCAACTGAACCAAAGCATGTGTCCTCATGTTTCATCTGCCTTCAGGTTGTTTCTGCAGATATTTGAACCTATAGTCCTGTGGGCAACCCCTGTGCTTCCTGCCAGTTCTCTTCTGCCTCTTCTGGTGGCTTCTGCTGCTGCTGCTATAAGTCTTTCCTCTTCCACACCCACCTTAGGTATGCTCCTGATATCTGGTTCTAGGGTGTCTGTCCTTCCCCATCCTATAAGGACCGTTCTGTCTGCTACAGAAAAGGGAAAGTTGACAGGATAAAATATACTTGCAAAGAAAGAATAATACTATGTCATTTGCAGGGAAATGGATGGACCTAGAACAAACCATGTTAAGCAAGGTAAGCCAAGCTCAGAGACAAATGGTGCATCTTTTATTTCATAGGTGGAAGCTAGATCTAAAATATACCAGGACATGATGAACTATACAGGACTCTAGGCATTCACACACAGTGAGACCAAAGGAGGATACTCTTAGGAGAGGATCACAAAGGCACATTGCCTATGTGCCTCTAATCTATGAAATAATATTTATCTAAATGAAAGCCAGAAAATGGAAATGAGAGTTTTTCTTTGTTTCTGTTTTTGTTTTCTTTTGTTTTTTTCTTATTTGGTCATTTATCTGTCTTTGGAAGGGTATGGAGCAGCACAGAAATGGAGAACAGAGTGAACAAATGCAGCAGTGGCACTCACTAGATGCTATGTTGAAAATATACTGTACACAAAGCAGACACTCTGAAAACATTACAGGATGGAATAGGAGAAACCCTAGGTCTCCTTGGCTCAGGCCGAAATTTTTTGAATAGAGACCCGGAAACACAACAAATCAAAGAAAGGTTGGACAAATGGGATTGCATAAAGTTGCAGAGCTTCTGCAGGGCAAATGACATAGCTAGCAAGATCAATAGAAAGCCCACGGATTGGGAAAAGATCTTTACTAGCCATATAACAGACAAGGGTCTCATATCTAAAATATACTTGGAACTCAAAAAATTAAACCCCCCAACAACAAATCCTCAAAGAAACAACTGCCTAATATATAAGTGGGCGAAAGACTTAAAGAGAAACTTCTCTGAAAAAGAAAGAAGGATGGCCAATAGACACATGAGGAAATGTTCAACCTCTCTAGCCATAAAAGAAATGCAATTCAAAACAACATTGAGATACCACCTCACCCCAGTTAGAACGGCAAAAATCAAGAACTCTAACAACAACAGATACTGGAGGGGATGTGGACAGAAAGGAACCTTACTTCATTGTTGGTGGGAATGTAAATTTGTTCAACCACTTTGGAAAGCAGTATGGAGGTTCCTGAAAAGACTTCACATAGAACTCCCCTATGACCCAGCAATCCCACTTTTGGGCATTTACCCAAATGTTTACAAACAAGACCACACTAAAGCTACCAGCACAACTATGTTTATTGCAGCATTATTTACCATAGCTAAGATATGGAACCAACCCAGATGCCCCTCAGTAGATGAATGGATCAAGAAAATGTGGTATATATACACAATGGAATTCTATGCCTCCATCAGAAAGAATGACATTGCCCCATTTGTTAGGAAATGGAAAAACTTGGAAAAGATTATATTAAGTGAAGTAAGCCAGGCCCAAAGAAACATAGGTCCCATGGTTTCCCTTATTTGCAATATCTAGTATATGTATGAGTCAAGCGGAAAAGGTCAGATAATGTGATGTCAGGAAAATGAACCCTTAGATATGTATTTTAATGTTTTTTTCTTTCATGCATGTGTTTCTAACGCATTTATAGGATTATTTCTTTGTTGCTTTGTATGTCCCTCCCCCACAGTATAACCCCTGCTTTCACTATATTTGATGTCAGTATAACTTGTGGAGGAGATGGGGAAAAACCAGTTGTTTAAGGATACAGGTGGACCTGTTGCAACAATGAGAAGTACAAGTTGTCATGTCCAAAACGAGCTTTACAACGTCGGTGTGGGGGGCGGGGGGGGAGAGGAGAAGGATTGGGATTGTGGGGGAGGGGGGAGGCTGGGAAGGGATGTGAAGGGTAAACAAAGGAGGAGGATGCAATGGTTGGTAAGAAATGTATGCATTATCCTGCCCATGTAATTGTAACCCCTCTGTACAGTATGTTCACAAATTAAATTAAATTAAATTAAAAAAAAAAGAAAATATACTGTACAACTTGTGGAGATGGGAGGGTAAAACTGGGAGAGAGCAAGGGAAGGGGTAACACTGTCCAAAAAGAAATGTACTCATTACCTGACTTACATAACTATAACCCCTCTGTACATCACCTTTATAATTACAGTAAAAAATAAAAACAATGTTTGTTTGCCATATCTCAACACCCCCCCCCACAACAGTTCTGTGTTGAAAAGAAATATTCCATTTTCCAAAGTGTGTGAAAAAATCCCAGAGGGTGTCGTGCCTCTATGAAACCAGGTACATACATATCTCAAAATTCCTGCACACCTGGATCCCAATCAGTTGAGCCCAACTCACCTACAGCTGTAGTTTACCTTCACCCTCTTCCCCCAATTTTCCCTGAAGTCCCAGATTGGTATACTGTGTCTGGGGTAGAAAGCAGGGGTGGATGCTAGGTCAACACTCAGAGCCAGACTCTCACAGCTGGGCTGCACACTGGCTGCTGACATGCCCGCATAAGCATGACTCTTCTCTCCCATGGCCTCTCAGGAGGGAGGGTGGTTACACTCCTCATTCTGGAGAGTCTGCAGAGTTAGGGTCTTTGTGCTTCTTCAGATGGGCCTTGAGTCTCCCAAACAAGTGATTGTGCACTCCTTTCCTCTGAGGAGGTGAACACGTGCAGTTACAAAGAATTTCCCTGTCCATTTCCCCTTTTGTGTGGTCCTAGTTTTAGTTTTTATATGACCAGGACAATCCGAGGCATGGGAGTTTTACTACAGGATGAACATTCTTCATGAAAGGCAAATCTCAGTACAGTCACTGGCCTCCTCATCAAGCCTGCTGGACTTCCAGCAGAGAGTGCTGGATATTTTTTTCCTAGCACCTCCAACTTGGAGACTTCCTGGCCTTCACAAGGTGTGAATCTAGGCAAACTGTCCCAACTAATGGATCTAGGAGAATATGGAAGTTATGGTTTGATATTGATACTTGATATTGATAACCTGGTAGAGGGTCCCAATTTGATAAAGCAGGAGAAAAATACATGATATAATACAGGAGAAAAATCTTTCTTGGACTCAAAGAAATAGGAAAAAGCCGGTAGTTAAAAAATAATGTCAACTCTTATCATATATTTGGGTTTGGGTTTTATTCATCTCTTGTTTTAGTGAATGCTAGAGAGTTTAATTTTTGTTTAATCAATCTTTTTTTTTCATGCCAAGGACTGGGGGTTGAACTTTGAACCTTATGCTCTTGTTTGGATTTTGCTCAAGACTGGTGCTCCGCACCTCCATTTCTGGTTTTTGGATGGTTAATTGGCAAAAAAAAGAGTCTCACAGGCTTTCCTGAATGGTGATCCTCAGATCTTAGCCTCCTAAGTAGCCAGGATTACAAGTGTGAGGCACCTGTGTGCAGCTTGTTTAACCAAGCTTAAACTGAAAATCAGAAGTCATACAATTAAGAAGGAAATCAGCAATCCTTTTGTATAATTATATATCTACAAGGAAACTTTCAGTAATGGTAAGAAACCCAACTTTGGTGAACTGGTTCTAATTTTAAAATGGCATCAGTGAACTGGCACTTTTCTCCTGTGGCTTAGGAGGCCCTGTTGTGTCCTAGAGCCTAGTGTTTTTAGAGTTGGAGGGGAGCCTAAGCAATAGAGTGAAGAGAATTAAAATATTTTCCAGAAAGGGGTTAAATGGCTTTAAACATGCAGGGAAACTGCCACCTGTCCTAGCCCCCTGTGGGCAAATATAGAAAAGATTTGGGATTAAGCGTTAGCCTTTTCTCCAGGAGAGCTGTCTCTGCAAAAGAGACTTTTATTTCTTTTCTATTCAGGGCTCCATTGTGATCAGACTTACATGTCTGCCTTGAGAGCAAGTATATGATTATGCTGAAGTTCTGTGCTCTTCCCAGCACCCATGCAGGGTATTGTACATGAAAGGGACTTCTAGAGTTCTCAGATTTCTAAAGGCTCTAGTTAAAAACTAGAGGATTTCTACTCACTCTAATTGGAGCCTGCCTCCCAGGACCTAGATAACATCTTTCCCACACTGTGGGTTTTGTTATAATGTATGGGCGGGAAATTTAAGTTGGAGGAGATTAGATACTTCACTAATAATATGTAGTTCCTCAGGAGTGTTGCACTATGGAAACCCAACATGTCAGGTTACCAACTCATGCTTGGTGTCTACCAGGCCTAAGCAAGCTTTGCTTTAACTTTCTTCAAAAGCTAAAATCAGAATGGGGTTAGATATCACGGGGAACATGGAGTTAGGCTGATTGTAAAATAAGAGAGAATACAGGATATATTTAGCGACAGATACAGAGGTGAAGCACAAAGGTTTGAGACATACAGGTTTTGTACATTTGATAAAATAAAACTGAAAAGTGAATAATATAGTCTCTGTGTGTTTGCTGCAAATTTGATTAAAATTCTTTATTGTGTAACTAAACTTTCTATTTCTCTTCCCCTGAGATACGGAGCTTCATGTTAAACTGTCCTTGCAAAGGATTTCCTGGTAAGGACATACTTTTCTTTTGAGTTTCTGCTACTACATTCGGGGGGCATGATGACCAGAAAGTGTGAGGCTGAGATCAAGTGATATGTTCCAGTTAGTAGCCACATTTCTAGATCGTTTTTCTTTCTTCTCTTCTTCTGTGCCAGTCATGAGTCTTGAACTCTGGGCCTGAGCACTGTCCCTGAACTTTTTTGCTAAAGGCTAACACTCCATCACTTGAGCCACAGCTCTACTTTTGGCTGTTTGGTGGGGATAATTGGAGATAAGAGTCTCATGAATTTTCTTGCCCAGTCTGGTTTCAAGACATAATTCTCAGATCTCAGACTCCTGAGTAGCTAGGATTACAGGTGTGAGCCACTGTGGTATCTAACTTAGATTATCTTTAAAAAAGTGTATCTGATTTCCAGACACCTCTGGCTCTTACATATTCTCTTAATTACTCAGAAGGCTGAGATCTGAAAATCATAATTTGGAGTTTGCCTAGACAGACAAATTCGATATATTCTTATCTCCAATTAACCAGAAAGCTATGGCTCAAGTGGTAGAGTGCCAGCCATGAGCAAAAAGAAAAAAAAGTGCATCTGCAAGGTCTCATTGTAAGAGAAGGTGTTGGTGGCAGATTAATGGCTTGTTAAAGTGGATGATTCTCTTTCCATTGACGTCAACTTATAAATCATGCAGTTCCATATGAGAGTTTTAGAAAAGCTACCAAGAAAAGAGCCATGATTGTAGAGTGAGACAGAGATCTGATTCCACCATGTGTTTACTTTGGAGGCAGTGAGAAAGGCTGAGAGAAGGAGGTCTGTATTCCTGTGAAGATAAACTCCAGAGGTGGCCAGTAAGGGGAATGAAGCCTTTGGACTTCTGCAAGTCACATCAGCTATGAATATAGAAGCCTGTTGTCTGCTATACAGTCATCAGATAAACCGTAGTCATTTGAGGAGATCAGAAACAAGTACAGAAGATATTCTTGGCAATCAGAATTTTTAATTGCTTCAGAAAAAGAGAATTCCTGGTAGATATTAAGAGAAAATTGAGGTAACAGCCTCTTGGAATATTAAGAATATATGGTATTTATACTTTAAAAAAAGCAAAAAAAATCCAACCCAGCAAAGGAGAAATAAGTGAAGTAAGAAGCCTCAGATATTAGAAACATTTCATAAATAAGCTAGCGCCATTGGCTGGTGCCTATAATCTTAGCTACTCAGGAGGCTGGGATTGTGGTTCCAAGCCAACCTGTGAAGGAAAGTTCATGAGACTCTTTTCTTTAATTAACCACCAAAAAGCTGGAAATGATACGGTGGCTCAAGTGGTAATGTGTTAGCTTCTTTTTTTTTTTGCTAGCAAAAACAGCTCAGGGACAATGCCAAGGCCCTGAGTTCAAGTCCAGGACTGACATAAAATCTCTCTCTCTCTGTCTTTCTCTTTCTCTCTCTCTCTCTCTCTTTTAAAGAAGGGGCATGACTCAAGTAATAAAAACCCTCATAGCAAGTTGAGGGCCATGAATTCAAACTACAGTACTGCTTCTAATCCCTCCTGTTTTCCTCTCAGGACATCAGTTGGGTGAGGGCTGATGTTGGTCGTCAACAAGACTGGACCAAGAAATACCTATAAAATTGGTAAGACATATTTCTAGGCTTATGGGGCCCTTTAGCAGTTGCATATGAGAGTTATAGAAAAGCTACCAGGAAGATGATTGGCAGGTGGATCAGTGAACTAAGTAGGAAAGCCTTAGATCTCAATTGATCGTGAGTGGTCCCATCCAATAGGGTGGGAACCCAAATAGGACAAAAAATGTGGACAAGAGACAAGCTTGTAGATAGGTCCACCCCATTCTTCTTGGGCAGCTGTGATTCTGCTGCTTCCATTTTCCAAGGACATCAGACTCCATGTTCTTCAGCCTTTGAGTAGACTTACAGCAGTTGCTCTCTAGGGAACTTCCAGGCCTTCAGTCTTGGACTGGGGTTCCATTGTTCTGTGGCTTCCAAAGGTTTAGACAGTAGTTTCTGACTTCCCCAGATCTCCTGCCTGAAGATGGACATTGTGGGACAATGTAGACTCTGAACATGTAGGTTAATCCATAGTTATATATGTACTTTACTAGTTCTGTTCCTCTGAGAAACCTTGTTTTTATCTAAGTGGTTCATGGTTCTCACAACAGCCTTCATCCACTGTCCAATTTTTGATTAAATCAATAGAGGAAACCTTTCACCCCCATAGTCTATAATTTTCTATGTTTTTTTATAACTGAAACGTATTCATTTTTAGAGTTAGTACATTCAAATAGAAGTTATTAAAAGATTCAAAGCCGTGGGCTTCATTTCTTTCCTGCTTTCTTTTGATGTCTATTTTACACATAATTTCAATATTTCTGATTTTGTTTTTGATTGAAAACATACCAATGGACATGTTATTTTAATTAAGTTCGGAGCCACTGTCAAAGTTCAATTAATTAATTAAGTTCAATTAAATTCTGAGCCATGGTAAAACACTGCATGCTCTAACCCCAAATTGGCTTTATATGTCAATATGCTAAAAAAGGAACAATAAATAATTTTTTATTCTAAGTTCATATGCCCTTTACGTTTCTCTGAGTTATCAGGAAGCAATCATGTTCTGGAGCTGAGTCCTGAAAGCATTAAGAAATCTTCAGGGCCAGGAAATATGGCTATTCCCTAATTCAATATATAGAATGAAACAACATTGTGATGTATTTGCTATTTTGAAGGCAAAGGAAATTTGATTCTGACCAAGTAACCTCTGCCATAAGAATTATGGTTTAAGCAGCAGGTGCATTTTTCATTTTGAGGAATAACATCAAAACAAGACTGAAAAATAACATAAGGCCGAAGCTCCTATTTTACACAATTTCACTTACAACTTGATAACCGCCATTCTTAATAGTTTTTCTTTGTCATTTTTTTAAAACACAAATAGAATGGGATCCAAGATGAAAAACTGCAGGATAACAGGAGGGACACTGAAACATCTACTCTCTTGGCAATTGCAGATAATATGAGCATCCACTCCCAGGGGGATTGCGGATAATGAGAGTGACAGAAAGAAATGGAAGGATGGCTAGTAAGGTGAACTTTGAATCAGTAGCCCAGTCCTGTTCTATGACAGGGAATATGGGGTGAGGATAAATAAAGATGGACAAAGTAGACATAGCTGGTTTATTTTTCATGCAGTGTGACATATTTCAGAGTACAGTTTTATTTTTTAATCTTTGGATCTTTGGATTGAGGGTTCTAAAAAGATCTCCATAAATGAGTTATAGAAAATAAGAACTTGAGAATACATAAAATAATTTACTGTCCTAAAAGTTAATTAGAATAAGGTAAGGGAAAGGCCAAAACAAACAAAAATTAAAGAACTATTAAATTGATTGTGTTTATCTGATATGAAAAAAGATGCAAAACTAACTTCCAAATGACATGCAGACATATAGAGGTGCCTGTGGCTTGAACTGGTAGCTGCTTTTATCCACTATGGGTAAAGACTAAATTGTATCACGACAGGTCTCGGTGTAAAAAAATCACATCCTTGTGCAAGTTGTGTTATTAGATTGACATGGAGTACCTGTGGGGATTATGGAAGTTTGTCAAGTTGGAAGAGAAGAGGGGAGAAACTAAGAAGGGGAGGCAGAAAATTATTGCTATCTGGATTTATCTTAGTTTCTTTAAGAAAAAGAAAAACACCTGAAACAAAGGGCCCTTTTAATAGAGAATTCAGACCCCCCAGGCCCAGCCATTTAGGAAGCTGGATCTTTGGGAACGGCTTGGAGAAAGCTCCCTATGGTCCTGGGTACAAGTTAGAGTTCCTGCTGAAACTGAGAAATCAGTGGTGGAGAAATGAGGTGTAAAGAGGAAATGGCTGTTAACAAAGATGAAAAACAATCAGAAAGAGAGTGTCCCAAGGCCTGCAAGCTACCATTGCAAAGGGATGCCACCAGTATCTCCACACACCCCATCCTAACTCAAGAAACTAAACCCTGTCAGGAGCCATATGTTCATCTGAGGATTCCCAGAACAAAGGATGAACAAGAAGAGAAATGTCTGAATGAATCCATGGAAAGCAATTTGGCCTCCCATTGTCTAGTATAACCATGCCCAACAGAGATTTAAGAGAAAAGGTAAATGCAAGACACACATGTATGCAACACAAAATTTTTTAGTGACCACAATGACAAAGGAAAAACCAACAAGAAATCTTCAAAACACAAGCTTAAGTGAACTTTAATAACATTTTAAAACATTGTACTGAATTCAACATATCCAAAAATTACTAAACACGTAGTCAATGTAAAAGTTATTAATAAGATATTTTAAATCCTTTTCTTTTTATATTAAGTCTTTAAACTGCAACTTAAATTTTATAATCACATCACTTCTCAATAGCTGCAATGTTGGTTAGGGGACCCTGCAGTATTGACAGCATAATTCTGTACTCTGCTTGTATTGAAATTTTAGTTTTAATGAATCTGCTGGCTCAAAAATGAAATTATATTTTTCCTAATAGAAGCTAGCAATACAATTGTTCTATAAAGCAACTGTATATCTCTCTTGCTAGATATATGTTAAGTGTTATTTGACAGTTCTTAATTATTTTACACATAAAACTTTCTCAGTCATCAATTATTGAAGAATTTCAAAATATGTGTTTGTACTTCAGCTGACTGGATTTCAACAGAAAAGCTTGAGACACTAAAGAAAGAAAGTCTCACTAATGAGACTTGAAGGGGATTTTTCCCTGAAAGCATCTAATCCAATCAAACCCAATCTTCTTATATTTCACATCTATCATCTGTCATGATAGCTTTAAGACTAATTGGTCTGGCTTCTGCTAACCCTGTTTTCTAGCTCATAATAACAATGATGACTATTAATATTTACACATACACTCTCATGTGCTATGAACATCATGACATCAGTTTTCACAGTAATGAGGTAAGGTAGGTACCTCATGGACCCAAATGGAGGTTAGAAACAAATGAAGTGACCAAAGATCACCTAGTTAGGAAAAAGTAGAGTTTCACAGTTGAAGCTATTATTCCAGTGCCATGTTCTACGTGGCTGACCAGTGTGGCCTCTGTCACTTCTCCTCCCTCCCCATGGCCGGGACATCGCTTGTTATCCCTGGTGGGTCCACGTAACTGCCCAATTAGTGTCCTAATTAGTCTTACCTCTGCTCTCACACACATAGCCAGTTCTGGAACAGGTAGGGAACCACTGCCCAGCCAGATGGCAAATAAACTCTGGGTCTGTAACCTGTTAGCTCTTAAAAACATACTTGCAACAGTTTTGGCATAAAACACCAGATTAGGCTGCAAGGACAAAAATACTTACAGGGGGGCTTTATGAGGTTGAACCAAGCTAAAACTAGTGGGAGAAATATAAATTACAAACATCTAAATGAGACCTCTAGCTTCACTTGCTTTTGGGTCACTTAAAAATCATTAACTTTGGAGGTCACACTGCAGTAAATTCTTAGCTTCTCGCTAGCTTTGATAGCACCTTTGACATGTGGGGTATGGTAACAATTGCCTTGGTTATTTTACAGGAGCTTAAAGACAGTTTTGCTTAAAATGCTTTATTTTCTATTGGTAGTCCTGGGGATTGAACTCAGGTCTTCACTCTTGCTAGGCAGGTGCTCTATCAATTGAATCATACTTTCAATTCTGTTGGTTATTTTTGAGATAGGGTTTCGTTTCTGGACTAAACATGTGTTTGATCTACTGTTTGCTTATCTTAGGCTTCCTGTCCTTGCTGGGATCATAAACTTGCAACTAGTCCAGCTTTCCTTCTTGGAGATGCTGTCTGTTGGACTTTTCTTTCCCAAGTTGGCCTGGAACTATGATCCTTTGATCTCAGCCTCTGGTGTAACTTAGGATGACAGGTACATACAGCTACAGGTTGAGAGGGGGTCTTGTGAACTTTCCTATCTGGGCTTGATGTGCAAGCCTTTTGATTTCTGTCTTCCAAATGTCTGGGATTACAGGTGTGAGCAAAGTAACACCCAGATTGAACACTGACTCTGCAGCCTGCAGGTATTTTGTGAATGACTAAAATAGGATGAAAACCCTGGCATCTTGGTCTTTAACTCATGATTCCTCGGTCTTAAAACCATTGATTCAAACTTTACCTCTTCATGTAGACATGTTGATCATTTGAGAAATGTTCTGTTGAAGACTATAATAAAGCATTACTTGGTCTATTGCCTGTTGGTGTGAAAATGTGTTTAATACATGCTTCTTCTACTCTGTAATTGTACCTTCTTACCAGCTCAAGTGCTTATAATCCCCTAGCCATATCATAACACCTGGACCAAACCACGAGACCAGGGTATTTATGCAAAATGATGGTGCTAGCAACAGGAGAGACTCCCATTCCCTGACTCAAGCACTGAGAGTCCTCTAATAAGCCTGAGAATGCCAACTGTATTTCAGAAGTTCCTAAATGAGGTTAATTTGCCAGTTAGCTCATCAAGTACAAGGCCAGGAGGCTATATGTACAAGAAAAGAAACCTCTTTTGAAACCATACCTATGACTAATAGATAATTACTAAATGGTAGCCCACTTCTAATAGAGTCAATAAAAGTCTGTTGTTTATTCTGTTCAAGCCAACAACCTGACCACTTCCATCAGTGCTAGCTCACTTTGACTCAAGGATATCAGTTGGAATCAGGTCCCAATAAAGAAACCTTGCCTGTCTTTGTAGATAGTAAGTACATGGCTTGGTCTATACTATTTCCATACATAAGGTTCCACTGAATCTGTGCAATACTGATTTAATTCTGATACTGCCTTGTAGTATTTATCATTTTTCAATTTGTGTGAAGGATTAACTGTCTTAACATACAACAGGCTTCTTGGTCTAGTGGGGACGTGTTGGCCACATGCTGACCACAATTGATCACCCTGCCTAACTCTAAGATCCATACACACTTGTCTAAGCCAAGCTGTGCGAAGAAGTAGCAAGCTATGAATAACCAGGAGACCTGTTTGTCCACAAAACCCAAATACTTCAAACCAATTTTCTGCGATTCCTTTCTCTCTTGTACAGAGCTCACAAAGCAGAAACTTACTGAGGACACAGAAGGACTTGTTGACTTAGCTCTCATTTTAAGAAATAGGATTTTGGGGTAAACCATATTTCTGTGGGTATTTGGCAACTGTCTCAGTTTCCCATGGCTACTGTTAACAGATTACAACAGATTCAGTGGTTTAAAACAATGGCAATTTCTTTTCTCACAGTTATAGAGGCTTGAAGTCTGAAATGAAGGTGTCCAAAGGCCTGCATGCAGTTTGAGGTCCTTAGGGAAGAATCGTTCTTTGCTTCCTCCAGATACTGGTGGCTCCAGGCATTGCTTAGCTCCTGGAGGTGTAAGAGAGAGAAAAAAGCAAAGTGTTTGGGGCAGCTCTGGAGACAGGAGGACTCTCTTACAGTTTCTTTGTTTCTGTATTTTATTATAGTCTTTATGGGCCATCTTAGTCTTTCTCTTATTGGAGTTTCCCAGTAGGAAGGCATATTGGACAGGCAGGATTCTCTTGAGCACACAGAGTTGAGAAGCCAACTGCCTGAGATTCTGGTAGCTTCCCACCCTTTCTTTATTGAAAACCAAGTAGATGGAGAGTAGGATTTTCTTAGCTGTTTTCTTGGCCATTTTAGACTATATCATTAGCCTAAGCAGCCATGGATGTTTATTGTATGAATAAATCAGTGGATAAATAATGCAGTACTATGCCAACTTGACGATGTTAGATTCGTATTGTGGTTGGTGGACTCTGAGATGCCCTACAGACCCAAGCTTCTGGCAACACACATGCTTGTGTAATCCCTTTCCCTTGGTCTCTAATGTGTAAATTCAACCTAAGCAATGGGGTGTCATTGCTCAGATTTGGTCACACAAAGACTGTGGCTTCTCTTTGGGGCACCTTTTGTCTCTCCCTTCCCCCCTCTCTCTCTTTCAGAGCCCTCACTGTGGAGGAAGCCAGCTGCCATGTTTTCAGGAGTCTCAGAGAGAAGCCCACGTGGAAAGAATGGATGCCTGGCCAGCAACCAGCAAAGGACTTGAGGTGCCTAGAACAACCACCCTCGAGGAATTGAATTCTGCCAATAGTCACGCAAGTGAGCTTAGAGGCAGATCTCTCCTGAACCCTTCCATGGCTGCAGCCTGGCTGAGTGCCTGATATAGCGTTGAGAGAGACCTGTGTCAGCCAGCCAGCCAAGCACAGCCTGGGTTCTTGACCCATAAAAATGGTGAGATGACAGTTACTGCTTAAGTTGCTAAAATTGGAGGTAATGTGCTATGTGGGAATAGATAACTACCACAGTTGTTAACCACTCCTCTGCCAACCCAAATGCTTTCTATGAGAAACAGAGTATCTGGGTAAGTAATGAACCTTTGAGGTCATCCATCTAAACTCTTCTTTGCACAAATGTAAAGGCTCAGGCTCAGGGAGGACATAGACCTTCCTGAGTAGTACAAGGCTAGCAGAACCAGGACAACTGGTATTGGGCCCTGACAACAACCAGAACTTTTCACTACTTGGCTGCTACTTCAGCTGAGAAATTGGTCTTTGTCCCAAATGCATAATTCAAGAACTGTCAACCTTAGTGATTCCACTTATAGATCAGCAACACTTGAATTGTCTACATTTTTGGGAACAAGGAACTCTAAAAATGGAATGATATTATGCATACTTCTATATTATAAAACGTATCATAATGATTATATTTCATACCTCATACTAATTATGTATTATATAATGTGCTATTATGATATAAATGATTATATATTATATAATATGTTATATTATTGTGAATTACAATACTTATAATTTTATAACTTCTTACATTAAAAGTCTTTCACATATGCTCTCTTTGAAATAATCCCACAGTAAGAATAATTATCTAATTTGCAAACATGTCAGACCATGTGCTTGCATTCACAGCCAGGACCTGAACCCAGCTCTGAGCCCAGACTCCAGCTGGCACACCCTTCCAGCACTTTCCTCAGTGATCTGGTACTGTCCCCAGCCCAAGGCTTTCAATATCACTGTCATTCTTTCTGACTAGGCTGCCATTCTACTTCCCATCTGGCATAATCTGGCATTCCTATAGTTTTGTGCTGTATAAAGCAAAGAGTATTTTAAAGTTTCCATGTCCCAGATCTTAATAACAAATAATGACCTCCAGTAACAATAGTTAAATTAAGAAGAAAAAAGAAGAAAAAGGGAAAAAAGGCAAACATGTTTTGTAGAATGGCACTCTTATTAATGTCTCCCTTTTATACTTTTTTTTTTGTTTGGGTCCGGTCGTGGGGCCTGAACTCTGGGCCTGGGCGCTGTCCCTCAGCTCTTCAGCTCAAGGCTAGTGCCCTACCACTTGAGCCACAGCTCCACTTCCAGCTTTTTTCTTTTTGCTTATGTGGTGCTGAGGAATCAAACCCAGGGCCTCAGGCTTGCAAGGCAAGTGCTCTACCACTGAGCCAACTTCCCAGCCCCTCTTTTATACTTTTTAAAGGCAGAGAATTGGTGGTATTCTTCAAATCATCAGGAAGTCTTAGCTTCATGTACTTTGTGGAAACCTTCACAATGGGCAGAAACAGCACATGGAAGCTTTAAAAGTGGTAGCATTTGTGTGTGTGTGTGTGTGTGTGTGTGTGTGCGCACACCCGCACAGAGACTTAGTGTTTTCACTCGAGGCTAGACTCCACCACTTAAGCTATAGCTCCACTTCCATCTTTTTGGTGATTAATTGGACATAAGAGTCTCAGACTTCCCTACCTGGGCTGGCTTTAAACATCAATCATCAGACTCCTAAATAGCTAGGATTTCAGGTGTGTGTCACCTGTACCTGGCTCAAGAATGGTACCTTTTGAGTTGAATGCTCCTTAGTATACTTGACACAGCTCAGCTCCAGGACAACAGACTTCTGAATGACAAAGTGACCATGTGGACCCCAGGAAACTCACCTCAATAGCACCATCAGACAGCTCAAGCCCCAGGCTGTGCTTGTACTCACCTGTACTCAGGAGATCTATATCCAAGCACAGGCAGCACACCACAGACCACCAGGCGCAAGTATTGGAGATCTCAGCTTACAATCAACCAGAAAGACAAATAGGAAGTAGACGTGTGGCTGATGTGGTAGACCACCACCCTTGAGTGAAAAAAGCAAAGCAAGAAAGGGCAGCCCTGAGTTTAAGTTCTAGCAGAGAGAGAGAGAGAGAGTGACAGAGAGAGACAGAGAGAGACAGAAAGAGAGGAGACAGAGACAGAGACACAGAGAGACAGAGACACACAGACACAGACAGAGACCGAGAGACAGAGAAACAGAGGCAAAAGAAAAGAAAAACAAATTTCATAATCACCATATGATATTTCTAGAAAACAGCCTAAGCTATGTCAGCCACAGAACCCCTGGATGCTGTATAGTTCTTCCTCTTGTCCTCACTTCGAACTCCTATGAAATCATGCCCACGCACACACACCTGCATTTACATAGCTATGTCTTTAGTACACTCTTCCAGCTCCCTTGAGCCTATTTACAGTCACTTTCAGACTGGTTAATTTGCATCTGATGAGCATCCAACATCAATCATCTGATTGTGTCTTATTTTGTTCTTACCTAATTTTGTTTAAAACATTTCAGCTTATCAGTTCTGTTTTTTCCTAGAGATCCCCTCCTGTTTCCTTGCTTCACCCCCATCCCTCTCAAGGGAACTTCCCTTCCACATCGTCTTGGAATGTTAATGCTTTTCTGCTGATTTCCCAATTTTCTGAATTTTATATCTTCTACTATTTTGAGATCTTTTCTATCTCCATGGAAAACATCCTTCCTTTTTCTCTCTCTCCTCTCTCGTTCTCTCTCCTCTCTCACCTTCTCTTTCTCCTCCCTCTCCCCCCCTCTCCCTCCCTCTGTATTGTAACTTGGTTTTGTGATTGCGAGGCAAGTGCTCTTGTACCATGCCTCTGAGTCTTTGCATTTCAAGTTAGTTTTTAGGCATTATCTCAGTTTGTATCTGGCTGATTTGGACTGTAATACTATTTAGGTCTCCTACATAGCTAGTATGACAGATATACAACAGCAGTTTATTGGATGAGATAGGGTCTCATTAACTTTTTGTCCAGGCTAGCCAGAAGAGCGACCCTACTGATCTCTACCTCTCAAGTAGCTGGGATGACAGCCTGACCAGAGGCGGCCAGTAATGCCATTCTGATCCACAATTTTTCTTTAAAAATTATTAGGAGTGTTCTCTTTATTTCTAATGTTCTGGAATTTCAAATAGTATGTCTTCATGTGTGTGCTTATAATTTAGACAATTTTCTTTTAGCATTTCTTTCATAGTTTTCTTCCTCTTTTTTCTTTCTTTCTAGAGCTTAGATGTACCTTAATCTCTGTTCTTCTCTCCTTCTCCATATCTTTGCTTTATTCTGTGGGGGAGTTTTTTTCTATTTTATTGAATTTTTAATTTTTAAGAGCACTTTCTGATTATTTTTATTTTTGAAAATGGCCTTTTAATTTTATGAATATAATACATTTGTTTAGCGCTCTAAGGACATTTACCCCCGGGAGAGAGAATTTTCTTCCATTTTCTGTAAACCCTTTACTCCAGGATTTTTTCATTGTTTTTGTTTGTCCCATCCACATTGGAAGTTTTCCGTAAATGGCAATCATTCTTGGCTGTCCATTGTTAAAAAGCAAGAACCAATGGTGAGGTCCTGCAAATCTTCACATACAGATGAGATATCTCAGCTGAAGGGAATGATCAGGCAGTAAAGATGACTTAGGATTTGGAAGTGGAACTTCAATGTCATGCTGTGGAGCTTTGTTTTATGAAAACATTTGGTTTTTGTGAGAATGCTCTAGTTTCCTACTTATGGGTCATATATACCTGCTACCAATGTCTTGGAGATGGGTAAAGCATGTACTACATACCACTCAGTATTTAGTCACTTCATTTATTCATTACATGACCAGACCCAAGTTCATAGCATCTTTTTATTTTTATTTTTGGGTCCGGTTGTGGGGCCTGAACTCTGGGCCTGGGTGCTGTCCCTCAGCTTTTCAACTCAAGGCTAGCGCTCTACCACTTGAGCCACAGCACCACTTCCTGCTTTTTTCTTTTTTCTTATATGGTGCTGAGGAATCAAACCCAGTGCCTCAGGCTTGCAAGGCAAGCGCTCTACCACTGAGCCATCTTCCCAGCCCCTATAGCATCTTACTCTTAAGAACATTTCCTGTTTGGTGCTGAGGTTGGAACAAATAGATGGTGCATATGTATATTTTCTGAAAGAATAATGAGAGAGAAAGACAGACAGAGAAACAGAGACAGAGAGACTAGTCTATACACAGACTTTCAACCAATCCTCTCCTCCAATTCCATGCCTTACTCTCCTTTCTGACTGATAATCTAAGAAACTTAGAGATTCTGTAGATAAAGTGGTTCCTCTTCCTTGAGAATCTTTTGGATACAATATCTTTTGCTAAGATAATTATTACAGCTCTGTTAGCCTGGTCTTTTCAAGATGTGTTGGAAATTCCTGTTTGCTGATTTCTTATCTCCCTTTCTCTACATTCTTGAGGACAAATTATATATATTCTTATTCTTTATTTTCATTTTTCAACATGTCTTGAGGGTGAGAGGAGACATGTGTGTAACCAGATACATTTACAGAATATTTAACCCAAAGTCTTAAATGGCCTTATTAATGCTGATAATGTCACCAATTGAGAAACTCAGCATGAACCCTGGGAGGTTTGGAGTCAGAGTCAGGTAGCACTGTGACACTGGCTGCACACACACTCAGAATCCAGGGGCAGGAGGTGAATGGAATATTTTGCATTTTAACTCACTGGTAGCATTTTGTAAGCTCAGATTCAGAACAAAAGGAAACCAAAACCATTCTGTTTGAAAGGGCTTATAGTTGTAGAAAACATAGTAGAGCAACTTGAAAGTATTCCAGCTTAAATCTGGTAACTATTCAAAGTGCCCTTTGATGGGTAAGAGTGTACGTGCTGTGTTACTTCAACAGAAGGGATTTTTTTGGTGGGAAGAGGGTTTTACTGAGAGGGGTCACAAACTTTTCAGGAGTGATGGTATTGTTCTCTCTTTTTCACACACTCTCTCCCTCAGATATATGTGTATATATATATATATATATATGTATATACATATATATGTATATACATATATATGTATATATATATGTATTTGTATATATATATATATATATATATATATATATATATGAGTTGAAATAACTCCATTTTGAGGCAGCAGCCATTCTGCCATTTATGTTAAATTATGAGTAGTAACCCGAAGGAAACATCAATTCCAGGAACTGACTTGTCTGTATTGAAGTTAACCAGAGCTCACATAAATCCCAAGGACAGAGTTATCTGTGGCCACAAACTCCCCTCACTTCTCAGATACCCCCTGCCCTTTATTGCCCTGGCCCAAAAGGTTGGATAACCCCCTATCACCCCTTATCACCCTAGAATGCCCTGTTAACACATCTGGTTGCTGTAACTTTGTGGTTTTGCCTTTATAAGCCCTGTGAAATTTCTGCTCAGGGCCTTCCTCCTAAGCTCCGCTGTGTTGCTGTGTCGGTGTGTAGGACGAGGCCCTAGCTGCAGCCCACCTGGATAAAGCCTTGTTTTTGCATTTTGGACCAACATCTGACTCTCTGTGGTCTTCTTGGTGGGAGTCCTGCGACGGGGGGGGGCACAACAATTATGTAAATTGCTGGGGCCAGGGGGTGGGGAGGTGTCCCTGAGTTTGAATCCAGTACCTAAGCACTACCCTTGAACTTTTGTGTTCAAGGCTAGTGCTCTATGCCACAGCTACAATTCTGGCTTTTTGTGGTTCAATGGAGATAAGAATATCATGGAGTTTCTTTCCTGACCTGTCTTTGAACCATGATCCTCAGATCTCAGCCTCCAGAGTAGCTAGGATTGTAGGTGTGAGCTACTGGTGCCTGGTGGTGCGCTGTATTTTAATGCAATGGTGGTAGCTTGTGTTCCTTTGTTAAATTTCATCTACATGTAGATTCAAAATGTGCCCATTTTCCTATGTGTGGAATCTAAGAAACAGGGAGTAGGCCTGTATGTATTTGTAACTGGGAAGAGAGTGACTGGAGAGATGTAGATCAGAGGATAAGAAAGTTCATCTAGATAGGGGAAATAAATGCAACTGATCCACTGTATATTAAGGTATACATATTATGGTATATATATTGTGCATATTATGGTAGCAATAATCAGAAACAATACATCATATTCCTTTGTTGTTGTTGTTGTTGGTTGTGGGGCTTGAACTCAGGCCTGGGTATTGTCCCTGAGCCTGTTTGTGTTCAAAGCTATTGCTCTACCACGTGGGACACAGTACCTTTTTGGCTTTTTCTGAATAGTCTGTTAGAGATAAGAGTCTCATGGACTTTCCTGCCCAGGCTGGCTTCAAATTGTGATCTTCAGATCACAGCCTCCTGAGCAGCTAGGACTACAGTGTGAGCCACCTGCACCTGGCTGTGTTGTATTCTTAAAAATCAGAAAGAGTAGATTCTAAGTGGTCTCACCACAAAGTGATGTGAAGTAGTATGTATGTGCATTATACCAATTTAGTCATTTCACAAGGTCTACCTATTTTGGAACATCGTGGAGGATGCTGTAAATGAATAAAATATTTTTCAATAGGCAACAGGAACGTGTCTTTTGGAGCCTATGTAAATTTGACTTCAATCAAGTTGATTTAATGGTAAAAACCTTTTACATCATCTTTGCGATAAAGCATGGATGTGACTCAATATGCAGTGCAGTCCCCAAACTGGTCTCCTGCATTCTAGTTGAACCTGTTCCAAGCTCGAGGCATGGCATATCTGTTCCCAATGTGCCATGACTAGCACACTTCTGCATATTGGCCATACCATCATTATGCCTAGACTGGTCTTTTCCTAGGAAGTGTTTTCTAACCACTGAGTCCTGGAAAATGATTGCTTCTTCTATGCCTTTTCTTTTATTTTTTGTCTACACCAGTCACAAACATTTAAAAACTCACTGCTTTCCAATATCTTTGTTATAGTCTTACATTATTTTAATTTCTGTATTGATATTTTACTTTTCATGTATGTATGTCTTATTGTCTTAGGAAAAATTAATTTCCTAGAGGACTAAGAGTGTGTATAATACAGCTTTATATTTCTCTTCGTGTTTACATCTCTCCTAGTGGTTAACATAATGCTATACACATAGTTGACAGCCAATAAATATTTGTTGAATGAAGGATAAGATAAATCATGCAGACATTTTAAAGGAAAGAAATCGGGGGATTTGAAGTAGAGTAAGAAAAGAATTTGCTACATTGGTAAGGATTGTTAGGACAAAATAATCTGAAGAAATTAGGATGCATAAGTCACATATAACCTACATTTTTAAAGGATATATATTTATTTAATGAAATAAACAAAATTTACAAAAACAATCCACGGGACCTATGGGGCTGCTAAGGACAATCTATAATTGGGATATGGTAATTTTAAGCTCCAGTGATTCCTGAATTTATTCTTGGAGATTTATTGCTAGGAATCCTGACATGGTCCCAGGAGGCAATATCTTGAGCTATATATGGCATTCTTCATGTCATTCTCTCCCTTTGACTCAGTGTTGCCAAGATAACAAGCACTTCTACAGTTTTAGGTAGAATGTATATCCACAAACAGTAAGGATGAATTCAACCATAACATAAGCTACGCATTTATTATGCACAGCTTGTTAGATTCTGATTTCTGATCTGCCATTTTTCCCCAAGGAACATAGACTTCCAGTGTGGCACAGAAAATAATATGGCTATTTTATTTTAAAGGGCATGCTATTTGTAAAAAGAAAAAAAAAGGCCCCAAATGAACTCATCTGTAAGTCATATTTGGTCTTTCTTTTACTTACTCATAAGATGAATTTATTTATGATAAGTAAGTTTTTATGGCATCATATTTATTTTATCACAGAGGGAAGGAGTGCATGCCCAGAAATTGGATGCCACACATACCCACTCAACTTGCAGTAATGAAGGCTGTTCTCACCAATTTACTTCACTGCCTGACAGACAGAGGGCTGTTCATTTTATTATTGTTGCCCACACCTATCAACCCTACCTCCAATTTGATGACTACCACAGCAGTATATATAGAAAATCTCTTCAGGGACTATTATTATTCATCTTTCAGAAGGCACAGGGCCTACAATGGATGTGTTGTAGACAACAAACCCATTTAAAGGTTTATCTCCTAAGCGAGAGACTAATCTGTCTTTATTGGAGAAACATTGTCATTTAATAGATGAGTTGTACGTACTGAAAAAAGATGGTTTAAATGTGTGTATAACTCAGGCACAAAGGCAAAAATACTGTCTAGTATTGCCATGTGGGAAACAGAAGCTGACGTGGTCAGTCTGTCAGACTGTATCATGAGTGGGAAAACCCAGAGACCTGGCATGAGGGCTTATCTTGTGAGTTATGAATTGTTCTTAGATTAATAACATTACTACTGCCACTGGAAGCACCAGTTTCATAATATGTTTGAGACCAGTAGTTGATCAGAGCACTCAAGCTGTTATTCCCATCAGAGATGAGGGCCTCAGATGTTTTCTATGACATATACCTTGGTTCTCTGAGAAAGTAAGTTATGTGCCATTCTCTCATGTTTAGGTGTGATGATAGCCAGCAGTGTGGTTTGTTTTCTGTTTTGATACTTTGCTTTGTAGTATTCAATAAGAGGACTTGTTTATCCACTGAAGCATTTGACTGTTACTTATGCCAGACAATAAAATGGAATTCTGTTGCACTGTATTCTGATTCATCTCAGTGCAGGTTTTTTTTTTAATCCAAAGAAAACAAGCCCACCCAAGTTAGCTTGAGTAAAGAAGGGCTCCTTTATAGAGATGTCAGGTTATTGGACAGATATGTAGAGTCAGGACTAAAGGGAAGAATTAATGCTTTCTCTGTGTCTCAGGGCCATAACATCCTTTTCTTTGTCTCTGTCTCTCTCTCTTTGCTTTTCTCATGAGTTCATTCTCGCCCCCTTTCTTAGCTTCTTTTCTTACTCATCTAGCTTATGAAACTACAAGATCATAGCTTTGACTCTTCTTATGACTGATGTTTTCCTACTGTTTCTATTCCTAGGTTCACATTTTCCTGGGAGTTTGATTGGCCTGACTTCTTCATGGGGCATCACTTTTGGGATGTTCTTTATAAGCCGATGGATGGAATAGAATCTCTAGAAGAAGCCCTAGTGGCAGTGGACTGTGTCATGAGTTTCTTTCTCTTCACACTCTGGTTTGACTCTCTTGCATTTGCTTCTTTGAGCTGCTTTTGGAATGAGAGCAACGGAATTGAATGCCTGTTCTTGAATGAACACCCTTCCACCTACCATTTATATAAAGATTTTACTTAACCAGAATCTATAAAAATGAAGCAAATCCTGAAACTATCTGGACCAGAGGTCATTGATATATCCAAAACACAGGTATTTAAGTTCTCTTTTATGGCAACATTTGGAAACCAGATATTTTAATCATCAATAGTTGTGCAGGATAGCAAGGATATCAGGGCTTGGATAAGACTTTCCCCTTCAAACTAGAACTCATCTCTCCCACAGTGAATTTAGTGTAGGCTTTTGTTCAACAAAGGACCAATTGAGTGTCTGGACTGGAGGATGTGAGTCAAACGTCGAGACCAGAAACTGGTCTCCTAAATAGCCTACCAGGAGATAGCAGAGGACTCTGTTGTGGGGGAGACTGTGAAGGGTTTTAGATCTCCATATTCTTATTTCTTAATGTAGCTCAGGTACAAATCTGTGTTACTAGAAGGAGCTTAAGACCCTTGAAAGCATTAGTTATTTGTGGATATGAGGATGTACTATAGTATTTGGTGCATAGTAGGTACTCAATCACATTTACTAATTGGAGGAATGGAAAGCTTTCTCTGCTGACATCAGCACAGCAGTCCTCAAGAACAGCCTGTTTTTCTCCTTGCACCTTCCTGTGATGTAGAACTTTCTCATCATCTGAATGAAATTTTAAATGTATTTTTTAATCTTAGGCAATTTCAGAAAGTATTTATCATTGTCAGCCTGCTTTCTTTTCAATGCCCAAACTGATATATATATATATGTATATATATATGTATGTATATATATATATGTATATATATATATGTATGTGTATATATATATATATATATATATATATATATATATATATATACACATATATATATATCCTGAACTCTGGGCCTGGGCGCTGTCCCTCAGCTCTTCAGCTCAAGACTAACGCTCTACCACTTGAGCCACAGTGCCACTTCCAGCTGTTTTCTTTTTGCTTATGTGGTGCTGAGGAATTGAACCCAGGGCCTCATGCATGCAAGGCAAGCGCTCTACCACTGAGCCACCTTCCCAGCCCTCTTTTTATATTTTTTACTTACAAGATTGCATGGTGAATGCAAAGGTTTGAACCTATGACATTTAGAAACCATTCTCTGCAAATTCACCATACCATTTGCCCACATACTATTCTTCTTCTTTCCTCTTCCTCCTGCTCCTTCTCTTCCCCTTCTCCTTCCTTTTCTCTTTTTCCTCCTCCTATTTTTCTTTTTCTTTCTCCCCTCTTCCTCTCCCCTCCCCTTCTCTTCCTCTCCTCCTCCTCTTCCTCCTCCTCTTCCTCTTCTCCTCCTCCTTCTCCTCCTTCTCCTCATTTTTTTTTGCTCCCCTTCTACCAAAGGCACTCTAAGCACTGTAGAGTCTGTAGCAAAGCACTGACCCTTAAGAAGCTCTCTTGGAGTCACTGCAAGTCCCTTCCCAAATGTGTATACTACATATATTTACATTACAAAGGACTTGGTTGTCATTGTCCTTTTTACAACCCCCTCACACTTACTGTAGCTATTTTAGAGAAAGGGAAATAGAATACAAATGGTATTACATTTGCTCCCATCACCCAGATATAGTCCATTTTCTCACATTTTTCCCCCTTAAGAACTTTATTTTAAACATAATGGTGTAACAGTTCTTTACAGATATCCCCAAATCACCAAGCCATGCTGAATATGGTGAGCAACTTCACCCTCCACACACAGACACGAGCCTTCTGCCACAGTTGGCTATGTGATGCACCTTAATTTTATTCTTAAGGCTCATTTTATAACATTAAAAATACGATGACACTTTTTGGTCGGATGGTTGATTTCCTGGATTTACTCAGCATAAATTGAGAAGTTAATTGACAGTCTTTTGACTCCCCTGGTGTGGGAATAACACTGCTAAGAAGGCAGAAGAGTGGTAGCAGCATGAACGCATTAGAAGCCTGAGCAGTCTTCTTGAAACAAGCTAAACACTACAACATTTTGAAAAACATTTCCAGATTCACTGCTGGATAGGCACAAAATTAAGGACTTCTCTCAAGATGAGATCTAAAATCAAGGCAGCCACCCAGGCTGACTTTTCCCCCTCATTTTTAATTTTTATTGTTATTATGAAGGTGATATGCAGAGGAGTTACTGTTACCCAAATCAGGTAGTGAGTATATTTCTTTTTAGACAGTGTCACCTCTTCCTTCACTCTCTCCTAGTTTTCCCCTCCAGTCCCTATCTACAAGTTGTATAGTTCATTCTCACCATAGTGTCTACTGAGTATTACTGCTGCATTTGTTCACCCTTTGTTCCTCCATTTCTGTGACTTCCCCCCAACCCCTTACCCTCCAAAGACAGAAAAACAGACAAGACAAAAAGAAAAGAAAACAAAACCAACAGCAAAGTAAAAACTTCTTCTTCTTCTTTTTTTTTTGGTCCCGTCGTGTGGCCTGAACTCTGTGCCTAGGTGCTGTCCCTTAGCTCTTCAGCTCAAAGCTAGTGCTCTACCACTTGAGCCACAGTGCCACTTCCAGCTTTTTTCTTTTTGCTTATGTGGTGCTGAGGAATCGAACCCAGGGTCTCATGTATGCAAGGCAAGCACTCTACCACTGAGCCACCTTCCCAGCCCCAGTAAAAACTTCTTGTTTCCATTTCCTGGAGTTCATTTTAATATATACCATTTTGTTTGACCAGAGGCACACAGGCATTGTGCCTTTGTGTTTCTCCGCTAAGAGTATCCAGCTTTGGTGGAGTACAGGCTTGCTTTTGTGTTGAGACCTGGAGCTTTTGTTTTATTTTAGGTATGGACACAGGGAAGGATTGTTAAAGTCAGCTAAAGCTGAGTTATCTTTAGAGTTGACTTCTAAATAAGTCAGGACTTTGAAAGGCCAAATACTTCCAGGAATTGAAAAATGAGAAAAGAAGCCCATAACAGAGGGAGACAGTCAGGTGATTGGTACAACTGAAATTTGCTGTGGAGAATGAGAAAAGCAATGTCAAAGATCTTCACTGATAACTCAAAGCCATAAGGAAGCCCACGAGTGACTTGAAGGCAGGAAAGAAACAGGGAGTGAGTAGAACAGAAAATGTGGATTTAACTGGAAAATGGAAGATAATACTTCAAAAGGCTAATCAAAACACAAGCAAATCAAAATACAAATATGTGGAGTTTTGCAAGATTGATTCTTTCCATTAGAATACCTCTTTAAAAAATCAAATGATCATAGAACTTCTAGAACTTCTAGACCACATTATACTTTTATAAGCCACTCATTACATAGGAGTAGTACCTAATTATATTCCAAATACTGAAAGCACTAATAAAATGGTATTAGAAAGGAATCAAGTTACATTTCAAATGTGAGGGACAACTCATCAGAATCACATGAGAAGCTTGCTTGAAACAAATGTAGAATTTCCATAAAAATGTTGGTTCTGGACTCGTTCTCAGTCAGTAGACGGTTCTTATTCTGAAAATCTTTCCAAAGTGCCTTTCCTGTTTAGTCCTTCGGTTTTGTTTGCTTGTTTTTTGGTTTTGGGGATTGAACTCTGGGCCTGGGCTCTGTCCCTGAGCCTCTTTGTGCTCATGGCTAGCACTTTACCACTGGAGCCACAGCGCCATTTCTAGGTTTTTTTTTTTTTTTTGAGTAGTTCATGGGAGATAAGACTGCTTATGGACTTTTCTGCCCAGCCTGGCTTTGAACAGCAATCCTCAGATCTTGGCCTCCTGAGTTGCTAGATGTAAGCCATCAGTGTTTTTGTTTGTCTGTAAATCTGTCATCTGTCTCTGACTCTGCTTCTGTTTCTCTCTTTTACTCTTTCTCTCTGACACAACACACACACACACACACACAACAGAAAAGAAAAAGAAAGTGAAGAGAAAGAAAAAAATGAAATGCAAGCAATGGGAGTTTTAAAAAGCTCCATTTTTCATATTTAAGTGTAGCTTACCTTTTCCGAACTTCCTCACAGCTTTCTTCAGGAACATCTTTAGAGATGGTGAGTGATGGACGTTTCTATCCAATGCTGAGCTGAATGGTTTGCTTGGAATCACTCTTTATAAAAGCATTCATCCACAGCAGTACTTCCCAAAGCCATAAACAATTACTGTTAGCCCTGCACCTGTCTCAGTTTTCATCAAGTATCAAGTTTTCTTCTAACTTGGTGAATGACAATTTATTGTAGGTAATTGTTTTCCTTTGTTGGACAACTTTTACTATAGATTTTTTGAACAAAATTTATTTATTGCTAGTATTATTTGCTTTGACAAATTATAATAATAATATTTACACAATGCAAAGCACATTTTAAATATTTGGTATCAGAAGATAATGTTTTAAACATTTTATATCTAATATGATAATCTATTATTTATAATTTACTTAAGAAATAAAAGTTTACTATAGTTACTTCAGAAATTGGTTGGGAGGCAGAGCTAACATGTAAGACATTATTTCTCATGTTACATAACAGAAAATGATTCTCAATTTTCATGTAGAATATCTTGTCTTAGAAATGAATTACTGACATTAAGTATGAGACACTTTTATAACATTAATTACAACAAATATAAATGGGCCAAACTTACAAGTAAAATGTAAAGACGGCAAGGCTGGATTGAAAAAAACCATAGTTGTGGACTAGGATTTTCTTAGCTGGTGAAGTGTGTGTCTAGAAAGACTCTGAGTTCAGTCCTCTACAAACAAATAACCCCCTCCCCTCAAATCCACAAAATAAAAACACCTAAGCGATATGCTATCTATGATAGCATACGTCACAGAGATATATAAATATTTATCAGCAGGGAATAAAAAATTTTTATAAGAAAAATAATCATGAGACAGCTAGGGCTGGGTGTTGTTGGCTCACACTTGTAATCCAAGCTACTCAGGAGCTTGAGATCCAAGGATCACGGCTCAAAGCCAGCCCAGGCAAGAAAGTTCGTGAGACTCTTATCTCCAATAAACCACTCAGAAAACCAAAAGTGGCACTGTGGCTCAAGTAGTAGAGTGCTATCCTTGAGCTGAAGAGCTTAGGGACAGCACCCAGGCACAGAGTTCAAGCCCCACAACCAAAAAAAAAAAGACACCAAGGGCAGCTATATTAATATTAGGTAAAAATTTATACAATAATAATAAAGAGAGCCATAACATTAACTTTTTAGTTGAGTCTGTTTTGCAATTCTGAACTTTTTGTATAAAATAACATAATCTCAAAAAATATGTAAATCAAACATTTGTTACAACTAAGAGCTAATGGCTCACTCTTAGAATACTAGCTTCTCAAGAGATTGAGACATGAGGATTACGGCTCAAAGCTAGCCCAGGTGTAGAAGTCCATGAGACTCTTACCTGTAAATTAACCAGCAAAGAGTTGGGGTTGGAGATATGGTACAAGTAGCAGCACACCAGCCATGAATGAAAAATGGTAAGAGACAGTACCCAAGCCCTGAATTCAAGCCCTCAGTCCTAGCATGCATGCACATGTGTTCACACACACGAGCTCACGCGCGCGCATGCGCACACACACACACGCACACACACACTCATACATACATACACAAAGTTGATTAGGGTGGGAGAAACTGAGGAAAACAAAGGAAGGGGTAACATTGTCCAAAAAAGAAATATACTCATTAAAAACTGACTTATGAAGGGTAACCCTTTTGTATAATTCCTTAATAACAATAAAATTATAGTCTAAAGAGTTGATTATTAAGAAAAATTGGTAAATCTGTTATTACAGTACTTTATAATACTAGATAATCAGCTAGACTATAAAAGATGCCAACTGAGCAATTAAACTTAATCTAATGAACTCTCAAACACAATACATTTAATAGATTGAAAATACACATTTATCCTATCAATATGTCGTTGACATTACACATTTGGTATTTTTGTTATTGTTTATTTGTTTGAGGCTGTAGCCCAAGCTGACCCTGAATTTGCATTGTAGCTCAGACTGGGAAAATCAGCAAGTTTTGGTTGTATTAAAGGTATCTCTTTATTGAAAAATCGATCCAACCAGGAAAATAATTTAGAAGATTTTATGAAAAATTCTTAGATATCATTCAGAAGGATGAAATAGTATCATTTTCAGGAAAATAGATTGAATAGGAGATTGTTATGTTAATCAAAATATGCCAGTTTCAGAAAGACAATTTTTTTTTGATTGTGGGGTTTAAAATCTGGGCCTGGACACTGTCCCTCAGCTCTTCAGCTAAAGGCCAGCCATCTACCACTTGAGCCATAGTGCCACTTCCGGTTTTCTGGTGGTTAATTGGAGATAAGAGTCTCTTGGACTGTCCTGCCCAGGCTGGCTTTGAATGGTGATCTTCAGATCTCAGCCTCCTGAGTAGCTAGGATTACAGGTGTGAGCCACCAGCACCTGGCTCAGAAAGACAATTCTTATGTGACTCCCCTCATTGCGAAACCTAGTGGGGAGAAAAGAGAAAACTTGAAATTAGAAGGGTATGGATAGGTAAGAAAAAAAGCTAATCAGGGTAAGGGGGAAGATGTAAAAGGAAGGTAATTTTAGTAAATATGAGCAATGTTATATCTATGGTGAAAATGTCACAGTAAAACCTATTGTCCTGTATAATTAGTCTAACAAAGAAGACTTCTTAGAAATAAACACAAAGACAAAAATGGGCAAAGTTGCTATCAGAAGAACCATTCCAATTTCTGTAAATACCTGAAAGATTCAAATTTAGTAACTGGAAATATAAATAAAGGCCATTAGTGAGATGTAATTTCATACCCATTTGAAAAGTGAAAACCTAAATGCTGGTCAATAATAATGCTAGGATGTGGTCTAGCCAGATCCCCTATGTTCTGCTTAAGTTAAACAATATACTACTTGATACAATTTGAAGACACATAAAAAGGTAGAAACACTGTAAGATGAGAATGACGAGCACAATTGTCTTAGAGGGAAAAAGTAAAGGAATGATGATAGTCACTCATATGTTTTATGTATTTTATAGGGATATTATAGTTCATAGTTAAAAAGAATATTGAAAATGGTGAAGGCTGGTATCAGTGTACACAAGAATTGATACTTTGTAGGCATTGCATATGGTTTGCAGGAAAAGCAGTATGTTGTCTTTAACTGTCTGCTTGTTTTTCTAATTTGTATTCAATGCTGGACATTGAATTTCAAGACATTATGTTGTTTACTTGTCATAAATGCCACGCACCTTGTTTACTGTAAACCTTTTTAAGACAGAGGGGGGCATTTAAATAAGACTGTGTAAAGTTACACCCCTAAAGTTGATGGGTATGGCCTACTATCATTTAAATCTCTCAAACATGTTGTTAAGTTATGTTTTCTAGAGCTTTTTTCCTAAGGAAAATTTTAGATAAATATGATTTGATTCCCCTCCCTCATAAAATCACATTACTAATATATTCTAATATGTATATAAACTTTCTAAATCATGATAAAATATTTGTTTTCAATTTCTTTTACAAAGGTCTAAAGAAAATGAAAATTAAACCATTTCTCTTTTTCTTGTGATGATTACTAGGCTTATTAAACCTATATCTCAGTTTTTGTGAAGATTCTGTAGTAATTTATTAAGTCAACAACCAAAAAGCTCCCTTTACTTGTCTGTAATGAATCACCTCAAATATCTCTCTATGCCTACTGACTTCTAGGACCATCTGTCTTCTGTTTGAGTTGAATATATGCTGTCTGACTTCATGCTGTAGGGCAGCAGTGTTGAAAGCTACATTCTTCTTGATTTTCCCAGGATCTCAGGAGGAAGGCATTCCCTCTTTTTTTCTAATCAGATACCTTTAATCTGTTTTGGATTTCACGTTTTCCTTTCAAAGGTATTTGTCTTCTGTAATGAATCTCTCTCATCCTATCTCTCTCTCTCTCTTTTCTTCTTCTTCCCCTAAAATATTTATGTCGCTTTTTTTTTAAAGCAGCAGACACTGACTACTGATAGTTTACACCTGTAATCTTAGCTTCCTAGGAGACTGAGATCTGAGGATCACAGTTTGAAGCTAACCCAGGCAGGAAAGTCTCTGAGATTCTTACCTCCAATTAATCACCAAAAATCTGAAAGTGAAGTTGTGGCTCCAGTGGTAGATCACTAACCTTGAGCAAAAAAGCTCAGATAGCACCTAATCCCTAAATTTAAGCCTCAGGACCAGCACACACACACACACACACACACACACACACGCACGCACGCACGCACGCACACACACACACACACACACAGACACTACCACCACCACCACCACCACCACCACCACCACAAAAAAACAACAGAATTTTCCATGACATAAGTAAGTCTTGCAATTCAATTCTTCACAACTCTCTTATTTCACTACAGGAACCATTTAGAACACTCTGACCTTTATAGCCCTCCCACCAAATCTCCAGTGCCATAGACAACTGATCACCTTTCAGAGCTCCCTTCTTAGTTCTCTGTCCTTCTCCCAGTGTGCATCAAGCACTGGAGTCTCCTCGCTGCTCTCAAGGCTAACATAGCCCTGTTTGAAACTTAAGAGTTTTTTCATTCCTCTGCCCCAATGCAGTCCCATAACCTGGTTACTCTATTTTGTTTTTAGAGGTCTTAACCTTATACATTAATAGAATATGCAGGTTTCAAAGGAGGAGGCTACAATGCTTGATAAGAAATGTACTCATTATCTTGCCCATGTAATTGTAACCCCTCTGTACAGTATTTTCACAATAAAAAAAAAGAATATGCAGGTTTCATAGTGACAATTCCATATATGACTACAGTGGATTTTGAACAAGTTCATTTTCTCTAGTATCTTGTCTACTGTATGGTGGATTATGATCTCTCTCTCTCTCTCTCTCTCTCTCTCTGTATATGTGTGCTTGTCTATGTATAGTCTCTTCACCCTTCTGCCAATTCCCTCTCACATAGACCCCCTTTTACACTCATGTCCCATTGTTATCATCATCACCATCATCATCATCATCATCAATTTAGGTCTAGATTCCACATGTGAACAAAAACAAATATTTGGCTTATGTTGTTCAACATGATACTCACCCATTACATCCATCTTCCTACAATACACAAAACTATGTTATTTACAACTGAATAATACTCCATTGTGTTATATATACATTTCCCTTCTTTCTTCGTTCCCTTCTTCCCTCCCTCCCTCCCTCCCTCGCTCCCTCCTTCCTTCCTTCCTTCCTTTCTCCTTTCCTCCCTTCCTTCCTTTCCTCTCTCCCTCTCCCTCTCCCTCCCTCTCTTTCTCTTTCTTGAAGTCAAGGTCTTACCCTCTTCTTGGCTTTTTAGCTCAAGGCAAGCACTCTTTTTGCTAGTTAACTGGAGATAAGAATCTGTTGGATTTGTTTACCCAGGCTTTGAGCACTGATGGTCAGATCCCAGCCTCCAGAGTAGATAGGAGTATAGGCATAAGCCATCAGTGTCCAGCCAGACCACATTTTCTTAATCCACTCCTTGGTTGTTGGGCACCTAGGTTGATTCTATGGTTTGACTATTGTGAATAGTGCTGTGATAAACATGAGTGTGAAGTGTCTCTAGATCTGTTGTTTTAAACTCTATAGGTATATGTTCAAGAGCGGTATAGTGGGATCATAGGGTAGGTCTCTTTTGGCTCAATGTTAACCCAGCCCCATACTAATTTCCACAGTGGCTGCACTACATCATATTTGCACTAACAGTGCAAGAGCTGCTTTCCCCTCACATCCTTGCCAGCATCCGTTATTCTTGTTTTGATGATTTCCATTCTGAGGTGAGGTGAAATAAAATCTCTCTGTAATTTTGATTTGTTTTTTTCTTTATGGCAAAGAATATTGAATATTTTTTCATGTATTTATTAGCTGTTTTTCCTCTAAAACTCTTCAATTCACTGGCCTATTTGTGAATTATTTATTCTTCTAGTATTTAAGTTTTTCACCATTATATTCTAATATAAATCCTTTATCCACTGAACAGCTAGCAAAGATTTCCTATCCATATTGTGGGTTGTCTCTTGATTGTGGTCATGGCTTCCTTGGAGGTGTAGAAGCTTTTATTTCTTGGACAATTGGAGCCTTATTCAGAAAAAATTGCCTATGCCTAGACCTTTCAGTGTTTTCTGTATGTTTGCCTGTAGCAATTTTAAAGTTTCAGATCTTACACCAAGATCTTTGGTCCATTTTGAGTTGGTTTTTGTGCAGGGTTAGAGATAGGGTTCTAGTTTCTGTCTTTTACATGTAGATAACCATTTTTTTCTCATCAACCTCTGTTGAAGTGGCCATCTTTTTTTCCAACGTATATTTTTTGTTCCATTGTTGAAAAATAAGATGACTACCTGTGTGGGTTTATTTCTGGACATTCTATTCTATTCAATTCTGCTCATCTACCTGTCTGTTTCTATGTCATGATTATGTTGTTGTTGTTGTTACTATGGCTCTATGGTATAATTCAAAGTCTAGTATTGTGCTATCCCCAGAGTTTCTCTTTTTGCTCTGAATTATTTTTGCTCTTCAGGTTCTTTCATGTTTTCATAAGAATTTTAGGATTGATTTTTCTATTTCTGCAAAGACCCAAGTCTGGGTTTTATTGGGCATTGTATTAAAGCTGCAGATTGTTTTCTGTAGTATAGAATTTTCACAATATTTTGACAATCCATGAATGTAGAGGTCTTTCCATTTTCTGATGTCTTCTGCAGTTTCTTCAAGTTATAGTTTTTAATTTAGAAGTCTTTCATCTCCTCAACTAAATCTATTCCTAGATGCCTTGTGTTATTGTGAATAATATTGTTCTCTTGATTTCTTTTTAGCATGTTTGCTGTTGAAATATAGAAAACTGCTGATTTGTATATGTTAATTTTATATCCTCTAACATTGCTGAAGGTGTTTACCAGATCTAAGAGGTTTTTTTTTTTTTTAAAAAACAGGATAATATCATGTGCAAACAGGGATAAGTTGACTTCTCCCTTTTCAATTTAAATCTTTTTTGTTGCTTTCTCTTGTCTTATGCTGGGATTTCAACGACTATATAAATAAAAGTGGATGTGTGCATATATTCTTTTCTTGTTCCTGATATTAGAGGAAATGGTTTTATATTTTCCTTGTTTAGTATGATGCTGGTTATAAGTTTGTCATTTTGTTGATGTGTTTTTCTTTCTTTCCTAAATTTCTCTAGAGCTTTTATCAAAGGGTATTGAATAGTTTCAAAGACTTTTACTACATCTATGAGATGATAATCTGCATTTTTGTCTTTGATTCTGTTTTGTGTTGTATTACATTTATTGATTTGCATGTGTTAAAACATCCTTGTGTACTTGAAATGAAATCAACTTGGTCATAGTACATGATCTTTTAAACATTTTGGTAAATTCTTTTTTTTATATTTTAGTGTTTACTCAGATGAAATGGGAAATATACATAACGAATGGAAATATAATGAATTCTTAGCAGTCATAGAACAAAATTACTTATACATCGGCAGCAGACATTAAAAATTGAATATTTCATCAGTAGTTCTTTCTTTTTATTGTGAACATACTGTACAGAGGGGTTAAAATTACATGGGCAAGATAATGAGTACATTTCTTATCAAGCATTGCAGCCTCCTCCTTTGTTTACCCTTCACATCCCTTCCCAGCCTCCCCCCGCCTCCCACCCAATTCTCCCCCCCCCCCACCAAAGTTGTAAAGTTCGTTTTCGACATGACAACTTGTACTTCTCATTGTTGCAAGGGTCTACCTGTTTCCTTAAATGACTTGTTTTTCCCCTTCTCCTCCACAAATTATACCGACATCAAATACAGTGAAAGCAGGGGTTATACTGTGGGGGAGGGACATACAAAGCAACAAAGAAATAATCTTATAAATGCATTAGAAACAAATGCATGAAAGAAAAAAACATTAAAATACATATCTAAGGGTTCATTTTCCTAACATCACATTATTTGACCTTTTCTGCTTGACTCATACATATACTAGATATTGCAAATAAAGGAAACCATGGGACCTATGTTTCTTTGGGCTTGGCTACTTCACTTAATATAATTTTTACATTTTGGTAAATTCTGCTTACAAGTATTTTACTGAAAATAGTTATACCTAGTACATCAAAGAAACTGGTCTCCTAATTTTATTTTGTTTTTATGTCCTTATTTGGTTTTGTTATCAGGCTGATATTAACTTCATACAATGCATTTGCTAGTGACCCTTTACATTAGATTCTATGGAATAGTTGGAGTCTGTTGGTGCTATTCTTTAAAGGTCTGGTAGAATTTGGTACTAAACCTATCAGACTTGGGTTATTCTTTTGGATTGTCTACTATTACTTAAATTTCATTGTTTGTTATAGATGTTTATGTGGTTGATATCCTCTTGGTTTAATTTTGATAGGTCAGTTGGATCTAGAAATTAATCTATTTCTTCTAGATTTTCCAGCTGATTAGAATTTTTTCAAGGTATGCCCTAATGATTTTCTGCATTTTATTTTATATGTTATGATATTTAGTTATTCATTTCTCATTTTATTAATTTAGGTATTTTCTCCTTTTATTCAGTTTGACTAAGGGTTTATCATTCTTATTTATGTTTTCAAAGAACTAATCTTTCCTAAAAACTTTCATTGTATCTTTTTAGTCTCCATTTAATTTTTTTTGTCATAGTCTTTATCATTTTTTCCCTGTCTTCTAATTTGGGGCTTGGAATATTTTTGTTTTGCTAGCAGCTTGAGGTACATTGTTAAGCTACTTATTTGAGATTTCTGTTTTTTTGGTTAAAATGCTCACAATAATAAACTTTTCCTTTAGCACTGCATTTAGTTTTTCCCAGAGTTTCTGATAGTTGTATTTTCATTTCATTAGATTATAGAAATATTTTTAGTTTACCTTTATGCCTGCAATGATTCATTCAATAATGTCATTCAATAATGAATTTTTTTCAGCCTCCTTGTGTTTGATTATTTTCTTTATAGATTCCTTTGTTGTTGATTTATTGTGTTATTCTACTGTGATCTGATAGACTAGAGGGGGGTAATTTAAACCGTCTTATATTTATTGAGTTGCTTTATGTCCTAAAGTAAAATTTATTTTGGGCTGCTGAGAAGAATGTGAATTCTGCAGTTGTTGGATGAAATACTCTGTACATGTTTAAGATAAGTTATTATATATTGATACTTAAATTTGAAGTTTTATTTGTGTTGTTGATAATTCTGTGTTATCTGCCTATTGTTGACAGTAGTCTCCCACAATCATCATTATTATTATTATTTTGTTGTTGGATCTATCTTTGCTTCTAAACCAGGTTTGTTTAATGAAACTGGGAGTAACAATATTTGGTGAATACATGTTAACAATTATTATGTTCTTCTCTTCGACTGTTTATTAATATAAAGTGACCTTCTTTGTATCATTCCATTAGCTCTGTTTTGACATCTGTTTTTGTCAGATTTCAGCATAGTTAGCTTGTCTGCTTTTGGGAACTATTTGCTTGGAATATATTTCTACATTCTTTTATAATAAACCAAAGTTAGAGTTGTTTCTTGAAGAAAATACATGGCTGGATCTGCTTTTTAACCCAACCTGCTGTTTTATGTGTGTTGAATGGAGAACTTCGACAATTAATAGTCAGTGCTAATGTTGAAAAGCATGTAATATTTCCTGTCATTTTGTTGTTTCTATGATGATTTTTTGCTAATAATCCTTATTTACCAAGCTAATTGTCTAGTAGGATTTATTGTGTTCTGCATTTTCCTAGCTGCATTTATCATCACCTTTGCTCATAAAGATTAGGATATGAAGCTTTTTCCAATGCAGAGCAAGCAGTCAATGCAGATGATAGTTCAGACTATAAAACAATCTCAATACATTTAATACAATTGAAAGCATATAGAAAATGTCCCTTGGAAGTAATAGAATTAAGTTAAAGATAAACCATAGTAAGTTATCTTCAAAAATTAACCCAACATATTTGAAAAATAAAGAGTGTATTTTAATATATAAATTTCTTTTTGTTATTTTTTGGCTTCAAACTCACTACATTGCCTAGACTGACCTTGAACATAAAATCTTCCTGCCTCATTGTCTTGAGTGCTTAGATTGTAGGACTGTACCACCATACCTTGTAAATAGCACATTTTAAAACAATGAATAATAAATTGTATCAGTATTTAGAAAATATTTCTAGTGAAAAGATTAGGAAGAAAAGTATCATAACATGTATGATACAGCTAAAGCAATATCTTAAGGAAAGTTCCTAGCATTAGTTCTTAATATTAGGAAGAATAAGGCCTACTAAAATCTGAATATAATATTTCTATTCAAGAGTATTTAATTACAAGAATCATGTAAGGTCAGTATCCATAGCAGGGAGTAAAATCTAGAGAACAGAAATAAATATTTCAAGCCACGAATATTTTAAAAAGTAAATTGATTTATTGCAAGGGCACATTAATTTGATAAGCGCAAAAGCAAAGATGAAGAAGAAAGAAGAGAATGTATTGCCAGGCACCAGTAGTTCACTCCTGTAATTCTAGTTACTCAGGAAACTGAGATCAAAGGATTGCAGTTCAAAGACAGCCCAGGTAGGAAAGTTCATGAGACTCTTATGTCCAACCAAATACCAAAATCCTGGAAATTGAGCTGTAGTTCACAGTAGTAGAATAGTAGCCGTGAACACAAATGCTAAAAAAAAGTGCCTAGGCCCTGAGTTCAATCCAGGACTGGTACAAAAATAATTGTCAAAGCCAGGTGCTGGTGGCTCACACCTGTAATCCTAGCTCCTCGGGAGGCTGATATCTGAGGATCACAGTTCAAAGCCAGCCCAGGCAGAAAGTCTATGAAAAGAGCTGTGGCTCAAGTGGTAGAGAGCTAGCTTTGAGCAAATGGAGCTCAAGGACAGTGCCTAAGCCCAGAGTTCAAGCTCCAGGACTGGCAAAAGAAAAAAAAGAATGCCACAATAAAAGTTATTAGAAATTCTACAGACATATAAAGTATTGTGATGAATAATTTTATACCAACAAGTTAGATAAGGGGAACAATTTTCTTGGAAAATACCACTTACTAAAACAAACAGGATAAAACAGAAAATGTGAATGTCTGTTATCTAGTAAATAAATTGCACATTTGTTGAAAATTCCTACAAAGAAAGGCTTTCCAAATGCTTTACTGTTTTTTTCCAATTGATACAGAAAAAACCATACACATGATGGGCTGCCTTATGATGTTTTGATACATATGTATTGTTCAAACTAGCGTGTATCTAGCTTCTCAAATGTTCATCGTTTCTTTGCGATCAAACATTCAAAATGCTTTCTTCTAGCTGTTTGAAATGTGTGGTACAATGAATCTTAAGTTGAACATTTCCTTCTACAGGCTCACTGGGACGTAATTCTAATGAACTTGAGCCCCCCGCCCCCCATGTCTCTCAGCTGTGGATTCCCTCATCAAAAAGGTTACCCAGTACTGTCCTATCTATCCAGGAACCTGTGGTGCCTTCCAGCTACCTCTCAGAATAAAACAATACATTTTCCTTTGGTTTTCACTTTTCTCTGTGAAGGTGAGAGATACGGTTGAAAACCATAATTCCCAAAATGGTCCCCTCACTTTAGCAAATGTTTCCCATTCATCTCCAATAGGACCTCCTCTTTTCTGTTTTGGTACTGTCACTGTGTTCTGGTAGAATTTGCTACCTGGTTTAAACAAAATCAAGTCCTACCCTCCTCTCCAATCCTAACTCACACATGCTATTCCATTTCTTCTGAAGACTCTAACCAAAATCAGTTTGGGCCTAACTTTGAATTTCTAAGCATCTCTGGATGTTTGAACATGCCATATATACCTATGTCATAGCATTTTTCTTTGTGACACCATTTACTTTTTCTTTGAATGATAGGGATGAAGAAAACCACAGTGATTTTTCTTATTTCTGAATTATAGATTTTGGCAAAGTTAAATAGTATGTTTTGCTCTAAAATATACCTTTTATTCTATTATTATTATTATTATTATTAAGGGTTTTTTTATTGTGAAAATACCATACAGAGGGGTTACAATTACATGAGCAAGGAAATGAGTACATTTCTAATCAAGCATTGTTGCCTCCTCCTTTGTTTCCCTTTACCATCCCTGCCCTCCCATCTCCCCCTCTTCCCACACTGGCCCCCCACCCTGCCAAAGTTGTAAAGTTCGTTTTTCCACATAACGTCTTGTACATCTCATTGTTGCAATGGGTCCACCTGTATCACGATTTAAACAATTTGTTTTTTCCCTTCCCCTTCCACAAATTATACCAACATCAAATACAGTGAAAGCAGGGGTTATACTGTGGGGGAAGGACATACAAAGTAACAAAGAAATCATCTTATAAATATGTTAGCAACAATAGCAAGAAAGAAAAACCATTTGAGTCCTTATCTTGGGGTTAATTTTGCCTAACATCAACTTGTCTGACCGTTTCTCTCTAAGTAACAAAGAAATCATCTTATAAGTATTTTAGAAACAATCGCAAGAAAGAAAAACCATTTGAGTCCTTATCTTGGGGTTCATTTTGCCTAACATCAACTTGTCTGACCGTTTCTGATTGTCTCAGACTAAAATACAGCTTTTAAAACCAACCAACCAAATAAACAAACAAAAAAGACCCCCCCAAAAGTAATCTTGCCAATAGCCTTTGATCAACTTTCAAAGAACTAAGTCCTAAAGTAGCTGTCATGACTGAGTGACTCCTTGAAGAAATTAACTAGTCTAAGCAGTAATGGTTCAAGGGTGAGCTCATAAACAACATGCTGAAAGACAAAACCAATGTCTATGAAGGACCCTTGTGATGGCTTATTTCTATGTTTTTGGGGAATTCACTTAATATGTTGACAGTTCTCTACCTTCAAATGATGAGAAGGCTGGGTTTAAGATTTGGTATCTTTAGGATCCTTTAGTCCGTGATAGAAGAACAATGAATCATCATTTCTTCCAAATCAGATGTTTGTCTATTTATTTAGAAGCAAACTATCTTATTCTGAAAAAAATGAAGTTAAGTCAGTTTTCAAAATATGCAACTTTATATGTGTGTGTGTGTGTGTGTGTGTGTGTGTGTTTTACATTACTAGGCCTAGAACTCAGGAACTTGTACTCTTGCCTGGACTTTTCACTTAAAAATGGTACTCTATCACTTGAGCCACATTTACACTTTTACACTTTTGCTGGCTAACTGGAAATAAGACTCTTATGGATTGTCTGCATGGATTGGCTTCAAATTTCAGTCTTCAGATCTCAATTTCCTGAGTAGTTAAAGTTACAGGCATGAGACACTGGCTTCTGGCTGACTTTACTTTTAAGTAAAAATAAAAAGGGGTGAATGGCCAGTAAATGGTAGTAAAATAAGAGAAAGGTAGAGGGAAAATCAGTACAAAAAGTAAGATGATGAGCGTGGGGTTTTTGTACAGAAAGTATGTCCTGAGATGGAATCCACTTGCTACAGATGGGCCGCTAATCTGACTCGAGATGTCTAGCAGCCAACTCAGACATGAGAGCATGATCGGTTACATGATTCATTAGCTCCTCAAGTAAAAAAAAAAAAAACCAATCGGCTGTTTAAAAGCATAACTATTTTGGGTACTGAGCACGAAGGGACATTTTCTGTTCTTAACAGTGATGTTCAAGTGATTAAAAGAAACTGGCACAAGAGTTGAGGAAGTGACAGAAATTTCCCTTTTAATTTTCTTGAGGGTTTTTGCTCATTTGTTTTAGGATTCCACTCCTCTCTAATTTTCTTTGTTTTAGTTTTTAGTAAGCGTGTCAGCAGTAAGAGTAGCTTTGTCAAAGACTGAGGTGAAAAGAAATTTTTACCTATAAAGAATTTACAAGGAACTTAGTGACTAAGAAACAAGGACCAGGCCAAGAGTAAAGAAATCACAAGATTTTAGGGCAAATCAAGGACAAATAGGAAGCCAGAAGCCATCTGGACAGATAGAGCGTGTGCCAAAGCCCTGAAGTAGCAAAGCCTAGGTTTCATGCAAATCTAAGCAAAATGAGCTAATAGGTGGGGTGAGGTGATAATATAATTATAATGAGTAAATTTATCCTAACAGCAAGACTTAATAGCATCTTTTCTGTGTTTTCATTTTACTGATGTTATTTCTAGAAAAGAAGCTATATTTAATTATAACATAATTGATCCAAAAGGACTTCTACGTTGAGGGTACAATTAGCACTGAACATGAATCCATTATGAAGGAAGAAAAGGAAATTGGAAAATGATTAAATGACATGGATAGATATTTCATAAAGGAAATTTGTATTTGCATGACCATTTGTATAGCTGATATGCAAAAAATACTCAATTCAGTTATAAAAAATTGTGCCAGTCCTGAGGCTTGAACTTAGGGCCTGAGAGTTGTCTCAGAGCTTTTTTTTTGCTCAAGGGTAGTGCTCTACTATTTGAGCCACAGCTCCACTTTTGAGATAACAGTCTCAATTGATTAATTGGAGATAACAGGCTCACAGACTTTCCTGCCTGGGCTGACTTTGAATTGTGATCCTTAGATATTAGCCTCCTGAGTAGTTAGATTATACGGGTGAGCTACAGGAGCTCAGTTTTTTTTAAATTTTACTTCTAATTACAAATGCTTATTAAAACAACAATGATACACTAGCATTATCTACCAATTACATGACAATTTTTAATTTAAATTATAATGTACAGTTTTTATTCTCTCATCTACTGCTGGAAGTAGATATATGCCAACAGGACTTTTATGAAGTACAGTTTGGTAATATTTACAAAATTCCTTAAAATCAGGATACATTATAACCTACAAATTTTGTTTCTAGGAACTTGATCTTTTTAAAAAATAATTTAATTGTAAAGGTGATGTACAGAGGGTTATAGTTACACACATAAAGTAACGAGTACATTTCTTGTCGAACATTGTTACCCCTTCCCTTCTTTTTCTCCCACTTTCCCTTCCCCTGACTTTCCCTACCCCAAGTTGTAAAGTTCATTTCCAACCTAGTGTCTTGTGTGAATATTGTTGTTGCATTGGTTCATCCTTTGTCCTTTGTCTCATCATTTTGTTGCTTCCCTTCCTCTCCCCAAATCAGATAAATGTATATGCAGGACACAGGGTACTAAACTCAAAAACAGTGACAACAGGGGATAAACCAAAGGGAAAACAAGAGAGAAAAAAGAAATAACTTCATAGTACATTAAAACAACAACAACAACAAAGAAAAACCTCTTGTTTCCATATTTTGGAGTTCATTTCAATTTGGATCATTTTGTATGGTCATACTTACATAGATATTGAGGTAATGTGAGTTTTTTACAAATGAGGGAAACCATGGAGCCTATGTTTCTTTGGGTCTCCCTTACTTCATTTAATATGATTTTTTTCCAAGTCTTTCCATTTCCTTGTGATGTCATTCTTTCTGATGAAAGCATAGAATGCTAGCGTGTGTGTGTGTGTGTGTGTGTGTGTGTGTATCACATTTTCTTGATCCATGTGTCTAATCTGGGTTGGTTCCATATCTTAACTGTGGTAAATAATGCTATGATAAACATAATTGTGCTGGTGGCTTTAGTGTGGCCTTGTTGGTGTTTGGGTAAATGCCCAGGAGCATGATTGCTGGGTCATAGGGGAGCTCTATGTTTTAGTCTTTTGAGGAACCTCCATACTGCTTTCTAGAGTGGTTGAACCAGTTTACATTCCCACCAACAGTGTAGTAGTGTTCCCTTTTGGCCACATCCCTGCCAGTATCTACTGTTATTTGTTTTCTTGATAATGGCCACTCTAACTGAGGTGAGATGGAATCTCAGTGTGATTTTGATTACATTTCTTTTATGGCCAGAGTTGTTGAACAATTTTTCATGTGTCTATCGGCTATTTTTGTTTCCTCTCCAGAGAAGTCTCTTTTTAAATCTTTAGCCCATGTATTAAGAGTGGTTGTTTCTTTGAGGATTTTTTTAAATTGGAGGTTTAATTTTTTGAGCCCTAGGTATATTTTTGATATGAGGCCCTTGTCTGTTAGCTAGTGAAATTCTTCTCCCAATCTGTGAGCTTTCTATGTATCTTGCTAGCTATGTCCTTTGTCATGCAGAAGCTCTGCAGTTTAATGCAATTCCATTTATCCAGCCTTTCTTTGATTTGTTGTGTTTCTGGATCTTTATTTAGGAAGTTTTAACCTGTGCCAAGGAGCCATAATATCTCAACTATCCCTTCCTGTAATATTTTCATGGTGTCTGCTCTTACCTCAAGGTCTTTGATCTATTTGTAGTTGATTCTGTTTCAGGGTGATAGTAGTTTTCTACATGTATATAGCCAATTCTGCCAGCACCATTTGTTGAAGAGGCTGTTTTTCTTTCATCTGATAATATTGGCTCCCTTATCAAAGATTAAGTGGCCAGAAGTCTGTGGGATCATGTCTGGATCTTCAATTCTATTCGATTGGTCCTCAGGCCTATTCATGTTCTACCAAGCTGGTTTTTTTTTTTTTATAACTATGGCTTTATAATAGACTTTGAAGTTTGGTATTGGTATTCCTCTAGCACTGTTCTTCTTGCTAAGTATTGCTTTTGCTATGTGGAGTCTTATATTATTCCATATGAATTTTGGATTACTTATTCTATTTCATTAAAGTATGTTGTTGGGATATTGATGGGTATTGCATTGAATTTGTAGATAGCTGTGGGAAGTTTTGCCATTTTCACAATCTTAATCCTCCCAATCCAGGAGCATGGGAGGTTTTTTCCATTACGTTAAATCTGCTTTAATTTCCTTTTACAGGTTTTTAAATTTTTCATCATAGAAGTCCTTCACCTCTTTGGTAAAGTTAATTCTTAGGTATTTTATTTTACTTTTTGAGGCTATTACAAAAGGAGTTGCTTTTCTGATTTCAGCCTCATTCTTCCTATTGTTGGCACATAGAAAAGGTACTGGTTTTTGTAAGTTAATTTTATACCCTGCTACTTTTATATCAGCTCAAATAACTTGGGAGAGGTGTCTATGGAGATCTTTAAATGCAGGATCATGTCATCTGCAAAGAGGGAGAGTTTTATTTCTTCTTTTCCTCTTAGAATCCCCTTTATATTTGTCTCTTGCTTTATTGATCTGGCTAGGAATTCCAATGCAATATTGAAGAGAGTGGAGAGAGGGGACATCCTTATCTTGTATGTATGTGAAAGCATACAGCCTAAGATCAAGGCAAGGAAATCACAAATTCAAAGTCAGTTTGGACTGCCTAGTGAGACTGTCTCAAAAAGCAAAATAATGCCAAGGATGTTCATTTTAATTTTGAAATGCTTTCTAGAATATTAAGGCTAAATAATATCAATTGGGAATTTCTTCATAGGTTATAATTTACCTATATATTACTATTCTATGCATTCAAAAATCGAGGATATTATAATAGAATTATTTGTTTGAACAGATATACCTCCTTTTGTGTTCAAAGCAAGTTATATCATCAGTGTGTTATAAGCTTCAGTAATCAAGATAGTTTGATATCAGTTTAGGTATCAGTTTATACCTAATTAATAGAATTAGTTACTAGAATCAAATAGAGGCCAGAGATAGATGAGATAGATGAAAATACATAGACTAATATATAGACTATAGATGAACTAATTCTCAACATAGGCACAAAATATTTGAGAGGAAAATGTAAACACGTTAAAATCTTAGAAGAACCAGATACCCATATGGGAAGAAATATCTCAGTTCCTACCTCACACTATATACCAAAAATGTAATACAAGATGGATTATAGACCTTAACATATCAATTTGAAAAAGCTTCTAGAGAAAAGGTAAGAGAATATCATTGCAGTTTGGGGAAAGGCAAACATTTCTTATATAAGTCACAAGAACACTACCTATAAACCTATAAACCATTGAAATTTCTTCTTATAAAAACATAGCATTAAGTTGGGTGCCAGTAGCTCTATGCCTAGCTACTCATGAAGCTGAGATCTAAGATTTGCAGTTTGAAGCCAGCTTGGGCAGAAAAGTTCATGAGATTCTTAGTTCTAATTAACCACTAAAAAGCCAAAAGTGGAGCTATGGATCAAGTGGTAGAGTGCTAACTTTGAACAAAGAAGCTCAGGAACAATGCCTAGGTCCTGAGTTCAAGCTCCAGGACTGGCAAAAAATATTATCATTAAGAGATGGGTAAAAATGTTGAAAGGGTTGACATTGATCAAGAAATAGCATATTCAATAACTGCTTTGTTAAATGGCAAAAAATAAAATAAAAACAAAAAGTTCTATCATAGACTGGAATTAAATATTTGTACTACATATTTCTAGAAAGTGCCAATAATCCCATCAACTCAGACACTTCCCAATTTTAAATAAAACGATATACAAACGGACAATAAGCACACAAAAAGAGGCTCAGTAATCTTAGATGCTGGGGAAATACAAACTAAAACCACAATGAGTTGTTACTAATGCTCACCAGATACTGTTTCTACATGTTAGGAAGCAGATGTAGCAATTGGAGCTTTCATCAATTGCTGGTGGAAATTAAAATGAAATGCCTACTTTTGAAATTTGTTTGACAATTAAAAAAATTTAACATTAGAAATGCATCTACCTTTTGAATTTGCAGTAAGTCAGTTTATAACTAAGATAAATGAAAACATGTTTTCACAAAAGACTTGTCCAAGAATGTTCATACCAGTCTTATTTACATTTGCCCCAAATCAGATACAACACAAAGGCCTTCATCGGGACAATGAATAGCAATTTGTGATATATGCTCAGAAAATAGGGTACTCATCAGCAAAGTGAAGGAACTGATATGTTAACAACATGGGTGAATCCACACAGGCAACACTGAGTAAAAATACCGTTTGATTCTATTTTCAAGAAAAAAAAATGATTCTATGGTTAAAATAAAAAAATTTGAACAGTAGAGGACTTTGTTGAAAGTGGGCAGAATAACTGGGAAGGGGATGAGGAAATTTTTGGACTCACAGAAATACTTTATGATTGGTAATGACTGCATGGATGAGTACATTTGTCCCTACACATCAAATGTACATTAAAGTCTCCACAGTTTGCTTGTGGAAACATTTTTGAAAATATACCCACCATCCCTGCCTTTGACTTTCTTGTCTCCTTCTACATTGTTTTAGGCTTGCTCTGTGACAGTCCCAAAATGCAGCAGAAGTGCAGAAGGTTGGCATATGTGAGACACTGTGGCTTCCACTATGGCCTTGATTTCCATGTTCCTTGTTCACTCATTTGCTGGGAAATCCAGCAGACACCTGTTACAGGCACTTAAGCAGCCCTTGGGAAGAGAACTAAAACATCTACTTAATAACCAATGAGGAGTGGGGACTACCAACAATTAAGGCAGGTGTGGGAATGGCTGGTTCATGTTTAGATGACCAGTGTGGCTGACACTGGACTTTTATGGGAGTCCTACCACCAAAACCATCCCAATTCCAGAGTGCTGACCTAAGGGACTCTAAGTTAACAAATCCTTATTTTTTTAAAGCTACAGCATTGTGATAGTAGTCAATATATATTTCTGTCTCTTAGTTTTGAAATAAAAATGAAAAATAAAACAAGCAATATTGTATAGTGTACTGGTCCATTTCTTTTTTGTGCTGTACCTCAAAGTATTAATAACAATTATCTAATTATCTGGGTGATAGGTAGTTCTTACTTCTTTATGTTTTTGAACATTTTTATTTTATACAAATATTATAATGTGCAAAATAAAAAAACATGATTATCCTTTTGTGTATCAAGTATTGCCAGAGATTTCCATGGAATCTGTCTTCTTCTAATATCTCGAGCAAGGGCAGTCATGGGTTTAGTACCTTCACAATTTTTTTGGGGGGGGAAGTAAAGTTTATTTTTAAATTTAGTATGTGAGATCTTTCTCCAATTTACTTTTAAGAAACACTTGTCTTCTATTCCTAAAGCTAAAAGGAAACTAAGAAATAGAAACAGTGCCCCATTTTTTTAACTGGGTATGGTGTGACATACCTGTAATCCCAGGTCAGAGGAGGCTGAAGCAGGAGAATCACAAGTTCAAAGTCCTGCATAATGAGACACTGTCTTAAAATTCAAAAACAAAATCATCAAACTAGTGGCCACTTTAAAAGCCTTCTTCCCTGCCTAATATTTGAAAGAAGGGTGAATATTGACGCAACTGTATTTCTTCTTCTCTATTGCTATTAAAGCCATTATCATGTGCCTTCCTTCCTTTTTAAATTTTTTAAAAGTCAAAACCACCCAACTTATTTTTAAAAGAAGTCCATAAGGAAAAATTTGTATTAAGCGAATTAACTCAGATCCAAAGAAACACAGGCTCCATTGTTTCCTTCATTTGCAACAATTAGAATGTGTCTGGGATATTCTTAGGAGAGGATTACAATGGCTCAAAGCAATGTGTATCTGACCATATAAAATGATGCTTATCAAAATTAACTCCAAGAAATGGAAACAAGAGGTTTTAATTTTTTTTATTATACTGTTTGTTTCTTTCTTTTGTCCCCCTTTGCTTTCTTTCCAGTTGTCACTGTTTTTTATTTCTGTATCCTTTGTCTTGTGTGTAAGTTTATCTGATTTGGGGAAAAAAACAGGAATCATAGAAATGCTGGGACAGAGGGTGAACCAATGCAACACTGATACTCACAGGAAGGGAAGATTGGAGGGGAAAACATGGGTGAGAAGAAGGGAGGGGTTATACTGTTCAAAAAGAAGTATACTCATTACCTTATGTAACTGTAACCCTTCTGCTTACAATAAAATTGAGATTAAAAAAAGAGAAGAGCAATATGAACAAAAATAAAAGAAGTCCATAAGTACTAACTTGTTGCTTCTCACCCTAAAACATCTTCTTCATTTTTGTTTACCTAGACAAGTATGACTTACATGGTGAGCCTGAGTGAGACCAGAATCTAGGTTGAGGCTGAAAGCCAGATCTAGAACTACATAGTGACCAAACTTGAGGCCCCAGTATATGCCAAGTGCAGGATGATGAGAGCTCCCTAGAGTCCAGGGATCCTTTGAGCTAGTTTCCCTAGCACCTTGTGGATTCCTTGTTCTATGAGATCACCTTCAATTTTCTACCATGGTCTCAGACACACCATGAAAACAGCCATGATCTTGAAGTTAGCTGGCCACTGTGATGTTCAGTGGATAGGGGTATATTGCTGGCACAGTGCACACACATTTTGGTAGACACAGCCATGATCTAGTAAGTGCCGGTGATGACAGGCACCCAGCTATCTTAGTTTACATTTTCAAGGTCTTGTTGGAAAGATATGACACAGAAAATTTCAGTACCCAGGAGGTGATTAAGTCTGTTTCCTATGACTAAGTAGATTCTGCAGTCAGTATTCTTCATGTTCAGTGATGGTTTTCCAGAGCTCTGCCTGGGGGCTCCGGGGTCTTATTGATCAGCTAGTGCTTGGAAGATGAAAGAAATAATGCAATGGCCACGTCATACAGGCTATCAGTTATTGATCAGACCCAAACTACTTGGACAATTAGAATGAAGCCATGGGATAAGATGAAACAGGTGGATATGCAAATGTATATTTTTGTGCAATTGTTGGTGTATCATTCAATATAAACTTAAAGAACTGCATTTAATTTAAAATCTTCATTAAATCATTCCTCTTAGAACACAAGATTTAAGACAAGAGTTCTGTTTGGGAACTTTAAAAATATTATTTGATGATAAACATCAGTTTTGCCAATTAAAGTTGATCTTAGCTTCCAAACTAGGTGGAACAATGCTCACGATAAATCACCTACAAGGAATTTGAAGAAAATTAAAACAAGTATAAAAGGAAAAAGAGAGAGAGAGAGAGCTATTAGAACCCCTGTTCCTACACTCACTCACACAGTTACAAGGGAACATCTCTTCATATCTCAAATGTGTCCTGTGGTGACTCCAGGTGAAGTACATCAGGTGAGAAGTTATTTTCCCTGGACTGTTACAACAAACCTTCAAGCTTCATGCAGAATTGTAACCATAAAACTAAAATCAGAATTGCATTTTGAAGGTATAATTTCAGTTTGAGTTTTGTTTCCAAAAGGTCATTTAACTGTAGTGAATTCGTTTTCTTTAGCTGCCATAGCAAATGACCACAAACTCAGCCACTTACACAACAAATTTATTTGCTTGGAGTCCTAGGGGCCAGAATTCCAAAGCCAAGGTGTTAGCAGAGTTGGTTCTTAGGAAGCACTGAGGAAGATCCTTTTACATGTCTCTTTTCTGGATTTTCATGGCTGTCATGAAGATAACCTTGGGTGTTCCTTGAATTGTGGTTGCTTAGATCTAATTCCTTCCTCTGTCTTCATGGGCCTTCCTGTATGTATTTCAATGTCTTGCATCTCTCTTTTTCTAAAATAAAAACAGAAATCACTGGGTTTGGGATCCATAGTGGATCCAGGATATTCACCTCTGATGATCTTTAATTACTCTGCAAAGATTCTATTTCTAAATAAGATTACTCTTGTAGATACTAGGGAATAGAACCTGAATACATCTGTCTGAGAGATAGGTCCACGGTTTAATGCACTACAGATATTTTTTGTTTTTCATTACATATTGATTGATGCTAATGTTTAGCCATTGATCATCATGTTAGGGTCTAGATTTAGAGCTCTTCAAGCCATCAGAAAGACAGAATGAGAACCTCCAAGGCTATCTTGAGACAGTAGAAAGTGGTTTGGCCACTGCTACTGCTGCTGTATCTGTTGAGGCTGACATCCAAGCACAAGTTCTCTTAGTCCAGATAGGAAAGACCATACCGGCTAGAAAGAAGCACAGCATCTTCCTGGAAGTGGTGGGATTTGCTTTTCTCCTTGCTTCAGTCAGGAGAGCTACTAGAAAGCATCCATATGTGCTTGGGTTTTCATGTATTTGCAAGATTGTGGCAGGGAAAATCTTGCTTTTGCTACTAAAGTTAAATTAAGAGACATCTTAAGCAGTTAGGCAGCCAATGAAGAAGCAGAATGTGCTTGACTCCAGCTCTGAAGATGTGAAAAAGGCTGCTGGGAAAAGTCCACAGTTGTCATGCAGGAGAGGCTGGAGGTTGAAGATAGGACACAAAGAAGGAAGACAGACTTGGTAGGACAGCCTAGGGCCTGTGGTGGGCTACAGGCTGGGACAATGCACTGTGGACAGTTCAAGGAAGAGTGAAACACACATGGAAAGCTGTATATTGGAAAGTGGTGAGCTGCTGACAGGCCTGTGGTGATTGAGTTGTCTTTATTTTCACCCTTTGCAGGAGCTTCATTTGTTTCCCACTTATTTTGGCTTCTTGTGGACCCTTTAGCCTGTTAGTGTCTTGTTTTACACTAATCACAAGTGGCTGCCATTGCCAAAATATGACACATCCAATTTAGGATCCTGCCTGTTTGTTCCCCCAAGCTCTGCTGGATCGTTTGTTGGAACTTCTTTTTTTTCTTACTCTTATTAGTGTGTCATTTTCCAGAGTGTTGCTCAAACTGCACAGCTCGATAGCAGTCTTTAGGCTCAAAAAAGATGGAGCTTGTCTGTGAAGTTTATCCAGTTATGGTTGATTTGATTTGTGGTGTGTGTGTGTGTGTGTGTGTGTGTGTGTGTGTTTAATTGGTTGCTAAACTGGAGTGTTATAGAGATCCAGGATGGGTGGCAATGTCTTGCGGTCTGAATTAAAATTGTTGGCCAGAGCTGAATTCTAGATGCTGCTTTGTTTCTCTTGAGAAATGAGTCAGACACATTGCAATGTGGCCCTGGGACTTTATTTTCCAGACCCAAAGCAGGGACCCCAGATGAAGTATATGAACTTCGTTGAAGGAGTGAGAAAAATTCCTAGTTATATTGTTATGAGCATTCTGACCTGAAAGTATTGAAAAAGATTTAAAAGAATCTAAAAAGATCTCAAGATCTAAACAGATCTAAGTGGGATCAGAGAAGGTGTATGTAAGAATAACAACACACATACAAGAACATTCATTGGCCTTATGGTCACAGGGCTGACTGCATCCACTCTGGCCAGCAGATGAAAAGAACATGAATCCCATTAGCAGATGTGACATCCACAGACAATGTTGGCCTCCCATTGCTTTAAAGGCAATTCAGCCTAAAGAGTTGATCTATTTTTCTTTCATTGCAATACTGGGATTTGAACTCAGGTCCTTGAGTTTTCTCAGCTTGACTTGCTCAGCTGGACCTCTATTACTTGAGCTGTGCCTCCAGTTCTGCTTTGTTGGTAATTCTTTTGGAGAAAGAATCTCATGGACTTTTTTTGGTCCTGGCTGGCTTAGAATCTTGATTCTCCAGATCTCAGCCTCTGGAATAGCTAGGATTACAGATGTGAGTCATTGGTATCTGGCTTTCAAAAGCAGTGTTTTATAAGTATTATAGGTGAACCAAGCCAGATACATAAGACAACACAGAAATCAAATGTATAGACAGAATGTAGGCCAGCAGGTCCTGGGCTAGAAAAGAAGCCCCGACTCAGCAAATGAGCTGAAGAAATTTTGGAGAGTCACAGAAATACTTTAAAACAAGATTGTCATGATGATGGTACAATTCACCAACAAATCAGTATGATACATTTAAATAGATCTAAAAAGAACTAAAAATCTAAACTAGAACTAAAAACTCGTGGGCTTAGTGAAGCACTGGTAGCTCATGCCTGTAATCTTAGCAAGTCAGGAAGTTGAAATCTGAAGATCAAGATTCAGAGCCAGCTCTGACAGATAAACCCAAACCCTATCTTCAGTTAAACAACAAAACCTGGAAGTAAAGCTATAGCTCAAGTGATAGAGCACTAGCCTTGAGTAAAAAAGCTAAGCAAGAGTATGAGGCCCTGAGTGCAAGCCCCAATATTCACACACACACACACACACACACATGCACACACACGCATGCATGCACACATGCACATATGCACACACTCACATGTCATAAGGCTTGCTTCAATTATCATTAAGGTAAAAGGAAAGGAAAATTTATTCCCCCTCCCCCCCCACCATATTTGAAATGACAGCACAATACAAAAATAAAGCCACTTTGTGCACAAGTTTGTCACTTTCACAAGTAAGTTCTAGAGGTCAATGTGGCAATTGCTAGACAATGTGGCCATCTCTAAAACTCTCATCACATAATTATTGTCTCTCATGCCATGAGAATAGATGAAGACATTAAAACTTGGATTCAGCCATAGTTATCTTAAAACACAATTTTTGTAATTTTCAGCTTAACGACTCATAAAGCACTTTCCACAGGTTTCAAGTGTAGGAACTCAAAATCAGAATATAAATGTAGTAGCCCAGGATCTCAGCACCTTCAGTTAGTTCCTGCAGCAGCCAACTGTCTTTTGGGGAAAAAAGAAGCTGCTCCAAGGCTAAACTCAAACCATAAGCAATCTGAAGAACATGGACCAGTCTCCTAGGGCTCAGCAAAATCATGTAGTTTAGGATGCTTATTCTCCAGAGAGGAGAAGCAGCACAATTGTCAAATCAGAGGGATTATTACCATCAAACATAAAAAGAGTAAGAAAATATGAAACACCATTTCCCATGGTATCAATGGCATATATGTAAATAGAAATGACTTTGCTAAGAGACAGAAGCATGAGATGATGTTACATGAAACACATTTGGATTGCTTTTTCAGTAGGAGCAAGTATGGAAATGTGTGTCTGGATAGTCAACAAAGAGTTGGCAAAAACAAACTTCCTTCTCTTTCCCCCAATGGAGGGACACTGGTTTCCACTTGGAAACGAATTGGTGGCTCTTTCGCAAACTGTGATTGTGATATCACTGCAATTATCACCTATCCTTTCTTGGCTACCCAGGTTTTGATCTATCTTTGGCTCAGGATTTCAGAGAGAAAGATCATATTTTAAGGCTTGTGCGTAGATTCTTCTCTGCAAATCTTTCAGTCCAGGTAACAGTCCTGAAGTACCCCTTGAAGAGAAATGCAGTCTATGTTAGAAGATTTTGGGGCTCGGGGACACCTTTGCTGTGTTCTCTATAGAGAATATGACTAGGCAGCATTGCATTTTACAGATTTTAAGCAAGTATGGAGATATTAGATATTCCAGACACACAAGCATTTTCTCTAAATTGTACAGTGAAAATTTGGCCCTGTCTGATCCTGAGATTATTGCCTTCAATGGAGTGTAAAAGAGTCTCTCAGATTCAGAGTTTTAAACTCATCTTTTGAAATGGCACAGATGAAACTTGCTTATCATTGTACTTACTGAATTTCATTACAGGACTGTTGTGTTTGTCAACGGGTGGTCGAACACCACAGCTGACTTCCCTAGTTATCAGAGTCTAGCAGCCTCAGGTTCGCTTTCCATTCTGCCCTATGTACATTATCACTGTCCAGCCAGAGGGGGACTCAGTGGGTCCCCAGCAACCTCAGTGCTCGGAGTATGCTGGGAGGAGCAGTATGGCTGTCTCAGAGAGACAAAGATGTCCTTCCGTTTACCTGCCATTACTCTTACAATGTCTTCCATAAAGAGCTGTTTCTAAAAAGGCATGGCTATCTCAAGTTTGTAAATCAGCTAAGAAAATCATCTGAGGAGAGAGGGTCAGCAGAAGACAGAGATAGCCAGCCCTGACACTGGATATAAAATTGAGTCATCTCCAGGCCTGGTTCACAGCTCAGCTACTGAAATCCAATTGGCTTGTAAGGTTCATGGCTGAGGCAGATGGACAGAGAACATGGTCTCCTCTTATTCAACTCTTACTAGACAATCAGATGACTTGGCCTAAATCACATCAGTCAAGTGGATTTAGTTAGAAAGACGCAGATTTGAGAGGGGGGGTGAGAGAGAGAGAGAGAGAGAGAGAGAGAGAGAAGAGAGAGAAAGGGGGGTAAAGGAAAGGAAATAGAGAAAAATTATTTCAACTTGTACATTAAAATGGTAAGTACATCTTTTGTTCCTATTTCTCAAATTCTGAAAGATTGTTGGGGGGGTCACAATTGTGTTATTTAATGAAGTCTGAGACTTTAATTATGTTGTCCTTATTGATTCAAAAGTTATTTAGGGCAGCAATTAAAAATACACTCAAGTTTTCTAAGGTTTTTAGTTTAAATCTTTGTGACTGGGTGTAAACATATGTAAACATATGTAATCATATGTAAACATATGATTCCTGAGCAAGTGGGTCACAGAAGGTTTACTTTTTTGAACTCAAAAGTTGTATTTATAATCTATCGTTGTAGGCAATCCATACACAATTAAAAAGTCTTAAGCTTATTTATGTAATCCTCACCAATTAAGAGCCTGAGATCCAAATTGGAATTTGAATCCAGGTTAAAGCAAAATCTAAGAGACTCTATCTTTAAAATAACCAGCAAAAATCTGGACTGGAGGCATGACTCAAGTGGCAAAGCACCAGTCTAGTAAGTAAGGCCCTGAATTCAAACCATGGTACAGAAAAAAAAAGGTTTAAAAGAATAGCATGATGTATATACAAAGTTTATTTGTAGATTTTAAAAAAATACATTTTTGGTTCATTTGATGTATTTATTAGTTGCTATATAGCCACTGTGGAGATACTTCATTGAAATTTATTCCCTTTGACCATATTCAATGTCTTTGGCTTGACATTTACTTTGCCTGCCTTTGTTTTGTCTTTGTCTTTGTTTTGTCTTTGTCTTTACCTAGTATAAACCCATTTTTAAAAATTGCACTATCACTTGGAATAACTTTTGTAAAAATCCCCTGATTATAATTTATTTTCTAATTAAATTTTAGACTTTTTGTTTGCAACTTAAAGTTTAAGTCGTTGGTATTTATATTAATGAGAGAGAACTATTTATATTAATGAGTGGAACTAAAGAGTTCCTTTTCATATCATCTTGTTTTATATTTTATAGTCCTGATTTCAGGGAGATAGTTCACTTTTTGTCACTGAGACAAAATACTTGACATAACCCACTTAAGTGGGGGAAGGGTTGATCTTGACTCACAACTTCAGGGTTTTTAGTCCATTGTCTTTGGCTGCATTGATTCTGGGCAATGGAGAGATAGAACATGGCATTAAGAACCACATAGCAGAGGCTGCTCATCTTATGGTGGACAGGAAGAAGAGAGGGACAAGAGACCTGGCTTAACCTTCAAAGGCATTTCATCAGTGACCTGTTTCCTCTAGCTAGGTCCCCCCTTCTAAAATTTCTACCAATTCCCAATGTAAAGGCACCAGCTAGGGCTCAAGCCTTCAACATAGGAGCCCATGGGGACATTTCATAGTCAAAGTACAGCTATGGTTTTCAATTTTCACCATTAAATGTTTCTTTTCTTATGAGCTGCACTTAGTAAGATCAAAGGAGTTATTTTTTCTTTCAGGTTCCTTATAATTTTTATTATGAATTAACATTGGGGTTTCTCAGATGCTTTGTAGAGAAGTTTAAAGCTATGAAATAATTAGTAGATAGATTAAAAACACACTCTCTGTACCTTTTTCTGTCCATTTGCCAAATTGTGTTTTTCTAAAAAAGTGTCCATTGCGTTAAATATCTGAACTTATTTATATAAATCTGTCTGTAATATCTATTCTCTGTACATATGTAGCATGTGTATATTTATGTGTGTGTGCAGATTTAGCCTTATTTATTGAAGTATAACTTACAAAATGAATCACACCAAGTTTAAACATAGCATTTGGTGAGTCTGACTTTCTCCCATATTTCCTATTCTTTAATCTTGATTTTAGTTGACATGATTTAAGATATTTTCCTGTTTAAATTATCATTATTATTAATATTATTACATTAATATAATTTAGATCTTGTATCACTGAGAATTTATTTGTAATTATGCATTTATATACCATCTATAATTTATTGAGATCATATTTTATTTGCTTCAGAAATCCTTTATTTCCATTACTTTCCCCTTTCTTGATTTTTTGAAATTGCATGTTATAATGTTTTTGATTCTGACACCTTGAAAATGTCTCTCTACTTTATAGACTTCTTTTTTCCACTGATGTATAGATTGAATATAGAACACATGGCCAGTCTTCCTGTTAATATAATAATATAATATAATATAATAAATTTAGTTTATTTTGTGTGTCAGAAAAGAAATCTGGAAAAAGGACTTACTCTTTTCCTATTTTTTTGGCAACTTCTGTGTTGACAATAGTGGAATATTTCTCTCCTTTGCACAGTAATCCACCAGAATACGATTTCCCTTTCACTGGTTTTGCTTGGCACATAGGGAATTCTTTCAGACCTCAAATTTGTATTCCATTTTCTCAGTTATGTTTGCTCTTATTGCCTCTTTGATAATTGTTTTGTTCTTTGTGTCTAGTGTATTCTTATGAGCACTTGCTACCTGTACCCTGGTCACTCATTGCCCACAATATCTATTAAGTTTTTTTTCATATTTTCCATCTTCAATCCATTTCTCTGTATTTTCAAAAGATAGACTTCATCTCTGCATGGCATCCTCTCAGTGATGCTGGTGCCCTGGCACAGCTTGCTGTGTCTTGCTTCTGATTCATCCTGGTCTTCACTTCAGATCCTTACAATAACAATGTCTGTCAGCATCCTTGCTCTGTGATCAAGCACTTGCCAGGAAAACCTTGTATTAAGAAAACTCTCTTATTAGCCAAAATGGAGCTTCATTAGTTTTGTTCAATAGTGTGTAAATTACTCGCAGCCACTACTGGATATTACTGGCTCAAACTAGTGAAATGTATTGCAAAAGAACTGGCTTCTATCTAACATACTTTTAGCCAAAAACCATTTGAAACACCTTTGTTGTGGATTTTCTGGTATATTTTTTCTTTCTTTACAGTCTGGCATTGGCATTGCTCTCTCAGGAAGGTATCTTACTGTCTTTCATAATTCTGTTTCTACTTGCAATATATCTCGCTGGAATTCCTTGAGTGTTGAAGCTTGTAGATGGTTCAATTTGATTTTTCCATGGTAGAGGTGAATTTCTCCTATTTTCCACCCTACATTCCACTATTGTGGTGATTTGGGAGAGATTTACTAAATTCAATGCCCATCTTACCTGGTAACTGCAGGAGGAATTCCTTTCTATATCTTTCTTCCTTTGCCTGGTGATGGTTTATAATACAACTTTATCTTGGTGTTTTTATTTAAGCACCATTGCCTTTATATTTCCTCTGAGAGAATAATTTTCATGACTCAGCAACTTGTGGCTGAGAAGCCATGTACATTTGACCCCTTCATTGTCTAAAGCAACATCTCAAATAGAAAGTTTAATTTTTATCATGTTATCATAGAAATGATAACAGCAATACTGAGATTCAGAGAAGGGAGAGAGTAGCACAACATGCTTGTGAAAGATCTTGTAATAGGCATAAAGACACCTCAAATTCCAAACCTCAAAGGGCTCTTAATTATAATTTTGTACATGAGGTAGAGAAAGTGACTTGTCTCAGTATGAAGGTTACACTTTGAAGATAGACAGAACTAAACTGAGGTCTAAAAATTATGTGTTTTTTTGCTGTTGTTCTGTTTTTGGGAAAAGCTCTACCTTTTTAGAAAATTGTTTTAGAGAATTTTTCTATTGGATTTTCCAACTACAGCCCTACTAGGCCCTGCAAATTTTACTGGCCTCTTCCCTGTGCATAAATATCAATTTGTAATCCAATGTAGACCACTCAAAATTTTTCCATGGAAATTTAAAATTTGGTGTAAGGAGAACAAGAAATTCCTCTCTGTTGGAAATTTTGGGAAGAGCTGAGATTTGACATATTATCTCTGGAATTACATTGAAGTCTTCTTGGAGAGAATAAAGCTAAACACTGAGAGTATCTTAGAAGAAAAAGTGCTAATATCTGGTTTTGATAAAGTTTTGATTTCATGGTTCTGGATATCATATAGTTAGCTAAGTTTTACTGTACCCGTAGCTTTGTTATCTAGTTCAAGAAAAGCTCTTTTGACCTCAGCTGGGTTGGGTATGATTGCAGTTGACATACTCAAAAGAGTCCTGCCTAATACAGGTGTCTTTAAAAATAGGCAGAAATTGAACAGAAGGAGAAGAGCAGGGAGGAAATTCTAGGCAGGGATGAAGTTGATCCAAAATTTAGAGGCCAAGATGTTATCCGTTCCCTGTTCTGACATCTTGGTAAAATTAATCCCTCAGCAGGTCAAGGACAAGAGGGATCAGAGGCTTCTGGGCCCACACTATCCCTAGTAGTGGCAAGGGAGGACAATGGACAAGTTCTGCCTATTTTTCTTATGTAGCTCAGCCATCAATTTCCTACCAAATTTACAAAGAAGCAGTAGCATTGGCTTATTCACGGAGGAAGTAAGTAAGGCCAAGAGAGAGCTCAATGTAATTAAGAGTGCAGAATTGCTTCCGTATCATCTCATCTTTGGTGGGTTGAGTGTTTTTGATTTATTGTACAGTTAAGGCTGGGAAAATATTTCAGTGAGTTTTAAACTGTGCTTTTCTTCTGAACACATAGCTCTTCTGTAAAGTTCATTTTCTTTGTGGTAATTCAATTCCTTATCTAGAGATCCTCCAGCTTATCAGGTCTATTTTCTATCTTCTCATTTGAGTGTATTGTACTTGTATTTTATTGTACACTTTACCATGTACAATTTAGGAGACTTCGGTGTGAAGTTCCTGTCAAAAAGGAGGAAATTGCTGATCCATGTAAGCCAATCAAAAGTGGAACCCTGGTGTTAGACACTTTGAGGGAGTGAAAGCTCATCTTAGTCTAGCTGTCAAGACCCAGGTATTTCTTTAAAATGGTGCTGCAGTGTAGGTTGGCCTATACTGAAAGAGACTACGGGAGTGACTGGAAAGCCTGGAGGGGCATGGAGAACTAGAATCCTATCACACCTTGTCCAGTTTCCCTGACCTACTTGTGTTCATGACTGCCTGAGAGCCAACATGTTAGTCAGAGGCCTAGATTTCGTCTTTGCCATATAATGATGATGAAACTGTTCACCTGCTTTCCATGGGTGTCAGGAGAATGACTGAGAACAGTGTTTTCTGAAATGAGAGTTATTTTAGCATGGGTAATAGAAGCCATTATGGGCTTCCCACAGGCCATCACAAGCTGTCTAAACAGCCATATTTTAGGGGAAATGCCAGTCCTAGGAAATGATCAGGTTTGTCAGGGTAGCCTGGTGACTTCTTTTCTTCAAGCTTTGCTTCCTGGTGAGATTTTTTTCCATCAGTTTTTCTGTGAGTGTTATTGTTCTGTGGTTTCTTAGTCGTGTTTCCCTACTCCCTTGGCTGTGCAATTGTATCAGAAACAAAAAGGAGAAAGGAATGCAGAGTCAACTAGGTGTGGTACACAATAGGGAAGAGCACTACTCAAACTCTCAAAGCTACTCACATAGCCTAACTAACAGTGTATTAAGTGTTTGTTCAGAAATATAACTGTAATTGGGACAAAAGTGTTTTTAGACAGGCCATTCACAGACAGAATCCTGGGGCTGAAAAGGCCATGTGATGACTGGAGATGAGTGAAGGAATCTATAATCTGGTGGGCAAGACAGGTGAAAAAAATTTGAAAGTGAATGGTAAGGTCTTTGTTGTATCCTCAGAACTTTTTTTTCCAGAAGAAAATCTAATAAGAGCTTCTAGAATATGTTGAATCCTGAGTAAGTTTTTCTTATTAAATTAAAAAGTGAAAAGAAGACTAAAATAAATAAATATACTCGTTCTCATCTAAAACAGCAATAGCAATAATAAAGGGCCTACAATAAACTCAATGGAGAAGAGATGGATTTAAGTAGTACTCACTACTCAGACCATTGAGATAAATATTACCATATTCTTAACATAATGCATACAACAGAAATTGGTTGGATAGCTTAGTGAAGAAGTCTTTATACTTCTCCAGATATCATTAATAAGGAGATAAACCTAGAAGAGCAGGGTTTATGTGCATATTTATGTGAATGTGTGCCAATCCAAGACCTTTGGGAAGTAGACATCAGGTTGGGCTTAAAAGCATAAATGTTCGTATCTGTGTGGGAAAAAAGGAAGAGGAAGTATCAATAGAAGAGCAGACGGAGAGCCTCTAATTGTAATATAGTTCTGAAATCAGTGAAAATAGAGAAGGAAGGAAGTTTCTATAGGAAGAACCTTAGAGACTGGTCCCATTCTGAGAGTCTAGGGCAGTCTGTCATAGAGCATCAGCATAAAGATTGTCAGCAGAGGATCTCATGCTGAGTAGAATAGACCAGGACATGGTACTCTTTCCATGCCCCATCATTGACTGGGCTGTGTGACCCTTTAACTCAAGTCATACCTCCATGGTATATTCCAGTGGAAATCCCGGAGTCTTCATGCAAAGTGTAGTTCATTGTGTGCATCTTTGTAGAAGAGAATTTGTAATAAATTTAGGAGAATAATGCTTGTTGTGACAAGAGATATGAAGAACGTGGTTCTGACTATAGATATCTACCAGAGTGATGGTGTGGCATGGGAAGAAAGGATGGTGCCATTTAGGAAAAAATAGCCCAGTGGAAGACTTTTCTTCTGGCTATGATGGTGTGGCTCATAAAACATCAAAAATTTCAATGACAGTAACTTAAAAAGTCAGACAAAGAAGATTTTAAAAAAGCAGAAAACAGTTTTTGAAGGGATTAGGAGCTACTAGACAGCCAAATCTTGAGAGGAGAAGATCTGAGAGAAGATAGAAATTTAATGTGCTGTGATGCTTATTCTACATGCTGTTTTTCCTCTGAAGGCCTTCTAATTCTTGGAATAGAGAAAGAGGCCTGGGGGCTAAGCAGAGCTAGTAGTAATCTTACATAGTTAGGTAACAAATTTGAGCTTAGGCCTGATAAAGCAGCCCAGTATGTAAAGACCAAGATCCCTGAGAAGAAGCAGATATAGAGAAGTGAGCTCACATTTGGAACTTGTCTTTCTTTTGAGACCTTTTCTAATTCTTAAAGTAGACTGATTTAGAGAATAACTATGAAGTTGAACACAAAGTAGCTTAGAAGCAGAGTGGAGGGTGTGTGTGTGTGTGTGTGTGTTTGTGTGTGTGTGTGTGTGTGTGTGTGTGTGCATGCGTGTGTTGGCAGTTTCATGGTGCTAAGGAAATAAAAATTGGAATGTAAGACCTGTCCAAAACATGGCAGCAAAATCCTTAGGTTTTCAGTGTACTTCGTCCTAAGGGCTCTGAAAGCTATGGAATCATCAGAAGCACTACAGATGCCAACCAGAATATAATGAAGCACTACAAGTAGGCACATCACAGCAAAATTACTAAAAACTAAAGGCAAACAAGAATGAAAAAATCTTAAAAGCAGTCACAGGGTTAAAAATATATATTATCTTGAAAAGAGCAAAAGTAAGGGAGATAAATAAAAAGAAGTTCTAAGGAAAAGTGTTCGAAGAAAATTACACCTTCATCTACAGAAAGAAAGAAAATTTTCTGTCCACTGAAGATATCATTGTAAAGTGAAGTAAAATAACTCAGGCCCAGACAAAGAAATACTAATGAAAAAATTTAGCAGCCTACTCACAGGAAAAGAAATATGGAATGAACTTCTCAGAAGAAAGAATATGACCTGTCAGGGTGGGGAGTGTCCTATCCGTGGGCCAATGAGATCAGCGTAGTCTTTTGGTACATGATGGAGCAGACCTGTATTCTCCTCATTGGCTGCCCTCGGCAGTCTATCGCTATTGATAATCCTGTATGACTGGAGAATGATGCTGTAAATATCCAAACAACTCTTGGCAGAAAATAAATGAAAGTGAAGAGTACAAAAAGAAATAACTAGCAAAAGTATGAGACAATATGGGTAGATAGAGGCAAAAGTTGATTTAAAAAACAAAAAAAAACAACATATCATATGAAGAAAATTCATATCTACAAGGCAGGTATAATGAATCTAAAGTGTTTCAAGTCTTTAAGTTTGTCTGTTATGTAGAAACAATTCTCCCTTGTATCCAACTTTTTAAGTCAGAAGGAATATATATTACAATTACCAAGATAACCATGAATGCAATAGACCAAGAAGAAAAATTAGAAGGATAATTAGGATAAAAGACAGAACAAAAATTCTTGGTCAATCCAAAAGAAGCCAAGGAATATAAATAAAAGAAATACAAAACAGGTGAGCTACGATCACAGTAAATGCCCAAGATTTTTGTTATAAACCCTAATATATCAATAATTGTACTAAAGATAATGGACTAAAAATTCCAACTAAAAGTCAGACTGAGTTAAAAAAGAAAAATCAGTCCAATCATGTTTCTTGTACCTCATACCTCAGAGGCTAAAATTACTAATGGGTGGCTTACTGACTGAAATGTGAATGGTACAACAAAACTTCTTGAAGTAGATTAGAGTTGCCTTCTGATACTGGGACAGAGAAAGATGACTAAACAGGACACATGAATCACCTAACATAAAGGAAAAGAATAAGTTGTGCTACATTAAAAACTGCTCATTAATAATAGTCCTCATTGGAAACAAAGGAGGAGGCAACAATGCTTGATAAGAAATGTACTCATTACTTTGCCCAGGTAATTGGAACCCCTCTGTATGGTATTTTCACAATAAAAAATTAAAATAGTCCCCATTAAGAGAAGGAAAAGGCATAGGAGAGTTGCAAAACATAAATAATGAACAATTAATATCCTAAACAGATTAAATACATCTAAAGATAAGTAATAAAAAGGCATATAGAAGTATTCTTTTAAAGTTATAGAACTTAAAATGAGCCCTTCGCTACAGAGAATACCAAATCACCAATAAACATGAAAAGGTACTTGGTCCCAGGGTGATGTAACTGGAAAGTTAGATATCAGGACAGGTAAACTTAAAGATGGCGACCATATCATTTGCTAGGAAAGACATACAGTAGTGTCATACTCACTGTTGAAAGGAGATAGCATCATGCTTCAGAAACTAGACAGTATCTACAAAAGTATCCATGAGCATGCTCTGTTATCCAGAAATTCCACTCTTGGGTGAGATACATATGGGGGGGCACCACAGGCATGAATAGCATGTAGAGAATATTCACAGAAGTGCCATTTGTAATATTCCCAAATTGGAAACAATTCAAATGGCCTCCCTCCCTTCCTCCAATCTCTCCCTGCCTGCCTCCCTCCTCTTCTTCTCTCCCTTCCTTACAATCACTGGAGCTTAACCCAGAGCTTACCACTCTCCAAGCAGGCATTCTACCACAGATCATGCTTCAGCCTTGAATATTCTTTAATATGAGAAAAGATGAAAATATATATAGTATGTTAGTTACTTAATTCAGTAGGATACTGTATCACACCAAGAATGAATTGCTACTGCTTCATTAAAAATAGTGAAACTGGGCTGGGAAGGTGGCTCAGTGGTAGAGCGCTTGCCTTGCATGCTCAAGGCCCTGGGTTCGATTCCTCAGCACCACATAAGCAGAAAGAAAAGAGCCGGAAGTGGCGCTGTGGCTCAAAGTGGTAGAGCGCTAGCCTTGAGCTGAAGAGCTGAGGGACAGTGCCCAGGCCCAAAGTTCAGGCCCCACGACCGGACCAAAAAAAAAAAAAATAGTGAAACTACTAGCATAATATTGAGTGATATAAACCAGATACAAAAGATTCTCTAGAGTTCAAAACAAAGTACAACAAACTCAGCTTTTCATCCTAGCTACTTAGGAAATGGAGATTGAGAAGATGTCAGTTTGAGAGAAAGTTAGTGAGACCCTATCTCAATGCTATGTGGAGAGTGAAATTGGAGAACTAAAGTCCACACCAGCCCAAGATGGAGAAAAGTGAGATCCTATTTGAAAAGTAACAAAAACAAAAAGGGCCTGAGGCATGGATCAAATGGTAGAGTGTTTTCCTAGTAGCACAAGGTCCAGAGTTTAAATCCCAGTACTGTCAAAAAAAGAGGAAAAGATATAGTGAGGGCTTAAAGATGTAGCTCAATGGTAGAACTCTTCCCTAGCATATATGAGGCACTAGTTTCAATCCTAAAATTAAAACAAAACAAAAATAAGTAAAACGAGTCAATCGTGATAGAAGTCAGAAGAGCACTTACCCCTACAAAAACTGTAGCTGGGAGAGGCCAGAAGGTGGAGATTTGAGGGAGACAGTGTTCTATTTCTTACCTCTGGCAAGTTTATCGGGTTTTTATTCTAAAAATGTGTTAAGCTGTGCATTTACAACCTGCTTACATGGCTGTATCTATGATCTTATGCTCTGGTCAATGTTTACTTAAAATATGTCATGTAACTGATTCCTTATGGAATTTGTGGATCTGCAATCAAAAATATAAAGTTGTAAGAAATGAAGCTTTTAGTTTGAAAGCATTGATAGTTGTTTACAGTTGTTACAGTTTCCTCTTCCCAAAGCAGTTACATTGGAAACCTTACTCTGTGAACATTAGGAATTCTTTCTTTGGGAGTTTATGCATGATTAGTATAAAGAGTACACAAGAAAATATATCTTTTTTTTTTTACCCCAAATGATACATTCTACTTTAATTACTTACCTACTTCATTAGGCTTCAGGCAACTTTCAATTATTTCCTCAAAAGGTGAAGTTTTATTATCATAAAGATATACACTAGTATTGACTTTGAAATAAGCATATACCCTAAGGGACCTGTGAAGGACTAATTACTGTTGATGGTGGGTTTGTTAACACCAGGCACATACATTTTTTGTGGTATTTTATTGCCCAATCCTTTCCCATCCTTTAGCATGAACCCACAGTTTACTTATATCTCCAGACCCCACTGAGAAAGCAATACCAGGTACTATTTAGTCTCTGGTTTATTTCCTGCAAGGGTAGCCAGCCTGCAAGGAACTGACAAATGACAGGACACATAAGTAAGCAATATACTCCTTTCCAAAGTGTGTGCTCCACCCCACCCCCCTCCCCCCTGCCAGAAACATAGGCATCACCCTGGTACTTGTTAACAATGCAAATTCTGGACTCCCACCTTAAACCTACTGTGACAGAAACTCTGTGCTGGGCCCAGCAGTAGGTGTTTTAATAAGGCCTCTAGCTATTTTTGACATATGCTGACTTTTGAGAACTGTTGGCATATGGAAATGCTATGGCAGAGAAATAAGGTCTTTAGAGTCAGTGTCAAGCTGTGCTTTGCTGTTTCCTAGTTGGGTGAGCTCTGGCACATTCCTTGATTTTGTGAATATTGAATGTTTTTTTAATATATATATATATTTCATTGTAAAGATACTATACAGAGGGTTACAGTTACATGAGTGAGGTAATGAGTACACTTCCTCTTGAACATTGTTACCCTCTCCATTGTTTAATATTGAATGTTTTTAACAATAAATGAGAAGAGTAAATACTATACTTCAGTAAGAAAAAAAGGGATTTTTTTTACTCAATACATGCTATCAATAGTGTTGATAATTCTACTATTATTGATAATATTATTAGTTCCTACTGATTATTTTATAAATAACATAAGATTTGGAGATACTAGATTTCACTGGAAAATAAAATGAGAAATATCATTGGTCTATATGATATACCAAAACAATCTGACTTCCATTTTGTTTTTTCTTTTTGAAGCACATTTAAAAGTAGACTTTTTTTTTAATTCACGGGAATTCTTATTGATGAGCCCAATGCTAACTGGCAGAACTTATCTGGAATAAGATTCTACCCTGTGCAAGACAAACAGCACATTGTAGGAGTTTGAGGGTGACACTACCTAATAAAAAAGAAATGGAATTCTTTGAAGATGATTGCTGACCATCAAGAACATTTTTTTGCACCTGTACTTGTGCTTTCTTTCAAGTTTTAGGTAGATAGAAGTACCAAAGAGCTGCCAACTCTCTCCATTACTCAATTATAAGCCATTCTCTTCTCTAGCAAAAGGATCTCCACTTAGGTAGTCCACTACCAGGAGACCAAGGCCCAGAGGATCCTCTTACAATCTGGAGCAAATATATTCCACTTTGGTCTCTCTATCACACTATAGAACACATGCTAGGAAATAGGGTGGGGAGAAGATATTTTAGAGGTCATTTGTACCTCTTCTTATCTCTGTGTTTGTGGTAATGATTTGGGAAGGAGAGTTTATACCAGACACACACACAAGTGACTCAATTTGAAAAATAATGAAGATGCCACAAAATGCTCACCAGATGTTAGGTTGTTATCACAGATATTGGGTCAGGAGGTTTGGTCTTTTCTTTTTCTTGCTTTGTTTTAATTTGCATTGTATTCTTCTTTGTCTGGCATAAGCTCCAGGCCTAAAGATGAACTGTTCTTTAGCTTATGTAGCTATAACACTGATGAAAATGACATTATTTTTCTGCCTTCAGCTCTTCATTGCCTTGCTTCTTTCTTCACCTTTTTTACCCACCCGCCCTCAAGTGCTCTCCTATCCCAGTAGAAATAAAAGGAAAAATCAGCCTCCTGCAGTTCCTGCTTAAAAGATAAAGACAACTTAAATTCCTGGAGATTCTCACTCCACAAGCAAGTGTATAAAATAGCATGCATTCAATACACTTTATTTAATGCATTTAATTCATCAAATTGCTATGTTTACATACAAGTTAATTCATGATACTGTGCAAATTAAAGAGCTTGTCAAAAAAAATGAAGGCTTTCAAATTAGTCTGAGAGGTACCTATTACTCATTGAATCAAAGAGCCAATCATAGCATACTTCAGGGATGTCTTTTATACATTCACCCTGATCAGAGGTTTTTACAAACCTCACATTACATGTCACTCCCCACACATGGGACATGGAAACCTGCTCATTTTCAGAGAAGTGTGACTTTAGCTGAATCACACTTTCAACGCATACTGCCATGTTGATTTGTATTGAATGACAGTTAATATTCTCTCAAACATAAAAATAGCACAAGCAGGTCCCACGATAGACATATGTGTTATAGCAGAGTACACATGTCATTTTTTTGCACTGGAAAAAATATATACTGGGTGTCACAGAAAATGTGGCTAGCCACTGATGATAGAACTCCGGAGCATTGATTTGAGATGATAAAAGTTCTAAGAAAGAGCAGATCAGACAGGCAGAACTGTTACATACTTCGAATCCCAGCACTCAGGAGGCTGAGACTGGAGGATCACAAATAAGGCTAGCCTGGGCTATCCAGTAAGCCCCCATCTCAAACAAACAAACCAATGAGCACACAAAATCAGACATACACAGGTGCAGAAGCACCTGGTTTTTTCAGAGCTAGATTTGTTCGGTGACCTTTAATTAATTGTACTTACAGACAAACTATGTTATCTATATTTGTGTGAATGACACTATTAGTAGGCTACTCACATGCTACCCACAGATCCATCTACACATTAGGCAAAGAGGTTGCTTGGCATATGGAAGATGACATTGTCCATCTAGAGGGCTGCTTGTACCTGTACCTGGGAAGTTATCTCATTGACCAAAGATACAAGTGCCTACCATTTAATGCCTCACATCTAAATGTAGTGGAAATTCAGCAATGTTCCGAATAGTTCCGTAAAACAAGTTACATTAAAAATATAAATTGTACTCGCTTTACCATGCACATATTTTGGGGTTTTTGTAGATTTACTTGTCCCACCTTGGGGTTTTTTGGAGCTCTACTATGTATCACGTGACATAAAAATCGGTAAGCCACATTTGTTACTTCCCTATCCATTTCTCTTCTGACTTCTAGAATCATTATTCAATCATTATTCATGCTTACAGTGCATCTCCATTTGGCTATCCCAGAGGGCCTAATTTGACACATCCATAGACAAACTCATTCTGCTTTCCCTCAGACCTTCTCTTTCTTACTTCTCCTCTGTGTAACAAGCCCCAAACCTGGGGATCACCCTAGGTATCTTCTTTTCCCTCACTCTACTTTAAATCACTCGCGGAATCCTGGGTTTCTACTTTCGTAGTTTCTTTCCTTTTTGTCACTATTTTCTTTATTCCTGTTGCTATTATATTGGCTCAGGCTCTTTCTCACCTCTTACCTGGACTATTCTAGTAGTGGTCTTCCTACTTTACTGCTTTCATTGGGAACGTTTGGGTTACAGGTGACAGAAACTCAACAAATGGACATAGGTAACTTGAAAGTCTGAATGTTCAGGGACGGCCCAATCGACAGTATCAAATGACTTCATTAGAATTCAATCTTGTTTCCTCCTATGTACATTCTTCATGTCTCCTTCTCAGACCAATTCTCCCAGTGTAGATGGTGATGGCAACTCAGTTTGAGGCTTCCAGATGTTTTTTGCTGTCAATTCTGAAAGAGACTTCCACAAATGTCACAGGACATTTGTAGTGTCAATCAATCAATCAATCAATCAATCTATCTATCTATCTATCCATCCATCCATCCATCTATCTATCTACTTATATATGGATTATATATTTCACACACACACACAAAATATCATATATAATGGTAATAGAGAATTCAGAATACAATTCTCACATAAAGGTTCACAATTCCTCTTCAATTTCCCATTTCTTACATACTAAAAAGCTAGAAAAGTGTGAGTGACCTTCCAATATCTGACTTCTCATGTTGCCATGTTCTCGCCTGTTCCCTAGATGGTCTTGCCTAAGATTCCCCAAACACCTCATGCTGTGCTATGCTTTGTGTTTGCTCAGATGGCCACAACTAATTTTCTTCACTTAGAAAATACCTATTCATCCTTTCCTCTCTACTAGCCTTGTTTCCAGGCTCTCCTTGCTTTTTATCTCCATGAAGCCTAAGAGATTCCTGTCAGAACACGATGTTCCAGGCCTATTCTGATTGATCTGTCTTTCCTTTTTGAACTGTCAGCTTCTGTGGGTCATAACTCATGACTCATCGTTGGCACCAAGATATATTTGTTGAAACAATAAAATATAATAAACATTAAAATGGTTGTCATCAACATAGCCAAATGATAGAAATTCAGATGTTTGACAGTTAAAAAATTAAAATACAAAGGAAAGGGGGATCAAAAAGAGATGATGACTACTCCGTATGATAGACAGAATTGCAGCCTTATGTACAGGCCATTTTGGCCATTTTGGTAGTACAGTAAGTGGTCACTAATATGTTGGGTAACTTGCTAATAAAGTTTGGTGATAATCGGACTTGAGATTTTTTTTTTGTGTATATTGATGGCAGTCTGGCAAAGTTTCCTAAGATAAACTTTCTTTTACTTTGGTTATAGTCCCCAGAAATTTTGGCTGGTAACCAATTTGCAGGAATATAAAAGGCTGTGGAATAAGAGATTTTGATTGTTTTACTTTTTAAATCTACAGTCTTTCCAGAATAAGCTATTTACATGGAAACAACTACCAAACACTCAGGCTAATAGGCAAGGTCATTTTTCCAGGGATACAGTGGTGCAGCTGTGTCCAGTGCCCTAGGCAGGACTTGAAAGAGCCTCCTGTGTCTCCCCATAGCCAGCATGGGGCAAAGCCCCTCCTCCACACCACAGGTCTGCTTTGAACAAGGGTCCACAGAAAGCTTTCCCTTGCAAAGTGAATGCTAAACAAATTCCATCTTTTTCCCCTGGAGGCTCAACTCAAAGAACATTTTTTTTTTTCCATGAGGACTTTCTAAGAGTTTAGGGAGAGCTAAATTTGGTTTTTATCAGAACAATGAAAGCTGTAGATAAAGGAGATCATGGTTGTCATCTCTGTATAATTTTGTCCTGAATTGACTGTCTCTACAGTTCAAATTCTTCTGGAAAGTGCCAATCCTCTGTTCCATTGCACTGAGCCATCATCAGAGCTAAGAATGGAACTCAGGTTCCTTAATTCCTCAGCCAGAACTCTATCTATTAGAACACTGTGCCTCTCAATTGTGTCTTAAATTAGGCATAAAAATGAATTCACTCACACTCTTTCTGCCTACCAAGATTTTTTTTTCTTGCAAAGGAACTTCTCAGTGCTCCCCTGCTACCGTTGGGAGAATTTCCTCAGCTCTAACAGTTAAAACTCCCACAGACTCAGGGAGTGGGAGATGCTGAGAGGGAAAAGCTGGAGTCTCTTTTCCAATTTTCCAAGAGCTGCACAGTCCCTGCCCTGCCCTGTCCCCCTCCCCCACATCAGTCAGACCAGGAACAAAGGAAATCTGTCTAGTCCCAGGCCCAACTCCATCAGGAAAGTGACATGTTTAATCTGTCAGCCCAGCAAGTTAGAGAGATATTTTACAAGGATAGAAAGGAATAAATACACTTGGACAGACCTCTGTATTACTCTTTATGTAAGCTAGTGGAATGTACCTGGGAATCAACCTTGTTCCTCCTGCCTGGATTTCAACTATATCTATTGAGGAGTGGAGAAAGGACTTTAATGAATTACAGCAAATTGCTTGACCCTGCTCTGGATGGATTTGCTGGAGGAAGCTGGGAGGCAAAGTATCTTTTATTTTTGATGGACCTGTCTTCACAATTGTGTGTGTGTGTGTGTGTGTGTGTGTGTGTGTGTATGTGTGTTTCCCTTTTGGTCACTGGAATAGGAGAGGTGGGATTGGGGGAGATCCACACAACACACCCCAAAGGAGAACATAAATAAATATCATTTGGAATCTTGCATAATATCAGCCAATGGCAACAGCAGGTTTTTGACAGGCCTGCGAACTTCCCCCAAACAACATCCTGCCAGGCTGGCTGTGATTCAGGCATGAGTCAAGGCTGAGAGATGGGCTGCTGCCAGCCCGCTTCCCCAGCCGAAAATGACTCCCCCCAGGCCCATAGAATCTGGGCTGGATGGACTTGTTATTAACAGTGCTGGTCCGCCTTAAGGTGCTAAATAAAATGGGGAATCTTTTCTTCTAGTACTGGGAATGATGAAGCAAGACTTTTTTTTCATCACGTGAGCTTTGATCAGGAGGGGAGGGGGAGTTCTACGCTGTTTTTACAGCTGACACAATTATTATGGACTGGAGACACGCTTTCCCTCACCCCCTGGAGTCTTGTTATAATGAGGCTCAAGCATGCTCTCACCTTTTTGTAATCCAAAGGAGGGCTGGAGCCTGCTGAACTGGGAGGAGATGTCACCCAGGTCGTTAGAGTCCCAAATGCTGTGGAAATAATGTTTTTTGCTTTTATCAGAGAACTACCTGCTTTCACTTTGAAATGATGGATGTGCTCCAAAGAGCAATTCTTACTCTGTACACACATACCTCCCTCCCCGGTTCCAAAGCCATCTGCCACCTGGCTGAATTTGTGGTATGCCCTCCTTGAGCACCCATGGAGTCTTGTGAGCTAGGAAACTACAGCACAGGCACCATTCACTCTGCGACTGTACACTCAGAGTAGAGCTGTAAGGCGGGACATTGACTACAATGAACTTTGGGGTTTGGAGTGAGATATAATGAGGATACCAAGATATTCTTTGTCAGTTCTTTCCCTTTTCACTCCTTTGTGCTTGGGCTAAGGAGAATTTATACAACCAATATCAGAGTCCCTTTTTTCCTTCATTCCTTCCTCCTTCCTTCCCTCCCTCCCTCCCTCCCCTCCTCCCTCCCTCCCTCCCTCCCTTCCTCCCTTCCTTCCTTCCTTCCTTCCTTCCTTCCTTCCTTCCTTCCTTCCTTCCTTCCTTCCTTCATTCCTTTTCCTTCCTTCCCTCTCTTCCTTCTCCCTCCCTCTCTTCCTCTTTCCTTCCTTCCTTCTCTTCTTTTGTGCTGATACTAGGGTTTGAACTCAGTGCTCGTTTGGCTTTATCACTCAAAGTTCGTATTCTCCCACTTGAGCCACACTTCCATTTCTGGAATTTTGCTAGTTAGAAAAAAAATCTCTGATTTATCTACCTGGGTTGGCTTTGAACCTCCATCTTCATATCTCAGTCTCCTGATTAGCTAGGAGCCAGCAGTTGCTGACAATTTCTTTTTCTTTAAGGGAAAGTTCTCTGCTCTCATTTTGACCAGATAAGTTACCAGACTACTCACAGACTCCTTGTGGAAATTATCCCTCTACTTCTGAGAATACAAAGTGACTTTTGATCTCTCTTACCTATGGGGGAATCTAGAGGAGGTAGTTGGTCTGTAGCCTTTGCTATGTAGCCCTTGATTCTTTAATGATGGTTTTCCTGTTCACATATCTAAGCCACCAAATGAAAAACAAAGCAAAACAAAGCAAAACTGGATCATTCTTTAGATCGAGCAATGGATAATTAAAGCAAACCTTGAAAATAGCAGGCTTGAGAATGAAGAATGTCAACACAGAGAACATATTTTGGAAATGTATGAACTTGCAGATTCCTAAATAATATTTTGAAACAGCTTCTCTTGGCTCATATGTTACATGTCACTTGTCTTTGGAGACCCTTGTCCTTGGTGGTAAGGAAATGAGACAGGCATTACACCAAAGTTCTTGGAGCAATGTCTATCTTGAACCCTGGGAGACAGGGCTGTGACTGCTTGATGGCACTGGTTGCATTATGGACTTAGGAAGCTCTTTGTGTGCTAGTTATGCCCATAGCTCCTGTGCCAGCCAGAAAGTATGGGTGCACATGGGCTTTCTCATCAGTGCTGGCCCTAGTTGGGTTTTGTTGTTGTTTTGTTTTGTTTTTGAAAATTTAGCCTTTGCTATTTACTCAAGTTTCAGACATGCTATCTTTTCAAAATCAGACTTGGAATCTGCAGATTTTTTTTTCTTTTGGTTTGTTTGTTTCCTTCTCAAAACTCAAGCATCACATTAGCCAGGGAAGGAAACCTTGTCCTGTCAGCCATGCCTACGCCATTGAGATACCAAAGGCCAAACTCATAGCAGTGATGGCCAGTGAGTGAAAGCCCGCCCACACCTGGTGGTCACTACTGGTGCATTTATCCACAATCCAGCCTTCTATCTTTGCAGCTGCCTCCTCTTCTTTCCTTGATGACTGCAGATCTCCCTGTGCTTATCATCCATTTCCAGGCTGGCTTTGTCTGCTTCTTTGTCAGCTGGGCTCTGAGTAGTTTCCGCAGCATGGGAGGCATTGTCAGAGACTAGTGGATAAGCTGCCTGGCCTGCGTTGGGCGTCCTTTGTCTTGTTTCCTTTTTGATGGCCTAATTTCACACACATTCTGACTAAAGACTCTTTTTAAAATAAGCAGCCAATTTGGGCGTGCTATTGTTCCGTATGGCTGCCAGATTATTATTTTTTAAATGTATTCACTGCATGGATTTATCATGTAAACTCCTATTGAAAACCATTGCCTCTGGGGAAGGATTTGAGCATTTGGGTAATTTCCTGAAATTCTCAAGTGTATGTGTTTGTAGTGTCTTTCTTTCCCCTCCCTCCTCTTCAACTGGATGCAACCATTTCTGAGCAATCCATAAACAATATTGATTGCACCAAAGCACAAAACTGCCAATCTCCTCACTGGTTCCTCATCTCCTGCTGCACACTTTAATCTCTGGGAGGAAGCGCTCCTTTTTGCTTAGGGTCCAAAGGGAACACAGCATTTGTATTCACATTTATCAACATCTAAGCTTCACTGATATGCTACCAATTTTCTTGGTGTCAGCGTTGGGTCAGTGTGGGAATAAAAAGCAGGAAAATTATTTTTACCTGTAGAAGTGTTTGTGCCTCTCTTCCTAACCCAGCAGAGACAGATTTGATGACAATCTTGCACACATATTTGAACAGGGGCAATGTGGCCTCCTACTTTTGCACATGAGGCCATTAATAGTGCAATTGTTTGGGAATTTGGTCAATGAACTGAAATCTGGGCAAGGCAGCTAGAAGATTGCTTCCCTTTTCTTTGTAATTTTATCCTTCAAATAAATAATTTGTTCAAATAACCTCTGTGATCCATGAGGTTAATGAACACTAAAAGCAACATTCTGCTGATTTAATAGAGTACACCTTTGAATGCTTTCCACTGAGTTATACAGTATTTCTTGAAAATTTCCCCCTCCTTTTAAATTTCTCAGTCTTTTCTTAATATAATGTTATTGTTATTATTAAGGTGTTGTACAGAGGGGTTCCCATTCTATAAGCCAGGTAATAAGTACAGCTCTCTTTGGACAGTGTCACCCCTTTCTTTGCTTTCCCCCAGTTTCTCCCTCCTGTCCCTGCCCACAAGTTGCATAGTTCACTTTTATATAGTATATATTAAAAGCCATGACTGCATTTGTTCATCTTTCATCCTCAATTTCTGTGTCCCTCTTTTGTCCACTCTTAAAAGACAAAAACAAAAACAAAACTCAACAGCTAAAACAAAAACTACCACAACCACCACCAGCACCAACAATATAACCATGTTTTCATTTTCTGGAATTCATTTTGATAAATAGTATTTTAGATGTTCAGGGGAGTTATGATTTTGGGTTCCTCCTAAGAGTATTCTCCTGTAGTCTGATGGTTAGTGTTGAGCCACCTATATCCCTATAGATTCATGGTGTTCCAAAAGCTACAACCAAAAATGTTCCAAGATGATGGAGGAGAAGCTGGAGGCTAAACGAGTTCTCATATAGAAAGCAGTTTTAGTGTTCCTGTGAACAGTCCTAGGCTAGGGAATCACACCAAGTGTGCCATCACAGTAAAGAGAGGTTGGCCAGAGAGGAAAAATCCAGGCAGCTTGGTCAAGGAAACAGATCTGAGCACTTGCTGGTGTCTACGGCGGCCGCTGCAGCCACGATATCAACAGAGAGAGCCATGTACAAAGGTGCCATACACGGTGTGCAAGCAGATTCTACTCACCACCAGCAATAACTAACAAGGAGCAGAAATCTTCATCCTGCTGACTGCAGACCAGGGACTACTCTCAAGATATCCTCACTCCTTCTCATGGAGCAGCAGTGGGAAGGTAGCCCTACCTTCACCACCGAAGATCGTCACCTTTGATATTGACAAAGGCCCAGAGAGCATCTAGCTCCAACTCAGGCCTTGGAAGATTACAATAGGAGCTATTCCACAGGTCACAGGAACCTGACCTGACCTGACCTGCTGGGCTCAGCTCCACTCAGGGGAAAGTCAACCTACCCAGGCAGAAGAAGCTGTGTCCTCAGAAGAGTGACTTTCTTCACTGGATAAACAGAGGCAGAGGCTGCTGCTCCCCACTACAGCCTAGGCAGCATGCCCAACAGCAGGAGGGGTAAAAGACAAACAATTGAAACTCAGTGAACATAACTCCTGAGAATGGCTCCAAGCTGGGCTCTGTGAGTGTCTCAGGAGTTAGCCGTTCAGAGAGAAGCTACAGTTTGCTGAAAGGCCTCAACCCTACCCAGAACCTAGCCTCACCACAGCAACTCCAAGGTAGAGGAAACAGCCATATCCCTCTTTTGTGATACTCAAAGCAGATCTCCCGCCCACAGAATTAGCCTGGGAGGAGGATCACAAAATCCTGGGTAAGGCAGAGCATTTTTCTGCCTACTCAAACAAACTGTCTTAAGAAACCAATCAAGCCACAGGAAAACCAAGTACCACAAGCAAACCAGAGACTCCACCAAGAAACTGGTTATGGACACAGGGGAGATACTAGATCTACCCCCCCCCCAAATCAAATAACTCATTTTTCTACCAATTTTTATTTTTAATTTTTAAAAAATGGTTTTCATTTTTTTCTTTTATAATTTTTATTTTAGATGTGTGTGTGTGTGTGTGTGGTTGTTTTTTTTGTGACTTAATTGTTGTTCTGCTCATCACGAGATATATACCCGTTGTCGAGTATTAGATCTTATCCTTCATTGTATACATACTTAATTCAGAAATTGATTACTCAACTCACAACCTTTAAGGATTAACTTCTTTAATAGTAGCATTATTTCTTTATACCTATATAATCTTTAAGTATTCCATTTTTAATTTTTTAATTTTTAATTTTTATCTCTCTCCTCCTCTCGTCCTATCCTTTTCTTCTATCAGGATTATTTCTTTACACTTACATGATTTTTAAGTGTTTCATTTTTTAAATTCAAATTTTTGTTTTTTTATTTTTTTCTTGTTTCTTTATCTCTCTCCTTTAATTCTGTTCTATCCATTTCTTCTCAGAGATTAGGACTTAGTTAAATTCACTCTTTTCTTTAACTCTCCACATACCTCTAATCCTATTTTTCCCCACAATTCTCCCTAAACTTATTAATTTTGGGTTTGCTGAATCCCTCTTGGATGTTCTTAGCCCATTAATCCAGAGTTGTTTGATGTTGAATAGATTATATCGAACTACGTTGTATCTGCAGCCATTTTGGCTGTGCAACTACAGGACTTTGGTTGATGCTTTCCTTAAAATATTGTTCTAACATGAAATTGGTGTTACCTTCATGCCAAATGGGCAGAACAAGCTGGAGAAACATCAGAAAAATGGCAAGTCCGGGATCTCAGTTCCCACTTATGATAATCAGGTGACAAAACAGTTATTAAATAATCTAGAGGAGAATTCCCAAAAATGTCTACAAACACTCTTGGTAAACATGGTGAATGAAAAGATTGAAAACTTGCAACAGACTCAGTGTGAGCATGGTAGGGAGCAAGATGAGGCTGACCAAAGATTAATACAGGAACTTTGCGAGCATGATGAGGCTAACAAAAAATTACTACAGGAATCTTGTGAGGGTGAAGAAGGTACTCAAAGATAAATACAGGAATTGCATGAGCAGATTGAGAACAGTCAAAGAGAAATACAAGAATAATCAAAGAGTAATACAGGAATTGCGAGAGTGGGATGAGTATAGACAAAGAACAATAGAAGCATTCATGGAATCCATAAACAGACAGCTGAAGGAATCCAGGGAGAACACAAAGGGAATGCTGAATGGAGCCCATCAGAAAGAAAGGGAGTCCATGGAAACCTTAACAAATCAAATACGGGATTTGAGGATAAACACTGAACACCAAATTAAGGAAGGAAAAAAGTCCATACAAGATCTAAAACAAAGTTCCAACAAAGAATTTGAAGCCATTAAAGCCAACCAATTAGAAGGAAAGGAAATAAAAAACAAAGTAGAAAGTCTTGACAGTAGGTTAGACTATGCAGAACATTGAATCTCTGGGATTGAAGACAGCCTAGATATTATAGAGAAAGAACCTACAACTATCCATGACAAATCCAAGAAATATGATAAAGCTATTCAACACTTAGACGACACCATCAGAAGGCCTAATCTGAGGATAATGGGTGTAGAGGACCACCTAGAGACAGAAGTTAAATGTCTAGGAAGTTTATTTTAGGATCTTAGCAGAGAACCTTCCCAAACATGCCAACAGATAGGCCTATTCAGATACAAGAAGCTTTTAGAAACCCAAATAGACCAGACCAGAACAGGACATTCCACCATCACATTATAATCCACACAGGATCAATTCAGACCAAGAAAAGGATCCTTAAAGCTTTCAAGGAGAAAAGATCAATCACCTATAAAGGGAAACCAATTAGAATAACCTTAGATTTCTCAGCAGAGACAATTAAAGCAAGAAGAGCCTGGAATGATGTATGCCACACCCTAAAGACAACCAACTACAAACCAAGAATACTGTACCCAGCTAAATCTCCTTCATAATGGAAGGCCAAATAAAAACTTTCCATAGCAAAGAAAAACTGAAACAACACCAAACCAAACCTACAAATGATACTTAAAGATGTCCTATGCATAGAAAACCTACAAGAGTGCAATAAAGGTTAAGAAACCACACCCAAACTGAGTATCCAAGAACCATAAGAAGAACCCAGTTTTCACAGCCCCCAAGAAGGTGTGTAACATGGCAGGAACCACCAAACACCTCCCAGTTCTAACTCTCAATATTAATGGACTCAACTCTCCAATTAAACGACATAGACTGTCTAGTTGGATTAAAAAGCAAGATCCTTCTATCTGCTGCCTTCAAGAGTCACAACTTGCACATAAAAACAAACATATTCTGAAAGTGAAAGGCTGGAATAAAATCTACCAAGCAAATGGCCTCCATAAACAGGTGGCAGTTGTAATCCTAATATCAGATAAAATAGACTTCAAATTAAAATTAGTGAGAAAAGATAAAGAAGGTCATGACATACTAATTAAGAAATCTCTCCTTCAGGAGGATATTACAATTCTAAATATCTATTCACCAAACAACAGAGCACCCAAATTTATCCAAGAAACACTAATTTCTGTCAAATCTCACATAGATCCAAAGACATTAATTGTTGGGACTTTAACACACCACCATCCCCACTAGATATATCAACCCTGCAAAAACTCAAGAGAGAAACTGCAGATCTAAACAACTGCATAGATCAACTAGATTTAACAGACATCTACCAAATATTTTACCCATCAGCATCAGAATACACGTTCTTCTTAGCAACGCACAGAACATTTTCCAAATAAGACACATTTTAGGTCACAAAGTAAACTTTTCCAAATTCAGAAACATTGAAGTTATGCCATGCTTTGTCTCAGACCACAAGGGAATAAAATTAGAACTCAACATCAAAAGCCATCAAAGAAAGTTCGGTAACACATGGAGGCTGAACAACACACTGTTGAATCACCAGTGAGTCATGGAAGAGATTAAAAGGAAATTCAAATGTTCATGATATTCAACAAAAATGAACACACAAATTACCAGCTCCTCTGGGACACAGCAAAGGCAGTACTCAGAGGCAAGTTCATAGCTCTAAGTTCTTACATCAACTAATTAGAGAGATTTGAAACCAACAATTTAATGAGACATCTGAATCTCCTTGAAAAAGAACAGCAAACTAAACCCCAATCCAGGAGATGGAAAGAAATAATTAAAATTAAATCAGAATTAAATGAATTAGAATCCAAAAAAACCATAGGAAGAATCAACAAAACAAAGAGTTGGTTCTTCGAAAAAATTAACAAAATTGACAGACCATTAGCAAAGCTTACCAGAAAAAGAAGAGAACATACCCAAATAAACAAACTCAGAGATGAGAATGGAAACATCACCACAGAAACAATCAAGATTCAGAACATTATAAAGGAATACTTCTCAAACCTTTATGCTAATAAGTTTGAGAATGTCGAGGAAGTGGACCATTTCCTAGCAAATATCGACACGCCGAAACTAAACAAGGATGAATTAAACTAACTTAGACCCATATTAAGCATCAAAATAGAAACAGCAACAAGAGACCTCCCATCTAAGAAAAGCCCAGGACCAGATGAATTTACAGTGAAATTCTACAAGGACTTCAAAGCAGAACTCGCACCAATACTCCTCCAACTCTTTAATGAAATTGAAAGAAAAAGTTCACTACTGAACTCTTTCTATGAAGCCATCATAACCCTCATCCCAAAACCAGGCAGAGACTCATCAAAGAAAGAGAACTATAGACCCATTTCTTTGATGATGTTCATCGATGTTCATCAAAGAAATGGGTCTATAGTTCTCTTTTTTTGATGAACATCGATGCAAAACTTCTCAACAAAAATTTGGCCAATCGACTTCAACAACTCATCAAAAAATATCATATGCTATGATCAAACAGGATTCATTTCAGGGCTGCAAAGCTGTTTCAATATATGCAAATCAATCAATATAATTCATCACATCAACAAGAGCAAGGATAAGAAACACATGATTATCTCAATAGATGGAGAAAAAGCATTTGATAAGATCCAACACCCCTTTTTGATGAAGGCTCTGGAAAAACTGGGAATCAATGGAACATTCCTCAATACAATAAAGACTGTATAAGACAAGCCTACAGCCAGCATTATACTTAATGGTGAAAAACTAAAGCCATTTCCTCTAAAATCAGGAATGAGACAAGGATGTCCAGTCTTATTGCCTAGCTAGGGCAATAAGACAAGATAGAAAGGGGATCCAAATAGGAAAAGATGAAGTAAAACTCTCCCTCTTTGCAGATGACATGATCTTGTATTTAAAGAATCCCATGGACTCCACTCCCAAATTACTCTAGCTGATTCAAAACTTTGGTAAAGTGGCAGGGTATAAAATTAATCCTCAAAAATCAATGGCTTTTCTGTATGTAAATAATGAGAACAATGCACCTGAAATCAGGAAAACAACTCCCTTTGTAACAGCCTCACAAAAAAATAAAATACCTAGGAATTAACTTAACCAAGGAAGTGAAGGACCTCTATGATGAAAATTTTGAATCTAAAAAGGAAATCAAAGCAGAACTTAGGAAATGGAAAAACCTCCCATGCTCCTGGATTAACATCATGAAAATGGCAATACTTCCCAACGTTATTTGCAAATTATTGTGATACCTATCAATATTCCAACCTCATTCTTCAAGGAAATAGAAGAAGCAATACAAAAATTCATATGGAACATAAAAGACCCCAAATAGCAAAAACGATCCTTAACAGAAAGAACAGTGCTGGAGGAATATCAATACCAAATTTCAAACTCTACTACAAAGCCATAGTAATCAAAACAGCTTGGAACTGGCACAAGAACAGACCTGAGCACCAATGGAATGGAACTGAAAACCCAGAAATGAACCCACAGACCTATAGCTACCTAATCTTTGATAAGGGAACTAAAAAAAATAGAATGGAAGAAAGACAGCCTCTTCAGTAAATGGTGCTGGCAAAATTGGTTAAATACCTATAGAAAACTACAGTTAGATCCTTATATATTACCCTGCACCAGAATCAACTCCAAATGGATCAAAGACGTCGAAGTCAAAGCAGACACCCTGAAAACATTACAGGAAGGCATAGGAGAAACTCTAGGTCTCCTAGGTACAGGCTGAAATTTTCTCAATAGAGACCCAGAATCCCAACAGATCAAAGAACAGTTGGACAAATGGTATTGCATGAAGCTGCAGAGCTTCTGCATGGCAAAGGACATATCTAGCAAGATCAATAGAAAGCCCACAGATTGGGAGAAAATCTTCACTAGCCATACAACAGATAAGGGTCTCATATCTAAATATACTTGGAACTCAAAAAATTAAATCCCCCAACAACAAATCCTCAAAAAAAACTGTCCATACACAAACGGGCTAAAGACTTAAAAAGAGACTTCTCTGAAGAGGAAATAAGATATGAAGAAATGCTCAACCTCTAGCCATAAAAGAAATGCAAATCAAAACAACATTGAGATTCCACCTCACCCCAGTTAGAATGGCTATAATCAAGAAATCTAATAACAACAGATGCTGAGGAGAGGGAGATGTAGCCAAAAGGGAATTCTACTGCATTGTTTTTGGGAGTGTAAACTTGTTCAACCACTTGGATAGCAGTATGGAGTTTCCTTAAAAGACTCCACATAGAGCTTCCCTATGACTCATCAATTCCACTTTTGGGCATTTACCCAAATGATCACAAACAAGGGTATACTAAAGCTACCAGCATAACTATGTTTATTGTAGCATTATTTACCATAGCTAAGATATGGAACCAAACCAGATGCCCCTCAGTAGATGAATGGATCAAGAAAAAGTGATACATATATATA
>NW_012267374.1:3032899-3068404 GCF_000151885.1 Dipodomys ordii | reverse complement strand
ATATATATATATATATATATATATATATATGGAATTCTATGCTTCCATCAGAAAGAATGGCATTGCACCATTCGTTAGGAAATGGTAAGACTTGGAAAAAACTATATTAAGTGAAGTTAACCAGGCCCAAAGAAACATAGATCCTATGTTTTCCCTTATTTGCAATAACTAGCATATGTCTGGGACAAGCAGAAAAGGTCAAAAGCTATGTACATATGACCATATAAGATTATGTTAAGCGAAATGAAACCCAAGATAGGGACACAAGTGGTTTTTTCCTTTCTTGCTATTGTTCCTAACTTATTTATAATGTACCATATGATTTTGTTTTTCTTCATATGTTCCTCCCCCATGGTATAACTCCTGTTTTCATTGTATTTGATGTCGGTGCCCTTCATCTTGTATATACACTTCTCAAGCTTGGGGAGGATAAGGGAAAAAACAAAATGTTTAAATGGGGATATAGGTTGACCCTTGTAACAATGAGATGTACAAGACACTATGTTGAAAAACGAACTTTACAATTGGGTGGGGGGAGTGTAGTTGTGGAGGTGTGAGGGAAAGGAGGGTAGGGGAAAAACAAAGGAGGAGGTAACAATGCTTGATAAGAAATGTACTCATTACCTTGCTCATGTAACTATAACCCCTCTGTACTGTGCTTTTACAATAAAAAACATATTTTTTAAAAAGCCACAACCATGTAACAGTTTAGTTCCTATCTTGCTAATGTCTTTGGAATGCAAAGAACAAAGTTATTATTCAAAGTTCATCTTTTATTTTTTTTAACGTTCATTTTTAAAGAACTATTCTGCTCTTGTCCTTTGAGAAGTCCTGTTTTGTAAGCCATGCATGCATTCTCATAGATTCACAACTCAAAATTCTACCAGTCTCTGACAACAGTCCAGCATTTCAAGTAATTGGACATTGTTGTGGACAGCAGTGAACATTTTGTAGTTTAGCTCCAAGATTGCTTGGAAGAAGGGTGTTTCATGGAGGGCCCACTGAATTGAGGACAGATGCTGGGCATTATGCTAGACTAGTAGCTGAATCTTGGATCAAACACAACTTTGGAATGACTCACACATTTTACTAATTTATAAGTGCAGCCTTCCTTGAAATCCCAATGTAAAGACCTGCTTCCTGTTTCCTGGTCTATGAAAGTGAATATAACCTTGAAGTCAATGAAAAACAGTGAATTGCTCACTGCACAGAGAATCTCTAAGCTTACCACTTTCCCTCCCACATCTTGATTTTTATTTTCTGTGAGTTTCACATGGGGGACTATGGCAAGCCAAAAATATAAATCTGACTTCAGGAGGTTTGTATCGCAATGGACAATAAATCCCTATCTGGACAGCCAAAAAAAGATTGGACAGCAAATTCATTTAGAAATAGAATCAGACTACACAAGTGGGATTTTTCTTGAGGCTGATGAGGACAGAGCAGTGGGAGGTGGACATTTGGAGAAACAGTCTCATCACCTCTGCCATATTAGGAGCTTCTAGTCCTTAATTATTCACCATGACCCATCTTTCTCTGCCTGCCTTGAGCCCTCTGCTCCCTGCTTATTCTGTGGTCACACCTAGAAGGTCCTAAGGTCTTGTCCATTCATTCCTAGGGGACTGACTTCAGTAGGCCCAGTTCCCCTTTCATTCATGTTTGCTACCTCATAGTTCTGATCTCTCACTCTGGCCTATAAAATGATTTCACTATAAAGTTCCATAGGGAAAAAACCTAGAATATAAAATTGTACTTTTGAAAGAAACTTACAAACATGCAAAAATGACTATATCAGGAGATATAGCAACATAGTAGAGAGCATTGTCAGGAAATTCTTTGAACTTCATGCTTTTCTCTAATTATAGTTATTTTTAAACCCACAAACACATGTTTGTGTTTTTCTAATTGGAATGTGGATTTGTTAATACTATACATCAGACATAACTTGAAATATGTCTAAATCATAAGAAAGAAACGGATCTATTATTTAAAATATGAATTTATAGTAATGCATTATGATAATTTTGCCCTCTGTAATGTACAATGGGTGATTCAAAAGGAGAAAGTGAAGATTTCAAGGTACTATTGATGATTTGGCATACTTAGTTGGTGTTGGGTGGTGGAACTGCCCTCACACAGCAGTTCTGGAGAGGGGACCGGGCATCATCACTAGATTCTCCCCAAAGAAGTGCAGCTATGCCAGTGTTTGGTGGAATCCACACTCAGTATTGCTGTGAATAACCATTTTAGTGGTCATTGGGATCTTTTTGTGGGCATATTTGCTCCTCAAAAACAAAAAGGGGTCACATTGGGAAGGAGAAAGGATCATGGAGTGGAAAGAACTGGGGGGGGGAGGGGCGGTTCCAGAGTCTGACTCTGCCCTGGCTGTGTGGCATCTAAGAGGCCTATCTGACTTAGCCAACATTCTGCCCCAGACCCTGATGGAGCACTGTGATAGAGAATGGAAGGAACATTTTCCCCAAGAATCCACATTTATAAACATCTATGTGTTCATATTATATATAGATATATAGATAGATATGTGTATATATCTTTTTATGTACATTTTTTATTGTAAAAATGTTGTACAGAGGGGTTACAGTTACATGAGTAAGGTAATGAGTCCATTTCCTATTGAGCATTGTTGCCTCCTCCCTTGTTTTTCCCCTACCATCTCTTCCCTCCCTCCTCCCCTGGCAAGTTGTAAAGTTTGTTTTCAATGTATCTGTATATATCTATAGATCTAGATATCTCTACTATCCCTCCCTACACACACACACACACACAAACACACACACACACACACACATACACACACACACACACACACACATGCTTGCAGATGTCTTACACATGGCTCTATCATCTAATACAACTTTGATTGCACCAGGTGAAAGTGCTTACTATTATCACACAGAGATTCTGCCCCTGAGGGTGTTTCAAGCTGATTACTTGGTCCAGGGGGACTGTTCTCTAAATTATAGACATGTTTGTTAAGAAACTATCATGCTATTTCTTGAAGCTGGGCTCTAGAAACCATTTCTGCATTTAAATCTACAAACCTCAGTGTACTCCTGACTATGAAGGCAGAGGTGCCCAGCAGAGATTCACATCTTGTTGGTCCACTTTTAATGCCAGTTAAGGCCTGAGCACATGGATACTACCACCCCTCATCATCCCTACCTCCCCTCTACTTTGTTCTCTGAGCCTTTCTGCCATAACATGCAGGAACTCACTTCACCATTGGTCAAGCTCAAGGGTGTTCCCACCCCTGGGCAACTCAGGAACATTCAAGGAGGGTAGGAACAACATGGGTAAGGACTTTGCCCTGCTGCTGCCTTTGGGCTGGATACCTCTTCTGATTTCTTCTCTCAATAGCCTGATTCAGACAACGTCACCAGTCATTCACAGCTGGTATTAATCATTGCAATAGCTTTATACTGGTTTTCCTGTTTCATCTTCACTCCCTTCCCATCTCCATATTATTTTATGCTTAGCATGGCAGCCAGAGTGAGTCTGTTTAAATGAAAATGAGATCCTGTGTTCAACTCTTCCCCTATAGCTCTCAATCACAGTAAGAGTGAAAATGTTTTCAGTGGACCTGGAGGTCAGGTGTCGGGTTCCTTGTTGGCTGTCTTGCCTATCTTCTTCAACTTCCATTCTTCCTTGTCGCCCTCATCTACACCGGCCTCCTTACTGCTCTTCAGGCAAGCTAGGAGGACTCCTGCCTAGGGTTCTTTGTACCTCAGATTTTATCAGCAAGGAATGCTCTTCCTCCTACATCCCTGTGGTGCACTCCTTCCTTTCTGCAGAGCTCCACTTGAATGTACCTTCTCCATAAGGAGCTTGCTGGTCCCTCTGTTTGAAATGACAATCATAGCACTCTCTCCCAGCCCATGGAGGGCTCCTCCCTGATTTATTTTGTCCATAGTAATGCTGATATAATCTTACTCAGTTAAAATTGTTTCTGGCTTATTTATCTTGTCTTATTTATCTTGTCTGACATCAACCCCATGAAGACAAAAGATGTTTGTTTGGTTCTTATCTCTGATCTCAGAAGGGAGCTTGGCATATTACAAGTGCTTGGTGCATATCTGGATGAACATGTAATACACAGTGACTTTGCCCTATCTATATTTTATGCATAACAGAACAGAGTCAGAAAGATCAAGGCACTTTACCAAGTTCACAAATAAATATACAAATAAGTAAGTGGCAGAGTGAGATCTTGAACTAGTTTCCCTATCTCCAATAATGCCTGTGTCAGGAAAATGGAATTCAGCCTTATATTTATAGGGTTACTAAACTTATATAGAGAATTGCTAATGAAATTAATTAAGCACACTTAAAAATGTGCATTTGAGCCTTACATATTTTCATCTTTGTACTAGGAAATGCTACCATTTTCAGGACATGACGGCAGATGCACCTGGCTCCATTTCATTTCCCTTTCCTTGTTTCCTCTTTGAACCTGTTTCTCTTACTCATTGGATTTATTCTTCTTGTTACATTCTATGAATACAATTTATAATTCATTCTATGAATAAAGGTACTTCAAGTCCTCTTTTGAACTGTGGCAGGTAAAAATAAAGACGGAAATAAAAATCATATCATGGAATGAGTCCACTGTGCCAGGTAAAGCACCAAAAAGGATATCACCTGAACCTAGAAGGGTTTACAGGGCTCTGGTGGTCAACTGAAAGAAGTAACTGATTGATGGAAGCATCTGACTTAAGTAATTCAAATGTGTGATATATATTTGTGTGTGTGCATGAGTATATGTGTATGTACAACATGCTGGTACTGGGACTTGAACTCATGGGCTCGTGTTCTTACTTTGCTTTTCTGTTCAAGACTGGTGCTCTGTTACTTGAGCCACAGTTCCACTTGTGTATGTGTGTGTGTGTGTGTGTGTGTGTTGCTGATCCTGAAACTTGAACTAGGGGCTTGGGAGCTGTCCCTAAGCCTTTTATGCTCAAAGTTAGTACTCTACCACCTGAGTGATAAGCAGCATATTTGGTGGTTAATTAGAGAGAAGAGTCTCATGGACTTTCCTTCTCTGGGCTGGCTTTGAAGTATGATCTTCAGATCTCAGCCTTTTGATTTTCTAGGATTACAGGCGTGAGCTACTGGTGCCTGGATACACTCCTGGCTTTTTGTGGTTTAGTTGGAGATGAGATTGTCATAAACTTTTATGCTCTGGAAGCCTTCAAACCTTGATCCTCAGAAACTTGACCTCCTGAGAAGCTAGGATTACAAGTGTGAGCACCAGCCCCTGCCTTTGCTGTCGTGTTTTAAGAGCTGGTAACTAGCTGTATAGATGGGAATGCTGAGAACAGGGAAGGATCTCTGACATACATGCTGACAAGTATACCAGTAGAAGACATGAAATTCCTGGGCCTGAGGTGAACAACAATGTGTCACTCACAGTGACTGAGCAGTGTTCAGAGTACCAGCATTTTTTAAAATTTAATTTTATTGTCAAGGTGATGTACAGAGGGGTTACAGTTACATGCATAAGGTAATGAGTACATTTCTTGTGAAAGATTGTTACCCTTCCCTCGTTTTTCTCCCACTTTCCCTCCCCACCAATAAGCCCTCCCCCGCCAAGTTGTTTTATATATATATATATATATATATATATATATATATATAATACACAGGGCACCAAAATCAAATACAATGGCTACAAGGGATAGATCATAAGGAACACACAACAGAATTCTATGCTTCCATCAGAAAGAATGGCATCGCCCATTTGTAAGGACATGGAAAGTCTTGGGAAAAAAATCATATTAAGTGAAGTAAGCCAGACCCAAAGAAACATAGACTCCATGTTTTCCCTCATTTGCAATAATTAGTACCAGCATTTGACTCTGTTTTCTTATGTTTTTATTTCTATTTGGTGCCAACAGAAGGCCAAATGAAGTTGGTATATACTGTAGTTGCATTAGAGAACCCCGATTTACATTTGGGAAGTACACATACATACCCTGTGCTCTGGGGGAAGATACCATCTTTAATTTCCAAGACCTTTTCATTGCAGGGGGCGGGGAGTACTAGAGATTTGAACTCAGGACTTTTTACTTGCTAGGCACTCTTATTGTTGGAGCCATGCTCCATTTCCATTTTGCTCTAAATAATTTTTTTAGATAGCATCTTGCTTTTTGCTCTAGCCTCAGACTATAGTTCTCCTTCTTTCCATGTGGCTAGGATTACAGATGTGCATCACTATAGCCAGATTATTTATTGCAATAGAGCACCATTAACTCATTAACTTTTGGCCTGGGCTGACATGGAATCATGATAACTTTGTGTCCTTACTTATTAAATAGCTGTGTTTATAAGTGTGTGCCACTGTGCCTGATCTTCCAAGTGTTTTTTTTCTATAATAAACATTCTTTAAAGAATTTAAAGGTAGTCTGAAATATCTGTAAGAATGCAGAAATGTGAAAAATCCCAGTTACAAGAGTCTTACAACAGGGGCTGGGAAGGTGGCTCAGTGGTAGAGCGCTTGCCTTGCATGCACGAGGCCCTCAGCACCACATAAGCAGAAAAAAAAAGCCGGAAGTGGCACTGTGGCTCAAGTGGTAGAGCGCTAGCCTTGAGCTGAAGAGCTGAGGGACAGTACCCAGGCCCAGAGTTCAGGCCCCACGACTGGACCCCCTCCCCCCCAACAGTTATTTATTCTAAATGCAGAATGAAACATCTTCAAATGCATCTCCATGCATTTCTTCCATGCTTTAATTTCTGGCACAGGCAGAACCTATTCCATCATTTCCCTCCTGACCCTTGCTCCCCCAACCACACTCTCTGTGCTGAAACCAGCCTGTCTTTGGATTCCTTTTCCTTTGTTGGACCAATAATTTCAACATTATCCAACACAACTATATCCATCTCCAAGCCTACCTATTTCTCTTTGATCTCCATCCAGCCTCACAAGCTCAAGAATGAAGCTGGCAGGGCTTTTCTTTAGCCAGCAGGGCAATAAAGTTGAAGATATTCTTACTGAGGATGCTTGTACCTCTTTAATGATGGCTTTAGCATCTCCAGGTCACTGTGCCAGGTGCCTTCATTCTCTACTTTTCCTCCGAAGGGTCTAGTATTGCTTCCAGATGTTGTTACTGGAAAAATGGAATCTGAAAAACTCCTCCAGTAGAAATGTTCTGGCTGAATCTGGGCAAGTAGATGATGATGATGATGATGATGGTGTGTGTGTGTGTGTGTGTGTGTGTGTGCGTGCGTGTGTGTGTGTGTGTGTGTGTGTGCTAATACTAGGGTTTGAACTCAGGGCAAAAGCACTGTCCCTTGGTTTTTTCCACTCAAGGCTGGTGCTCTACAACTTGAGCAACAGCTCCAATTCTGGCTTTTTGGTGGTTAACTGTCCAGGTACTGGTGTCTCATGCAATCCTAGCTACTTAGAAGGCTGAGATCTGAGGATTGTGATTTGAAGCTAGCTCAGGCAGGAAAGTCCATGAGACTCCTAACCCCAATTAACCACAACAAACTGAAGGTAGAACTGTGGCTCCACTGGTAGATTGCTAGCCTTGAGCACAAAAGCTCAGAGACAGTGCACAGGCCCACAGTTCAAGCCCCAGCCCCAGGACCAAAACAAAAAAACAACCAAAAAAAACTAAAAAGGAGCCAACCAACCAACCAAACAAACAAAAAACAAGTTTTATGGATTTTCCTGCTCAGGCTGGCTTTGAACCACCATGCTCAGATCTCAACCTCAGTCTACCGAGTACTAAGATTACGGGTGTGAGCCACAGGGCCTGCGTAATGACACATTCTGGAGACTGAAACATTGAACAACTTAGAGCCAGAACATTGAGCCATAGTAGTGACATGGTTCACTGGACTCCTTATCCAGGCTTTCCACTGCTATGCAATTTTGGATGTTTATTAAGTAAAGCATTTTCCCACATTCCTCATCTTCTCCATTTTTTCCCATCCATCTGTACTTCCATATATCACTCCCATTCCCCATCCCATCAAACTTCTTTGTTTTTATTTGTGTGTGTTTTTTTTTACCCATAACAGACACGGCCTTATATTCTGTGGAGAACATAGTAGTCTTCATATTCCTGCCAACGATTCACTAATGTCATCTGCATCCACTCCATATTCTTCAGTCTCTTACCAAAAGCTCAACTCTCCACATATGTTCTCAATCCCTTCTGTGCCTTCTCACCTCCTACTCACTCTTCAGCCATTGCTAATCCTATCTGAGTCCCCGTGTCCTCAGAACTGGGCTTCCAAGCATTAAGTCATCACTCCCAATTGCTGAATCCCAGGAGCCTTTGCAGTCCTCCCTTCTAGATGTACACAACTCCCTACTCCTCCTTCTCCTTTTCTTCCTGCTTCTCCCCCCTCCCCCACCTGCTTCTAGAAGATTGCGTGTGCCAGAGTCCTCCTGCCTATCACTTTCTTTTCAGCCTCCTGGGTGCCCACATTGAGGCAGCCTTTCAATGCACCTCTTACTCAGTTCTGACCTCAGTGGTGAAAGGATTCAGGACATGGATTCAGAGGGTGTCTTCACTCTGTGTATCTGACTCTTACCTGCAGTTTTACTGCACTCACTTTCTTGTTTTCTACTGAGGATTGACTTTCTGGGCATCACAGTCTATCAGTCCCAGTGGGACAATAGATAATGCTTTTCTTTCCTGAGGAAAAGTTTTTTAAGTCCCACAGAAGATCCTTAGTGGATCTATCCTTCTCATCAGACTGGTCCCTGGACTGGAAGAGAAGCCCAATCATAAGAAATTGAAAGATTTTGACCATCAGGGAGTAAGCTCTGCTGGCATCTCAACTTTTGATTTCTGGCCTCTAGAACTAGAAGAGAGTAAAATTGTTGTGTCTTAAACACCACAGTTTCCTTTTCCACTGTAATTTTTAACAGCAGCCACAGGAACTGAATGTAGAAGGGGAATGGTCCAAGCTGGACAGCTTTGCCTTCTCAGAGCCAGTAAGCTGATGTGATGACTCACTACATGCATGTATTCTGAAAGATAACAATAACAAAACTAAAACATGTTCAATTTCCCCTCTGTGTTTTCATGTCCGTCAAAATCAGTACTCTCCATGCTGAGTGGAAGGGACTCTCAAAGCTTATATACCATGTAATTCTCTTTTTATGACACTTTTTTTTGTTCTTTTTTTGTATTTTTATTGGTGTACCACAATGGCACAAAGCAATGGGTCTTATATGACATTTTCATAGATGCTATTATGTACTTTGGTCATGAAAGAAAAGAAAGAGGCAATGCTTACAAGGCCATCAATATCTATCCTTCTCCCACTTTGTCCACAGCCCCATTGGCAGCTGCTGGCTGCTGCTCCCTTCTTCAATAATCTCTTTGTTAGGCTTCCATGGCATCAGCCAGCTTTCTATGACAAAACGCATGAGGAGATCAACTATAAGGAGAACAGGTTTATTTTAGTTTGTGGTTTCAGAAGTCTTAGCTTGTGGTTGAAACAGAGTTAACTCCATTACTTTTAGGGCTATGACAAGGCAAAAACATTATAGTAGAAGAGCCTGGCAGATTCCGTCTTCTTTTCTTTATGTTTAGTGTATTCATGTGTTTATCTTTGGAACAGTGAAGGGAGGGTAAGAACTTGAGGGAATAGAAGACACTGTATGAAAGAAAATGTACAAAAAATGTACTCATTTCCTGACTCTGTAATCCCTCTGTACTTCACCTTTATAAGAACAATAAAGTAAATTAGTTTTTTAAAAAAGAAGAGCCTGACAGAGGAAAGCTCATGGTGGATAGGGAGTATAAGAGGGGGAGGGGAAGGGGACAAGACATATCCTTTCCAGGCATACCTCTAGTAACATATTTGCTCCAACTAGCCTCTGTCTCCCAGTAGCATATTTAGTATGAACTCATCCGTGGGTTAGCCCATCAATGACACTATGACACTATGATATAATTGTTTCCCTATAGTGTTGCCATGTGGGAACTAAGTCTTCAACACACAAGTCTTTGGTAGATACTCCAGATCCAAACAATACATAGTATTGTACTCCCTTACTGCCCCTTCCTTCTTAGTCTCCTTTGTATTTCAATTCCCTATGAACTAGCCATCAACGCCGAGGTCCCTCCAGACTCTGTCAGGGCTTCTTCCTTTTTCTTTTTGGAATATCTATCTCTGTGGGTAGCCAGGAACTCCCAACTTTATATCACCAGCTTAGATTTCCTTGTTGAGCTCCAGATCTGCATTGACTACTGCTTACTTCCTATTTTCATTTGGATGTCTCCCCACTCACCAGATGTAGCCTGTCTCCTTCACTTTCATCCTCTATGTCCTTCCTTCAGTATTGATTATCCTAACAAACTCACTCATTTCTTTGCTTGTTCATGTTGGTTCCCTTTGATCATGTCTAACGCCATTCTTCTCCTCGTGATCTTTCAGTCCATTTCCAAAGCCTAGACATTCAACCCTGAAATCAAATGCGAAGCTGCTTTTCTTTTCCCAGAATCACTTCCATCTTTCTAGTGTATATGTCTAGGGATTCCGGTTTCCCTGTGTTTACCATTGTTCCACTCCAGTTTCCAAACAAAAGCCTAAGTAAGCTATTAAAAATGCAAACTCAACTACGAAGGATATGTGCCTACTTTAAAATAATGTTTTCAGTAATCATTAGCTTAAAATTTAAATCAAAATCTATAAGGTCCTGGATCAGTTGTACTGTGGTGTCTTATTATGTGATGTCCAGAATACTCCTCATCAGGAATGGAGGACTTATTTTCTCAGCCACAAGTGACCAATTACAAAGCCTTCAGCTAGCCATTCCCATCATAGACTGCCTTTTCCCAAGAGATAGTCCATCTTTCTCAGGTAGTCTTCAACTAATGACTGACATGGTGAGTGAAGGTCTTACAAAAGCCCAATGTTTTCACCAACAGCTCAGGTAACTTGATATTGTCTCACAGACCAACTTCTTCCTTTGTCCTATATATTTCCTTTTATTTCCGTCCAAGCATGATGAGTTCCCAATTACTTCCTATAACCTCCCCACCCCCCACTTACTCATCCTGGTCCCCCAACTGGTCTCCATCTCAACCTGCTTCCTGAAAACATAGCCTGTGGAGCTTCATGTAATACATATTGAGATCTGAGGAGGTGATAATCCTATTATCTTTTTTTGCTGCTCTGATTGTACTTGCATAGTTTTTAAAGGAAAAGAGAGCTTTACTTTTCATGAAAACTTGAAAATTATACTAAAAAGTGCTACAAATTTTAGAATAAACAAGTAAATGTGGTTAGAAAGAAAGTAAAACTTAACAAGTTGAAATTTATTTTAAAATAATTTTCATGGCTCAAGTTACATGGACCTTGAAACCCAAGTTTCAATCTAAATAAAAAAGAAGAGACCAGCACTAGATTAAAACAAGTAAGTTTTTAAATATTATTATGTTGCTCTCATAAAATGAAGAAATAAATGAGAAACCTTATGCTAGAAATAAAAGAAAGACTTACTTAATTAAAAACCAACATCAAACAAGTACTGTGTTTTGCTTTCTGGATATTCATATTCACTCATTTAAATATGCTCTAATTTATAATCCTTGGGACTACTTTTAAAGAAGGACAATGTCAATGTGGAGCGTGACTGAGAGGGACAATTAAGATTGTCAGTGACGAAAAATCATGTCTGAAGACAAAGGACTGGAGATACAGAATTACATAGAATAATTTTAACTACATAGAATAATTTAGATACACAATCATTGTCTGTACATTTCTAAAAGGCTGACAGAGAAAGAAAACTTCACTTTGTTGTATCCAGGGACTAGGATTAGTAGCATTGGGTGAAAAGTCCTGGAATCCATGTTTAGGTGCAATAAAGTGAAAGAAATTTCTAGCAGCAATGAAATGGCATCCTTGGGAAATAGTATGCTCAGTTTTATTAGACTGAGTGACCTCATCTTGGAAGATAAAACAGTGATTCCTGAGCATGGAGAAAGCATTGGCCAGATGACTAACCTCTCACAATTTTCTGACATCCTGCTCTAGAAAAGGGTTTCACGAAGTACCTGCTAAGGCCTTGATAGGTGTAATCTTTCAAATAGATTCCACAGCTGAGTAAGTTTGTTATAAGAGGGCAGCCATGTTAGGCAAGATGATTTTACTGCAGCGTTTCTTAAAGCCTAAGAAATACACAGTGTGAAACTACCTAGAGGTAGTTTCATCATTCAGAACTCATTTTGACTGATGTCCAGGCAAAAAAAAGGACAAGTGTTTTATGAACTTACTTCAAGAAATCCTGTCTTGGAGCATTATTTTGTTTTGTTTTCAGTCAGTGCTGGAAACCAAACCCGAAGCTTCACATAAGCTAGGCAAGAGTTCTACCACTGAACACAAGCCCAGTCCTGTTTTAGAAGATTATGTTCCTCAGAGTTATCAATGAGGAAAAAGTTATTTTTTTCTTCTGTCAGTTGTGGGGCCTGATCTCTGGGCCTAGGCGCTGTCCCTCAGCTCTTCAGCTCAAGGCTGGTGCTCTACCACTTGAGTCGTAGCGCCACTTCCAGCTTTTTCTCTTATGTGGGCTGAGGAATCAAACCCAGGGCCTCATGCATGCAAGGCAAGCACTCTACCACTGAGCCACCTTCCCAGCCCCAGGAGAAAATAATGTTTAACTAAAAACATAGATTGCTAACTGGAACCCATGACTCATGCCTGGAATCCTAGCTTCTAGGAGGCTGAGATCTGAGGATCACCATTCAAAGCCCAGGCAAGAAAATCTATGAAACACTTATCTCCAAATAACCACCAAAAAGTCAAAAGCTGAGCTGTGGCTCAAGTGGTGGTGATCTAGCTTTGAGCAAAAACAGCTTAGGGACAGTGCCTAGGCCCTGAGTTCAAGCTCCAGGACTGAAACAAAACAAAACAAAAACCGTAGATTGCCTGTTACTGATGAGTTGGATTCCTAAAAGTATGAAGACAGGTTAAAATGTTATAATCATTGCCATCATTTTAGTCTAAGTTACAACCAACTTCCAGATGGGCTTCTATTTCCCCTGCTTCTAGCTTTGTTTCTCTCTAGTTTCTAAACCAGAGCCCAAGAAAACTACTTAAAATATAGTCTCAATCATTTACAAAGCATTCATTTCTTTACATTTGTTTCCTTAGCTGGCAAGTGCCCTTGCTAAGCCTATTTTTTGGGAAGTATAAAGGTGGATAACATATTAAAGCTAGAGCATTAACATTTTTGTGTTCTTAACTACCACATCAAACTCCCTTCAGGTATGCTAATGATTTGTATTTTGAGATGTTTATAAAGTTACTGGGTAAAGAATCTCTTACAATGTTTATAGATAGAACACATAAATTGGGAGAATATTTGACTATTAGCATAAAATTTTAGATTTCCAGAAGGAGATCAACCAGCAAATTTTACTGATTTTGCATGAACGAGGGTCATTTCTGTCTTGTGCTATACACTAGACAGTATAGCTGGTCCCAATTATCCAGCCGCTAATCAACACCCATAATTAATCCTTCACACCCAGTCCCCTTCGTTCAGCTTTTTCAGAGAAAATGTACCCACTCTAGAAGAAAGAAAGCAACAACCTAGCTGTTGCTTATACCATCTTAATTCTATTCTCTCTTTCATATAATGCCCATTATAAAGGTGAGGTAATTTGTTTAATGATTTCAGTTGAGTGTGAAGTGTTCATAAACCTCAGCCATGAAAGTGTCAAGTAGGTCCTGTGAAGGATGGGAAAAACTCTCACTGTCCAAGCTGTGGAGAATTTGGACTGAGAGGTGAACAGATGCCCTTAATAAATTAAAGAATAGGGGAGTTGTAGGATTAGCTCACATTTTTAGAAAAAATTGAAAACTGCAATTACCACTTGGAAGGGAATTCTGGATGACAATTATTTTAAAATACTTGTCTGATATGGAGACATTTCTGAGGTGACAAAGTGGTAGCTGTTGAAAGAGGGTGGGTAGCACATTAAAAAGAACTGGGCCATTCAAATGAGCATCTCAAAGTCTTTCTAAATTCTAAGGAGGCAAAACAAACGATGGTAAATTGAATATTTAATTAATTCTTGTGAGAGCTAATAAATCATCTCTAAACCAAATGAATTATGTAGTACTACTTTGTAAGCAAATTGGTTTTTATCCATTTTAAGTACTACCTGTCTGTTAGAGCTCTTTTTGATCAAGAATATACCCCCAGCCACACACACACACACACACACACACACACACACTTATAACACTGCTAACAAACACCACAGATCATGTTCCTATGGCAACTGTGGCCCATTTCAGTTATCGTTGCACAAAATCAGTTTTAGAAATCTACTGTGATGCAAAAGGGTATATGTTCACATTTGTCCAAGTCAAGCTTTCTATGCCACAAATGTGAACATGTTTTTGCAATTGGCTGGGACTATATTGTATATCAAAATCATATAAAGCTTAGAATTATGCTATTAAATTCTGCACCTTATATGAACCAAAAGCTTCAAACACAAGGGGTCACAAAGACAACAACCTTAAATTACACAATGCTCAACTCTGCCCTCTACAAGAGGAAGAAAGGCTCCCAGAGTGGTCCAAATGGCCCTAACACTATGGGAAACATTAGGATACATTTGAAGGAGCGATCCATGTTCCTAAGCATTTTCCCAGCCTGCCTGTGCAATTTCATTTCCTCTCCAATTTACTGGTGGAACTCAGGAATCTAAGAGGTCTGTTGAAAGTCATATTTCAGTATATCCTTTGTCTAGTGGAGTAATAACTATGGGGTTTAAGTCAGCAGTTGCTTACCCTTCTGTTGGTTGACCTCATGATCAATCAGAATTATTAACCTTTTCAGATCTCACTTTATTCATCTGCATAAAATCCGTTTGGGCTAGGTGATTTAGCTTGAACCAATCTTTGGCATCCTGTTGAACAAGATCAAATAACATGAACATAAGACGTTACCTTTGCCTCTGCATGTGATCAGAAAGAGAAGTAGAGAACAATATAATCTGCATCTTGGTAGAACCAAAGTGGACTACAAGAAGTATCTACATATGTATAGGCAAGCTGCTATTTGTTTCCTGGAAAGATGTTTCTCCTGGTTCAACATGCCTCTAGGACCTCATTCCCTAGGGAAAATATGCCTGGTGACTTTGCAGTAGGAGAAGAGCTAGAAAGAGGAGACCAAATGAGTCCAGAGGTTCCACTAGATGGTCCTAGTGGGAAGGTCAAGGTTCTCTCATCCAACCTGAGAAGCAACAGAGAAATGGGAAAGCACTATTATTTAGGAAGAAGCACTCTGCTGCCTGTAGTGGTTCTCAATATGGCGTTAAGTGCGTGAAACTGCTCTTGCTTCAAAGCAGAGTCACTCCTTCCTAGATGTCAATGGCTTCCTGGATTAGAAGAGTTATAGATCTTTCTATCATGAACTCAGGCGTTACTGCCTCTGTTAATCTGTCTCTTCGGTGCTCTGCTGCATGGTGCTGGCAGAGCAGTTAAATATCTCCACTGCTGCTCCCGCATGTACTTTATGGTGACAGAGGCCATATTTTCGCATCCAGAAGTTAGGAAAACATGCTGTGACAAGTACAAATATATCCAGAGCAGAGCACTTCCTGAGAGTACTCTTGGTGTCCCAATCACCTTGTCAACTGACCACTGAGGTGATTCAGTGGGTTTTCCAACAAACACTGAGACCCCTCATACGCATCCAGATTCTTGAGACTATCTTCTAGCTGCTTGAGTCTTTCTTCACTTTCCATATGTGTAAGGAAGTATACATTCTGGCATCAGGATTGGAGTCAAAGATGTTCAGGCCTCCCAAGTACGAAGAGAAGAAATGACAGTGGCTGGAAACTGTTTTCCCTCTTGTTTCGGAATGCCTGTCACCTGATGCAACTGTGTTGTGTCTGTTGTAGCGGAAATCCTGTGGGAGCAGGCACATTGTCTATATTACTCAATTGCTTTTGCAGCTTCCAGATTATGCTTGTTATGGATGTTATTTGATCAAAGACTGAACTATACTATATATATTTTAATGAATGCATGGTGATGTTTAAGATAATAACGATTTTTAAGAGGTATCTATGATAGGAAGAAAAAGAGAAACAAGTCTTATACTCTTTCCAATGGTTTTGTGTTTGGGATGATTTCCCCAAGATAGACTCAACAATATTTGACAGCGCTTGCTGCTGAATGACAGAACTCTTAGATGCTTCTTGTGTATTTCTTCAAACTAAACAGCAGTGTGAAGAAAGGAATCAGATGAAGATGGTGTGTGACACCTGTTTCAGTCTGAGCTGGAGTCAATGTTGTCTTGTTTGGGTCTTTTCATAAGGTATGCCTGTACAATTCTACCTCAAAAAATAAAATAGTAAAACTACTACCTTTTCATAAAGTCATTTCTGTCCTATTTTATTTTCCATTAAAGAATCCAATTCAGTGGCAAGTAGTAATAACAGGGTTCCATTTATTTCAAATTACCCAAACTCCAGTGTTATTTCAGTAATTTTATTTTCAAAAAGGTCTTGCTCTTCTAGAGTGACAATTTTATATTTTTCTAAGTAAAAAAGTAAAAGTGTAACAAACCCTACCTGTTTAGAATTTGTGGTGTGTGTGTGTGTGTGTATTTGTGCCTGTAACTAGGTTTGAACTCAGACTCTTGTGCTCTTGTTTGGTTTTCTTGCTTATAACTGGCAATCTACCACTTGAAGCATGTCTCCAGTTTGTCATTTTGCTGGCTATTTTGGAGATGGAGTTTTGCAGATTTTTCTACCCAGGGTTGGGTTAGAACCTTGAGTCTCCAGGTCTAGCCTCCTGAGTCATCAATACCTAGCTTCTGTTTGGAATTTCTAATAACTTGAACAAGAACATAGGCCCTTTTATAATACCTTGGAAGATGGATTTGTTAATCAAATTAAGACAAAAATTTAAATTATGTAGTACAGTTACCAAACAACCTGGAAAGGAGTGAAATAAACATAAATAATTATGCAAATCACACTCTTTTCTATGTGTAAAAGCAAGTTCCCTAAGGAACTGCACCAGGCAACATGATTTATCTAATCTAAATGACTATGAAGATGCCTTTCACTGTGTATGGTGCTTTGATATACAAGGTACAGACAATGACATCTGACACACTACATAATCCCAGCAGCTCTGAGAGAAGCATTCTGCCTATTTTACAGATGGGAAAGCAATGGCTGATGGAGGTTATTTGATTGATTTAAAAACACAAGATGCAGCAAAGCTGGGACCTAATTAAAGGTAGGTCTTCAAATGCATGATCCAAAGCCTCCTCTACAGCCACACAGATGTCGGTAATCATTTTAATACAAGCTGTAATTTGGACTTTTCATTAATCCTGACAAGCCAATTAGCCAAAATTAATGTGTTTTTCCCAAGTCACTGGACAGAGTTAGAAGAGCTTTGGAAAAAGAAGGGTAAAAGCAATACTGATCATGTAACAGAGTTGACAACAACTTCTCATACCTAGTGAGGGTTTAAGGACTTCAGAATTTTGCCTATATACATTTTCATCCTAAGTTTAGAAGGAACTTCACATATCATCAACCATTTCCATCGTAAGGAGAAGACCAGACCATGTGAGAAGCTGGCCTTGTAATGAGGAGCAGGAATTCAGCCTGATTGTGAAATGACACTTTAATATTTGTTTCTGCTCTCTGAGCTTTGGAATTAGTCGAGCTACAAATTTCTCTACAAAATCTAAGGGAAGGGGGGAACTAGAGGAATGTTTTCAGAATTGGAATGAAAATGACTTGCAACCTAGAATTCTATACTTGGCCAAACAATCAATCAAGCAAAAAAAAGAAAAAGGAAAAGGAAAATATATGCAAAAAAATCTCCTTTCATGTGTTCTCAAAAAGCTGAAATTAGAAAGCATATTAAGAAACAGGAGTAACCCCCTCCACAGCTCTCCCCCCCCATGCATGTGTCCATGATTTAAAGGCTTGGCCCCCAGAGCAGTGCAAATTTGAGATGGTGGATCCTATAGGAGATTCATAGGTCACTTGGAATATGGCCTGGAAGAGAATCAAGGGACACTGGTCACTTCCTCTCCCTCTGTGTCCTGACTTGTAATGCAGGCAGTTTTGCTGTGTCACATGTTCCTTTAAGGTCTGCTCCTAGATGGTGAGCAGACTCCACCCTCCTCGCAGCCAAGTCTCCACCCAGCACCTGCGTTACCTAGGTAACTGGCACAACTGGAAGAGGTCACATCTGCATCCACTGAGGTCACATCTGTATTCAATGTGGCCACACCTTTCCCAACCCTTACTCTAGATAAGGCCTAGCCCAGGGCCAGATGCCCTCTTTCCCAGCCATGTCGAGTGCCAACATGGCCTGGTGCCAGCCGAAGTGATGAATAAATCTACCCCTTACCTGAGTATCACATGTATGGAGTTCTTACTTCGCCTCTTTAAAAACCTAACGCAAATAGCACTGTGACTCGGATATGTGCCACTCAAAGCAATAAAGTCAATCAGCCATGGACTTCAGTCTTCAAAAGTGTAAGCCAAACTGTAAAAGAAATGCAAATAAAAACAACACTGAGATACCACCTTACCCCAGTCAGAATGGCCCACATCCTAAATTCAGCCAATGACAAATGCTGGAAGGGATGAGGAAAAATAGGAACCCTACTGCATTGCTGGTGGGAATGTACACTAATACAACCACTTGGAAAGCGGTCTGGAGGTACCTCAGAGAGGTAAATATAGACCTCTCCTATGACCCAGCCATACCACTCCTAGGCATCTACCCTGAGCAACAGGAACCAGGATACAAGGATACGTGCACCTCCATGTTCATTGCAGCACTGTTCACAATAGCCAAGATATAGAAACAACCCAGATGCCCTACTACAGCTGAGTGGATCCAAAAATTGTGGCCTATATACAATGGAATACTATGCAGCCATTAGAAAGGACAAAACAATGGCATTTGCAGGGAAATTGATGGAACTAGAGCAAATCATGTTGAGTGAGGTAAGCCAAGAGCAAAGAGACAAATGGCACATGGTCTCCCTGATATGTGGATGTTAAAGCCAAAATGCAAGGAGATATGACAAAGTAAACAGGATTCGAGAAACAAAGGACTTCCACTCATTTTGTCATATCATTGCTAAATGACTCCATGTTCTTGACCATATATATGGTATATACATGCGCACAACGGAGGGAAGCTAGGAGGAGGACACAGAATCAGAGGGAAACGGAAAACATACAACAGAGGGTCCCATCAGCTACAGTGCACATAGATGAAAATGAACTAAGCAACTCAAAGGCAGTGAGGGGAGGGAAGGAATGAGAGGGAAAGAGGGAACAGCTTACATAAGCAAAAGGAAAGAAATGTAAATATCATCTGATGTGGAAGAAATAGCTATATTGTCAAAGCTCATAGAATTCACAAACTTTATAGGCCATGATAATGACAATTTGCCTTGTGAAGGTTAAAATGTGTTTGTGACTTTAACTAAGTGTCACTATCTCACAATACTGTGAAATATATGAAACTTATGTAATCACCTAATCTCAATAAAAAGAAAAGAAAATAAGTGTAAGCCAAAATAAACCTTTTTCTATAAGTTAATAGTCTCTGGTGTTTTCTAACAGTGATAGAGAGCTAAACATAGTAGGAGATTAGATAAGCAACCACAGGGGAATGGCAAAAAGATTTACAGATATTGGTGAAGGAAGATTCCTGGAAGAGAAGGCAAGTAGTCCAGAATGGAGAGCGTTAAGTATTTTTAACCAAGGACAGCCTAGGATTCCATCATGACTACGCTTCTCAGGTAGGCCTGGTGATGGTCAGTGGATACGGATTAATGAAGTCTGTAATAATTAAACAATTAAGATACTTCTAATATAAAAATTGACACTCAAGCTTGGCACCTCATTGAATCTATTGTCTTGGAGTCTTATCCTCCAGAACTGGATGTGCGTGTATTTCAGAGCATATTTCTGGAAGGATTCATAAACCATTGAGACAGATCAGAGGGCACGGAAGCAGGGTTTAAGTGCTTTTAAACATTGTTAAATGCCATTAAGTCCTGCTAAATGCTATTGAAAATGTTAATTTTATGTTGAGCTTTCTTTAAATCTTTATTGTAAGTACTCTATAATGGTTTTTGTTCTTTTTTCTGTGAAGGAGCATAATCACCAAGAGTGTGCCATTCAGGCCTTCGAATGGGAGCAGATAGACCTTTCCCTTATTCCTGGCAGCCTTGATGGGCGACTGTGTTTACCTCTTCTCTGATAATAGGCCCATTTGCTTCATGGCAGCCCAGCTGTTTGAGCACCTTATGATCACTCTGACTTAACTCCAGCAGCTACAGGAGAGTACTACTTTGGAAGGAAGCCTAGCTCCTGTCATGACTCCCCTATTCTAATCTTGGAATACATCAATATAAGACAAGTCCTGGTAAAAGCTAGGTGACCTGGCTTTGTCTGTAATTATTTCCACAGGCCAAGGACGGGGCACTTCCCCTAGTAGCAGAAAGCTTGCACTTGGTGTTGTGCAATGCCTGTGATTAGTCCTTACAGAAGGTTTGTGATTGGTAGAATTGGAAGCTATGCTGTGATTGATACAAATATTATCCTTTGTCTGCATTCCGAAGCCCTTCCTGGTTATATAACCAGGCTGTTTAACTCATTTCCCAAGTCAGCTAGGAGACATTCACCTATATTCCCTTCAGTATAGCAATATTTGGCAACTGAGGCTTGAGAGTTGTGACACTAACTTCTCTTAGGTGTGGTCCCTAAGTACTGAGTACTCCTATCACAAGCTCTGCAAAGAGTGTCAAGCCACTGGGAATCAAAGCCCAGAGCACTATGCTTTCAATACAAGCACGTAGAGCCACAGCTCCCTGTTCTGTAGAGCCAAGAGCCATAAACAAGATGTGGAGTTCGTGGGATGTAGAGCTATAAACTCTCTGAGTCTGCCCAGCCCCTAAGCACTCAAGTTCTGTCAAGACCAGAAGAGATACTCTTGCTACTAGCAAAGTCTAAGTAGAACTAAAGGATGTCACTCAGCAAATAGGTAACAACATTAACTGCTTGTGAGGAGGGATCTGGGTGGTTGTGGGGTATGGGAAAGAAACTTTTCTCTGTTCCCTAAATATCCTTTCAATCATTTTGAATTGCATGTTATGTGAAAAAAATAACATAATAAAATACATTCCCCTTCTTCCTGACACCTCTAGTTCAACAAATATGCAAATGACTACTCAATGTGACTGGTGAGTATGATTTCCCTGGAGGAGGATTCTCACTCTCTCGTGTTTTTTTTTCTTTCTTTTTCTTTTTCTCTAGTTAGTTCAGAGGCCACCTAGAATGAAAACACAAAGGAATGATTTCAATATGTATTTCCAAGAGATCTCCTGGAAATCTGGTATATAACTAGGTATCAAAACAAAATCAAGAAAACCCATTTCTTTGCATCCACTAGATATACATTTTTTATTGCTTGTACATTATCATATTACTGAACAATAGCCAGAAATGTACTATTTTTTAGGGAGTTGGGTATTAATTTATCTGGACAGACTGAATTTTCACATCCTAGTGACTTAGTGGCTCCTCTGCATGAAATCCTCATTCATGGCCAGGATCCATACATTCTTTCTGTTTCCCTAAAAATTGTATTGTTTCAAAAGCAGCACAATACTAATTGTCACTATATAGAATTCATAATGGAAAGCTGAATTACACTGCATGACAGATAAAATCAACTTGGCCGCTGGTGATAGCCTCATAAGCAGAGAATGGATTTCTCATTCACTGTTGGATTGCTCAAAGCATTCCAGCACAGTGCAAGAGTCACTGCTGGTGTCTTTGCCAGCAGCAAAAGCCCAACAATGTGTGAACAATGATTCTGTCCCAGGAGCAGACAAGATGCCACTGTGAAAGCTCCCCCGGAAGTCAGGTCCTGACAACCTTGGCTTGTGTTGCTGGCAATAAAGACTCCATGTAACGGGCTTAGTAGAGCCAAGCATTGGTTTTAGAATCAGCCTTATCTGGCCTACATTTTAGTTGTAACTCTAACCTATCACATAATCTTCAGAAATTTCGTTTTCAGTTTCCTTACCTCTGAAATGCTAACTGTAATAGCTATTAATATGGTTGAAGTTACGCGAAACATCTGGTTCATGGTAAGACTTAGTTTGTATTTAAATGAGTTAACCCTACTAGAAGAGTTAGTACTTTTCAAAACTCTTTGTACCCAGCTCATTATAAGCCTTTGAGGAATTCTTCCTACTTTTTGAGGTATATGAGGAGGGGTGAGGAGCAAGGTGTAGTGTAGTGTGTCGTTTTACTTAATTGGAATTAAGCAACTTCTGGATTATTGAAGTTCTTCGACATTCTCAAATTTCCATGAGGCCAGAAAATACAGTGCCTTTTGCACTGGCAAAATAAAATATAGGATAGCAGGTTTATTTTTCTCCTAAATCAACTGGCTGTCCTGTAGCAATTTTATTGTAAGTTTGATAAGTTGTTCTATGTGAAGGTTTGCAGATGATGACAGAAGAGATAAGGAATTGTACTCATGACCCTAACCAGTGAACTCTAAATTATACTGAAATCATGAAGTATCTAACCATTATTCTCTCTCAGAGTTCATTCTATAGAGATTGCCAAAAGGGCAAAGGGTCAATTGAATTTCAAAGAATTTTACAATGTAACAAGAAAACATAGATAATAGTTTGCTAATTCCCACTCAATGGCAAAATTCTCCTACTAAGATAAATTTCTTTTAAAAATGTCATCAAGTCTCTTCTCAGGTGCAACTTGAATGATATTTTGAGGCTAGCATTCTTTTAGATCAAAGACATCTGAGACTTTGTGAATCCTCTTGGAGCAGTACCCAGCCTATCGCTTATTGAGTTTCAATTACTATGTGCTGACACTGGACTGAGTGCTTTACTAGCTCATTTAAATCTCCTAGTCCCCACTTGTGAGCATGTTTCTGTTATCCAAATGAGGTTTAGAGAAGTTAAGCAATTTGTTCAAGGTCACACAGTTAGGAAGCAATAGAGTCAAAATTTGAGCTCAGGTGGTTCACCCAAGAAGTACATGCCTACTTCCCTATCTTTTAAGGAATGTGTACTGCTCATTCTAGGCTAGCACTATTCCTGGGAAGAACACAAAGTTCAAGGCTTCCAGGTGGGAAGAGGCCTTGGCTTCACAGACAAAAACACAATATGATCATTTTAGTCTCTTCTTGGGACTTTGCTCCAGGTACAAAGTAAGTATGAATTTATGGAACTACAGATGTTAAGGCACCATTCTGTGCTTAAGTTTTACAATTAGCTATGCACTGTAGTTTTTATTAAGAAAATATGTTAGTACAGTATTATATACGTAGTACTGCTTAGTATACAATGTAGGTATAACTAACATAAAATAAGTGGAAGTTGATGTCACATGTTCTGTATTCTTTTTATTAGCATAAATTAATTGTGCAAAGGGGTTTCTTATAATATTTTCACCTATGTATATAATGTACTTTGATTAAATTCACCCCTTCTAATATTCTTTACTCTTTCTCTTCCTCTTCTTCCTCCTCCTTCTCCTCCTTCTCCTCTTCTTCCTCTGCCTCCTTCTTCTTCTTTGCCAGTACTGGGCTTGAACTCCAGGCCTGTCATCTGTTTTGATCAAGGCTGGTGGTAGTAAGACTATCACTTGAACCATGCCTCGATTTCTGGCTTTTCTCTGGTTAATTGTATATAAGAGTTTCTTGGAAACAACTGCCCAATAAATAAGTGGGCGAAAGACTTAAAGAGAAACTTCTCTGAAGAAGAAAGAAGGATGGCCAATAGACATATGAAGAAATGTTCAACATCCCTAGCCATAAAAGAAATGCAAATCAAAACAACATTGAGATATCACCTCACTCCAGTTAGAATGGCAAAAATCAAGAACTCTAACAACAACAGATGCTGGAGGGGATGTGGACAGAAAGGAACCTTACTTCATTGTTGGTGGGAATGTAAACTTGTTCAACCACTTTGGAAAGCAGTATGGAGGTTCCTCAAAAGACTTCACATAGAACTCCCCTATGACCCAGCAATCCCACTTTTGGGCATTTACCCAAATGTTTACAAACAAGACCACACTAAAGCTACCAGCACAACTATGTTTATTGCAGCATTATTTACCATAGCTAAGATATAGAACCAACCCAGATGCCCCTCAGTAGATGAATGGATCAAGAAAATGTAGTATATATACACAATGGAATTCTATGCCTCCATCAGAAAGAATGACATTGCCCCATTTGTTAGGAAATGGAAAAACTTGGAAAAAATTATATTAAGTGAAGTAAGCCAGGCCCAAAGAAACATAGGTCCCATGGTTTCCCTTATTTGTAATATCTAGTATATGTATGAGTCAAGCGGAAAAGGTCAGATAATGTGATGTCAGGAAAATGAACCGTTAGATGTGTATTTTAATGTTTTTTTCTCTCATGCATGTGTTTCTAATGCATTTATAAGATTATCTCTTTGTTGCTTTGTATGTCCCTCCCCCACAGTATAACCCCTGCTTTCACTATATTTGATGTCAGTATAACTTGTGGAGGAGATGGGGAAAAACCAGTTGTTTAAGGATACAGGTGAACCTGTTGCAACAATGAGAAGTACAAGTTGTCATGTCCAAAACGAGCTTTACAACGTCGGTGCAGGGGGAGGGGGGGAAGGGGGGGAAGGAGAAGGATTGGGATTGGGGGGAGGGGGGAGGCTGGGAAGGGATGTGAAGGGTAAACAAAGGAGGAGGCTGCAATGCTTGGTAAGAAATGTACGCATTATCCTGCCCATGTAATTGTAACTCCTCTGTACAGTATGTTCACAAATAAAATTAAATTAAATTAAAAAAAAGAGTTTCTTGGATTTGTCTGTCTATGCTGGTTTCAAACTACAATTAATTAGAAGTATAGGAGTGAGCTACCAGCATCCAGTTTACCCTATTTTTTTACCTATATTTTCCACATTTTTTTTTGTGTCAGTCCTAGGGCTTAAACTCAGGACCTGAGTGCTGTTCCTGCAAGGCTAGTGCGCTTCGTTTCTGGTTTTTTTTTTTTTTTTTTTTAATGGTTAAGTCTCATGGACTTTGCTGCCAAGGATGGCTTTAAATAGGATTCTCAGATCTCAGTCTCCCAAGTAGCTAGAATTACAGGAGTGAACCACCAGCATCCAGCATGGCTTCCATATTTTTATTAGCATTAATTAATTGTACCAATGGACTTTAACATGTATATACATACATACAATGTACCTTTATCTCACCCCTTATACCCTTTTTCTCTAGCCAATCTCAACAGCTAACATTGCTGTTTCTTGATCTCCTTCCTTCCTTCACCTTTTAGATGGTTTTGAAGGGGTTTAATTGTATATGTGCTCTCTATCCTTTCTTTAAAGTTTACTTTATTAGCATATATTAGTTGTACAAGGGAGGTTTACTGTAACATGTCCACACATGTAAACAATGAATCCCGATCAATCTACCCACCTCTGTGCTATGCCCAATCTTCCTCACTCTGTTTATTTAGTGCCAGTCTGGGCTTGAACTCAGGGCCTGAGCACTGTCCTTGAGCTTTTGTGCAGTCTACCACTACTTCTGGCCTTTTGATGGTTCACTGGAGATAAGTGTCTCATGGACTTTTCTGCCTGGGCTGGCCTTGAACTGTGATCTTTGGGTCTCAGCATTTTAGATGTGAGCTCTCTTTAAACCAATTTAACAGATTTCATTATTCTATTTTCCTCCTTGTAGTTAAACTACACTGACTATATTCACTCTTCATTACCCCTTCCTCTCCTGATAGTGACCCTCCCAGCTTGCTCTGCTTTCATGTCGTTCACTTTTTTTCAGTGTGTATTATTAATTGCAGTATTTTAGATGAGCATATTCTGCATTCTTAAGACTGCATCTCATTATCATCTTATAAACAATAACTCATGGTTACTTTTGGCAAACTATGAATCTTATACTTTGCTCTTGGTAAACCTCATATTGTCATCTGGTATTTCTATGTCTACTCACTTTTTCCAAGAAGGCTTTTGTTATTCTAATTCAAAGTCTACATCCATTTTAGTAATTGTAGTAATTGTAGTGAGGCCTCATTTTCTGCTTTAAATTTACCCATGAGCAAATTTAAAGGGTATGACTTCTATGACACAGAAGCCTCTATGAGTATGTGGTACATCTTATGGTACAGGAGTAAGTTCTACACAATGCCACTTATTACTACAGGTTACTTTGAGATAGTAGCTGATTAAATGCTTTTTGGTCCTATTCCCTTGTCTCATCATAGTTTGACTACCTCAGTTAATTGGCCTCTTAACAAAAGACATTAAGCAGGCTTGATTTTTACCATTAGAATGGACCATTTTTATGCTTGTTCAGCATCATGAAAGCCCTAGTTTGCCATGATCTAAGCAAGTCTGGCTTTCATGGCACATAATCATGATACCAAATTCCACCTTTCTCTGCTTCAGTCCAATGGGGACAGATAGATGTCCTCACATCCAGGGGCAAAACATTCTGTTCTGTTACTCCTGTGGCCACATTTTGAAAATGAACCTGTTTCTCATTGGAGTGTTTTCTCAGACAGAGTCCACCTATGGCACCACTTAAAGGGTATGACTACTGTTTGTATGCTAGTATGGAGGAATCTAGGTTGACTCATGCTCACAGGTTTTTTGGGGGGGGAGTACAAGAGGAGAGGGGAGCAAATGAATGGAAAAGGGTGGGCAAATATAGTCATAATATTTAATGTACATATATGGAAGGGAGCCAGGTAATGTGAGGGGATGGTGGTGTTGGGAGAGATGAGTGAGAGTGATGAAGGGTGAAATGGATGAAGATGGATTGTGCTCATAAACTGACATACTGAACAACTACTTAAACATAATAAAAATTAAATTTATAAAAAATAAATTGACCTCGGGCGTTGCTGGCTCACACCTGCAATCCTAGCTACTCAAGACGCTGAGATCTGAGGATCAAGGTTCAAAGCCAGCCCAGGCAGGAAAGTCCGTGAGACGCTTATCTCCAATAAATCATCAGAAAACTGAAAGTGGTGCTGTGGCTCAAGCAGTAGAGCACTTGCCTTGAGCTGAAGAGCGCAAGGACAGTGCCCAGGTCCAGAGTTCAAGCCCCACGACTGACAAAAAAAAATTGACTATGAGTCCTGGAGGCTTTTTTCTCTCATAGTGACTATTAATTGAAATGATTGGTAAAGGGGAAGAATCAAAATTTGACCACAGAAATAGTCACAGAAAATATGGAACCAGATTCCTAAATGATATCTGGAACAATTCACATTATGTCACTTTCTTAAATGACAAGGACACAAATTTCATTTTTTTTTTTTTGGTCCAGTCGTGGGCCTGAATTCTAGGCCAGGACACTGTCCCTCAGCTCTTCAGCTCAAGGCTAGCTCTCTACCACTTGAGCCACAGCACCACTTCTGGCTTTTTTCTCTTTGCTTATGTAGTTCTGAGGAATCAAACCTAGGGCCTCATGCATGCAAGGCAAGCGCTCTACCACTGAGCCAACTTCCCAGCCCAACAAGGACACAAATTTCAAACAGCCATATTTTATCTGCTGAAAGAGAAGGAGTATGACCTTAAAGATCTAAGATGGTGCGGTGCCTGTCTCATGAAAAATATTTTTTGCAACTATAGGTTTCACAATTATAATGTTTCTATTCGTCTTCCTTTTTTCTTTCCTTCTCTTTCAGTATAGACATTAAAAATGAAACTGTAAATAAGTAAAACCCATAGCAAACATCATTGATGAAAAACATTCAGAACAAATATTAATATAGATATATTTTAAATTACTAATGTTCACTTTAGCATGATTGTTTATAGTATGGAGTTTTGCAGGTCTATGACATTTGAGAATATAGATTTCAGATATTGAGTATAGATATTGATATATAATTAGGTTCCTAAATTTCTTTTTAGTTGGTAAAATGTCTGCTGATAAAATCAGTGTGATAGGAGATTCAGCCAAGATTAGGAAAGATTGTTAACATTTATGATTAAAAATTATATTAAATAAAATTTCCACAAGACATCTAAGAGTTTCTGTATTGTATACTGCTGTATAAAAAATTGTTCTGAAATTTAATAGCTTAAAACAACAGATGTTGATTGCCTCACAGTTTTATAGGTCAGGAGTTCAGGAGCAGCTTAGATGGCAGCAACTCAGAGTCTCTATTGGCTACAATCAAGCTGCCATCTGGGACCCAGTCATTTGAAGGCTTCTGTGGGGCTGGAGCATTTGTTCAAGATCCTCCACATGGCCGCTTGCAGAAGACCTCAGTTTTGCCTGACACCATCCTCTCCAAAGGGGTCTTGACTCTCTTCTAGATGTGGTGTCTGTTCCCCAGAGCAAGAGCTCTGAGTGAGAGCAACAGGGGACCACATAGCCTTGGTCCTACTCTTGGAGGTCATTCATCTTTCCTTCTACCATTAATATGCATTAAGTGTGAATTATTAAGTCCAGGAAGTAGGATCTCCCACCTTAAAATTATTCTTTTATTTTTATTCATTTTTATCTTGTATCTTGAAGGTGTACAACATCACATTTATATATACATGATTATACAAATATTTTATTTATATGTATATTAAACAGTGAAATGTTTACAACAGGCAGATTAACATATTCTCTATTTCACATATTCTCAATGTGTGTATGTGTGTGTGTGTGTGTGTGTGTGTGTGTGTGTGTTTGTGTATTAAGGGTACAGTACCTGAATTCCACTCTCTTGGCAAATTTCCATTGTACAATCCAATATCATAGTTTTCCTGATATAAGTGAAATCCCTGGATCCCGTAATTTTTTTTGAAGAAGATAATTGTGTGTGGCTTGTAATTAAATTTCAACTCTGACAATTATTTACGATCTTCTTTTAAAGGAAAGAATGTCAAAGAATATGTAGACTGATTTTGAAATCCTTACAACTAGATCTGTCATATTAAAAAGCATGATTTGCAGGGAAAAGTGGGAGAAAACAAGGGAAGAGGAGATGCTGTTCAAAAAGAAATGTACCCATTACCTGACGGATGTGACTGTAACCCCTCTCTGTACATCTCCTTCATAATTAAAAAAAATCACAATCTGACCTTTTCCTAATTTATCACATATATCTTGGAAGTAGGTTTGAGTTTTCCAACATGTATCCTCGTTCAGCTATATCAGATAAATTGTATCTCTTCACTAAGGCTGTAAACATAGCCATTTTCTCACTTAAAATTAAGTGCCTTTTGGACTTGCATTACTTTTGCTTAATTTTTTAAAAAGCCTTAGTATAATACCGTGTAACTGCAAAGAACATGAATACATTAGGTAGATGCTTAAGACCATGTAAATAAAGAGCAGGATGTGAACCACTTCCATGTGCCCTCATCCTGAGGTCATGGAAACAAGGATCCCCTTGGCCTGTACCCCTGCCCAGTTCTTCCATGGTGGTCTAGCTGGGTTGAATTCTGTTGCCATATTCTTTTATTTATGGAAATGAAAATGGTCATTAAATTGTTTAAGAAAATGAACCTAAATTTTGCTGTAGAAATAGAAAATCACATTATATTCATACCAAAGTTGGTTAAATTAAAGTTGAAGTATTGTGTATTGTTTTTCTGTCTAACATTATTTTATTAAAAAAAAACCAACAACAAAACTTTTTATGTATCTCTAGGCTTCATGTTTATCACTTTAATGGCTCCATAATGGTCTCCTGAGATGTTATGCATAGGTTATATAACATTCTTTAATCGTTAGCTATTTGTATTGTTTCTGACTTTTCCTTCCACTTTCACAAATAATGTTGCTATAAACATCCCTCTACAAATGAGCTTTCTTTTTTTCCAATATTTCAGTCTTTTCCCAAGGGCAAAGTTTCTCAAACAGGATTATGTAGTCAAAGATATGCATTTCTTTTTTCTGAAAAAAACTTTTATTATGGAAAATGTTAAACATATAGATAAAATTAGAAAGACTGAAGTCAATGCACTTAACCTCCTGGCTTCTGTAATGATAAACTTGTAGCCATTCTTGTTCATTTGTGCATCCACCCTTTCCCCAGCATACCATACAAACTGGATTATTTTGAAGCAGATTCAAGATAAACATTTTGGATAGAATACTAACTTTCATATTCATCTCAAATAAGTTTTAAATCTTAGGATCCAAATATGAGCCGGATGCCAGTGACTCACACCTGTAATCCTAGCTACTTGGGAGTCTGAGATCTGAGGATTATCCTAGCTACTCAGGAGTCTGAGATCTGAGGATTATGGTTCAAAGCTAGCATGGGCAGGAAAGCCCATGAAACTCTTACCTCTAATTAACTAGCAAAAAGCCAGAAGTAGAGCTGTGGCTCAAGTGATAGAGCACTATCCTGAGCAACAAAAGCTTAGGGACAGTGCCAAAACCCGACTTCAAGCCCTAGTAATTATATAAAATAAAACTCAAAGATCTAAATATGACATGAGAACCAAAGAATAAAGCATAAGAAAAAAGAAATAGGTTAAATTTCATTCAAATGAACAATTTTCTCTGTAATTGATTCTGATAAGAGAATAAAAATGAAACAATAAAATCAGCTATTAGGAGAAACTAGATCTATCATGTCTATATAAATATGTATAAAACAGAAATTCAAAAGCTAACAAAAACTTTAGCAATTAAAACACCAGAAGAAAATCATATGGATGGCAAATAAGCACATGAAAAGGTCTGCCATGCCACATATTTATATATATTGTAGCAAAATGAAATCTTTTTGCAGATGTAAAGAGACTGATGTAAAGAATCACTATCTACTGGCTCTGAGAAATAATTCACCAATTTTGTAGTAACATGAAGTGCTTGCTGTGTCACACAGCAATCACACCCATTGGCGCTGACTGCAGAGATATAGCAACTCAAGTCCACAGAAAAATCTGTGCCCAAGGGTTTCATTTGTAAGCACTGCAAGACTGGAGACAACTCTAATCTTCACTGGGTGAATTGTTAAATAAGGTGGTACATCTGCATTGTGGAACATTGATCAACAATAAAAAAATACCAAATTATTGATACTTAAGACAACTTGGAAATTTTTTAGGCCTTGATGTTGAGTGAACAACAGCTGGTCTCAAAAGATTACCTTCTTTGTGATTCCATTTATGCAACATTTTTGAAATAACTAACTGGGCCACGGAAGGGAGATTTTTGTAGCGATGGAATAAGTTCTTGAATGCCTCATTATGGTCCTAAGCTCATCACATTTACACATATGATAAGATTTATGTGATAGTCTACACAGAGCATTGCTCTACACAAAAGCATTGCACATCCTCTCCCATTTTATCAATGTCAACTTCCTGGATTCCTTGCTATATGACAATTATGTTTCTATCAGGTAAACTAGTAAATGCTATAAAGCCCTTTTCCTTACAATATTTGCAGCTTTCAACAGATAAATAATTATTTCAAAATGAGTTAAAATTTGAGGCGGGCATTTCTGTTCATAGTTTTAAATTTTTACAGGTGAAATTAGTGCATAGAGACCTCCAGTCCTGGAGAAACCTGCATAGAGAAACCTGCATAGAGAAACCTGCATTCTACTCATCTTTGACGCATCACTCTGCTGTAGAGCCAGGGTGAACTGCAAGAGAAACACTAGGCAGGTTTGGTGGTTCCTCCAGGAAGACAGAAGCTTTCCAGAGCATTATCTGAGGACGTGTGACCAAAGTCATGAAGAGTGGCTCTTTTCTCTTCGCTGGGTCATTTCTCTGAGGAAGAAGAATCCAGATGGAAGTACTACATACTTATTACATCTGAAACTTGGAAAAATGTTTCCTAAAGTCAAAAATGCAGCATATGAATGCTTAGATCCTCAAACCAGGCACAGACACATGAAAATCCTAGAATGGGAAGGGAAGAGATGGATACAAACAATAGTTACGGAGCTCTTTGAAGATAACACGTTAGTTAAGAAGAAATGCATATACATGCACCTTGCTTGTGTCCTTCTTTATACCAGGAAAATTAGTGAAGTTTGGCCACCGAGAGAAATGAATGCCTTCACTGTGACTGAAACAACAATAACAACGTACCCTTATTCTTCAGACCCAATAGGCTTCTTTCAGGTACCATGTTGTAATTTCTGTGGTATTTCATACTGATGTTCTTCTTGAGATTTCAGACTCTCTTTGGCTTTTGATATCTGGCCTCACATTTTCTTCTAACAGATATCTTTCTCGAACGACACTCATAAACAAGCAGTTCACAAGTCCCACTCTTCTCAGCCATCTTAGTCCCCACAAATCCCTCTGCTCAGACTGCAACTTCCCCTTCTATGACTCTTGAATTCTCCTTTTCCTGAAAGACCCAGAGGGGTCATCTCCCATATGGAATAGCTTCATTTGGCTCCAAACATACTTGGTTACTGTTCTCTGGGCTTTTCCTTTATCTTAAGAACTTTCTGCTCTCCTGTCTATTCATCTATGAATGTGCTTCTCTCTACTCAGTGATGAGTTTCCTGAGAACAAGGCTGAGGCCCAGTTTGTCTTTGAACGTTCAACACTCAGCATAGTATCTGGTGTACTGTAAAGAACCTAAAAGTCACAGAGAACATTTGTTGCGCAGTTACATGTGGCAAGTATGGTTCTAAGCCACCTGCACACACTCTCTCTTTATCCTCACAGCATTATGAGATGACGTCTATTTTGCCCCATTTTCCACATGAGGAAATGGTACTTGATTTACAATTAATTGTGCTTAAAGTGTGCTTGACGAGTATTTGTTGAATGAGAGATAAGGAATGGATGAATGCCAAACTATTAAGTCCTCTCCCTGGGAAAAGGACCCTAAAATATTCCTCTGAATTTAATTCATTGCAGGAAGGCTGCCAGCCCATATGTTATCCTGGCAGAAACAGTTGCATTTTATGATCTGAGAAAGATTGCAACCCCTCTCCATTATCGCGGTCCATTTGCTGATTCTGAAGCACACTCTGAGATGTATAACTAGACACATGCCACTGAGAAATTTCATGTAAGGGGCACACATTTTGTAGCTTCAGTGGTAGGTATGATGGTTGATTTGTTTTTCTGTATTGAGAAATTGTTGAATTCTTAACCCAAAGCAAGAGATATATTTAAAAATCTTCTATTATGATATCCCATAAACAGTTATTTTGGTGACTCTTCTCTTTTTATTTTTATTTTTTGTGCCAGTACTGGGGCATGAACTCAGGGCCTGTAGATCTTCCATGGCATTTTGTTCAAGGTTATCAATCAATCACTTGAGCCACAGCTTCACTTTCTGGTTTTTTTTTCCTGATTAATTGAATATAAGAGTCTCACAGATATATCTATATAGGCTGATTTCAAATGGAAATCTTTTTATCTCAGTCTCCTGAGTAGTTAAGATTACAGGCATGAGTTACCAGGGCCTACCCTGTCTTGTCTTTAAATGTGTTTGGGTACTATAGGAGGAACATATTTTGATTCTGAAAGAATTTTCTGTAGGGAGAGGAAAAACATAAGTTTGGAATTAGATGCCTGAGATCAATGCCAATAAGCAGATGATTTTGGATGACCGATGTAATTCTTAAGCTTCAGCTTCTTTGGTAGATTAAGGAATACTTACATAGCACCCATGACATGGTAGCGTCTGTTAGACATGTTAGCCCCTATTAGCCCTTGTTAGACATGTTAGACTAGAGCGTTCAGTCTGCAGGAAAAGAAAGGGTCCTTCCAAGAGTTTACACAATGCATGCTGGAATAAGATTTTCACTTGACACTGGAGATCAGGTACTCTTATCTTTCATGTCCCTTAAGGATTAAACTTGACCATTTACAAATAGAAAACAAAAACTTCTCAAATATTACCCCCCAACCAATCAGTTCCTAGTTTGTAAACTTAGAAGTGTTCAACACTCTCCAAATCTAATAGTCCAAATGTATCAATATGTACTTGAAAAGCCTGGAAGTAAGTACATTTTATATTTTAAAAGACTTTGAACTTTATTTAGCTGGTTGTTGAGGAGATAAAGCATATCATTAACTCTCAGGATATATATATTTTTTAAAGGAAGAAATAACAATGACTTTAATATATTTTATTATATAGATTGTTTTATTTATTTGCTTGATTAATCTATTTATTGCCAGTACTTGGGCTTGAATTCAGAGCCTTGCTTGTCCAAGCCTGGCACTCTACCATTTGAGTCCCACTCCCACACTTGACTTTTTGCTGATGAATTGGAGATTAGAGTCTCAAAGATTTGTCTATCCAGGCTGGCTTCCAACCTTGTTCCCAGATCTCAGTCTCCTGAGTAGCTAAGATTACAGGCATGAGCAACTGATATCCAGTAAATAGTGTGTTCTAAATGGATCAATGTGGAGTTGCAAGGAAAACAACTGGAAAATAGGTGGGGACATGAGAGCACTGCAGATAGAACTTGTTCTGGTGTTACAGACATTCTGGTGCCGATTGGAAGTATCTCCATTGTTAGGGTCCCTTCAAGTAATTCTAATAGACATTTTGGCTAGTGTCATTTTATTTCTATTTTTATTTTTAATTTTTTTTGGGTGTGAGGCTTGAAGTCAAGGCCAGGTTGCTGACCCTGAGCTCTTGTGCTCAAGGCTAGTGCTCTACTACTTTGAGCCGTAGTGCTATTTCCAATTTTCTGGTGGCTAGTTGGAAATAAGAGTCTTACGGACACTCTTGCCTGGGCTGGCTGGTTTCAAACTGTGATCCTCAGATCTCAGTCTCCTGAATAGCTGGGATTACAGGTGTGAGCCACCAGTGCCCAGCTAATGTCAATTTTTTGTTACCTATTGCCATGCTAGCCGCTAGTTGTCCTTTTTGTTTCTTTGTCCTTTATTTCATGAAGAGAAGATGGTATTCCTTTCTATAACGTAATCTGCCCTTACCATATTTTACAAGGAAATAATCTTTGAAGATCTTTGAATTTTCTATCAATAATTATTATTATATCTTTCCTGTGGTACTGTACAGAGGGGTTACAGTTACATGAGTAATGAGTACATTTCCTATAGAGCACTGTTACACCCTCCTTTGTTTTTCCCCTACTATCCCTTCCTTCTCCTCCTCCCCAACTCCCCTCCACAACCTGGTTTTCAACATAGTGTTTTGTACATCTCATTGTTACAATGGGTCATCCTGTATCCTTGTTTCAGCATTTTGTTATTTCCCTTCCCCTCCCCAAATTATAAAAATGTATGTACAAGATGCAGGGCACTGGAATCAAATACAGTGAAAACAGTGGTTATTCCGTGGGGGAAGAGCACACAAAAGAACAAAAATTCATATAGTACATTAAAAACAACAGTGACAAAGGAAAAACCTCTTGTCTCCCTATCTTGGGGTTCATTTTGCTTAGCATCATCTTATATGGTCATATGTACATAGCTTTTCTATTTGTCTGATAAGATTATCCTAGATGTAATAACTATAATTAGTTTTTTTT
>NW_012267374.1:3017271-3021464 GCF_000151885.1 Dipodomys ordii | reverse complement strand
AAGGGTAAACAAAGGAGGAGGCTGCAATGCTTGGTAAGAAATGTACGCATTATCCTGCCTATGTAATTGTAACCCCTCTGTACAGTATGTTCACAAATTAAATTAAATAAATAAATAAAAAATAAAAAAAGGAAATGTACTCATTATCTTGCCCATGTAATTGTAACCCCTCTGTACAGTATGTTCACAAAAAATAAAAACTTAAATTAAAAAAAATGGTCTTCTTAGCTTGGTTTTTGTACTTGCTATTACATATGATGTTGTCTCAAGGTTGATATTTTATTATGAATTAATTGGGTATTTTATCATGTTTTCTTTACTGGCAATTGATACATACTATTTTTTCTTTACTTAGTAAGACAAATTTTATCAATCCAGTTCCCAACATTGCTTCTGTTATGTATATATTATGTTCATTTAAGGAGACAATAGTATTTTCTATTACTGAATTAAAGAGCTTTGACTTCAAGCTGGCTGAAGTAACTTGTCTATAATCACAGGGAGGCAGATCTAAAGTTGGAGGTCAGCCTGGAAAAACCTGTTTCAACCAACAAGCCAGGTGTGGTAGTTCACATCTGCAACCCCAGCTTGGAAGGCATACATAGGAGTATCATGGCCTGGGCAGGATAACTATCTGAAAAATCACTGAAAGGATTAGGCACATAGCTCTGCTGCTTAAGAATGATAGAACTCTTAGCAAGCACAAGGCTCTGAGTTCAGTTTTTAGCAATAGTGCTAAAAAAAAAAGAAAGGGAAAAAAACCTTTTGCTTTAATTTTTAGTGAGATTAGTTTATTGTTTTATACTATCATTAGGTTTTAGTGACAAAGCTGTGCTACATTTCCACTGGGCATTTTTACAAACATTCTTTTTCTTTTTCTTTTTGGCAGTCCTGTGGCCTGAATTCAGGGCCTGGGCACTGTTCCTGAGCTTTTGTGCTCAAGGCTGGAGAGCTACCACTTGAGCCAGACCTCCACTTCTGCCTTTTTGGTGGTAAATTGGGGGGAAAATGTCTCATGGGTTTTCCTGGCTGAGCTGGCTGTTAGCCACAATTCTCAGATCTCAACCTCCTGAGGTAGGTAGGATTACTGTCATGAGCCAGTGGTGCCTAACTTTGTTTTTACAAACTATTTAAGAAAAATGTTCTTTCACTTAGTATTTAGTATTATGGTATTGAAAAATGTTTCTTGCACTTCCATGCTTAGATCTTAGCCTCCTGAGTAGCTAGGATTACAGACATGAGCCACCAATGACTGAAAGTTGTTTGAGCTGAGAATTGAAGACAGAATGGAGATAACCACGGGAATTGTCTGGTAGTGAAGTGCATTCCAGTAAGCTTTTTGTGGATTTGTTTTTGAGATAGCGTCTCTTTAACCGATCCAGGCTAGCCTGGAACTCCTAGCCTCCTGAGATTAGTGCTGAGATTATAGCTGTGCCCCACCACATCTAATGGGAAGTTTTGGAAAGGGACATCAAATGCTTCATGGGCCCATTGACTGAGTGGATGGAAATGGCACCTAAGGGGAAAGCTGGACAGTGCACAGTATGAGGCATGCGTGAGTGTAGGTGGCGCTGAAGTTTCCTCAGGGCAGGAGCATCTGGGTGGCTGGAGAGGCTGTTCACTTGGATAGTAAACCCTGAAAGAGGTTCACACTCTGGAGTGCAGAGCAAGAGTTCCATTACACTCGATTTGAATACTCTGTATGTATTATTCAAGTTCTAGTCAAGAAAATAGCAGGCACACAGGTCCAGTGTATTTAATCTAAGGAATGGATTTCATGGATTTACTCCGGGTAGTATTTAATCTAAGGAATAGATTAAACAGGCATTGGAGAGAAAAAAATAACAAAAGGGAAAGCACAGAAGTGAAGCACAGTTAGGCAATAAAGAGGGAAGCTGCTATTCATATGTCTGTGTGTGATAAGGAAAGAGGAGAGGCCGTTAGAATCTAGAGCTGGAAGAGGGCTACACCCAGCTGGGACCCAGACTCTCACCTGTGACTGAGGGGCCCTGGCTGGTGCAGGACTCCCAGGGGAGGGGAGGCATGCCGCAGGCATGGCAAGAATGTGTGCAGTCTAGAAACCAGAAGGGACCTCAGCAGCCACAAGCAATAGCTGTTAACTCTTGCACAAGATGCTGACAGGTAGGGCCTATTTACACATAGGGCCTCTGTTGGCTAAACCTAAACACAGATAGTTAGCAAAGGAAGAATGAGAACAGGAGAATCTCTGCCTTAGCATTACAATACAAGAATACAGAAGTTGGTTTAGAGCTGAACGTTCTATAATTATAAAATCTGTCACATAAAATGTGAACCTTAGAAGTGGTGCTGTGGCTCAAGTGGTAGAGTGCTTGCCTTGAGCTGAAGAGCTGAGGGACAGAGCTCAGGCCCAGAGTTCAAGCCCCACACTTCACACACACACACACACACACACACACACACACACACACACACACACAATTTGGAATCTGAAGCCCAAGAAACAGCTCATATAGACATATAAATATCGAAATGGCCACTGTCCACACAGACCAGCACTGCTTAATAGAAATAGCATCTAAGCTACATAGGTACTCAAAAATTTTATTAGCCATATCATACAGTGGGCCCAGACACCAGTGGCTCATGCCTATAATTCTAGCTACTCTGGAGGCTGAGATGTGGATGATCTAAGATCAAAGCCAACATGGACAGAAAAGTCTACTAAACTCTACATCTCCAACATAATCAGGAAAAAATCTGGGTTGGAGATGTGGCTCAAGTGGTAGAATATCAGCCATGAGCAAAATGTGTAGTAAGTGCTAGACCCTGAGTTTATTCAATAATACTGCTAAAATACTGGTGAATTGTTTAAAGCAATATTTATTCAGTAATTCCACAATAGTAGAGGTTTAAGATGTAACTAACAAAAATATTTATCAGATTCTTTACTTTTGCATTAATTTTTACACTAAGATCTTGAGTTATATCATGTGAATTACGCTTACAACAATGTCTTAGTTCAGAGTGACCTTTAAGTGCTCTGCAGGTACATGTGACTGGTGAATGACTTAAAAGAACAGCACAGGTCTCTTTTAGTATGAGAAAACCTAAAAAGGACTTACACAGTTAGAACTGATCCCTTGTCACAAATCTGAGAAATCCAAATACAAGAAGCCAGATAAAGCCAGAATTCACAGTCACAAAGACTGTGAATGGAGGAATGCCAGCGGATGGTGGTGTCCTGAAAATTCCAGGGTTTAGGGAAGGTTCCCATACCCAACCTCCCTCCCCCAGGAAAGAAAGACCATGAAAAATGTTCATTTCCTTGGGAGACATGGTAGTTATTAATGGCCATTAAAATAGCTTTTCCTTAGGAGCACTGTTGTGTGCCAGATTAGAACCATTCAAGCACCAAGAAGATTCGGAAATGAGTGTAGTAGATATAAATAATATTCCAAGTTTGTTCAGAGGGAAAAGGCATAAAGGGAACAGTAAATAGAATTGGAAGGGAAAGAATAGGGAGTATGGAAATGTATGAGATTATTTTAAAATCCTATTTACATTGTAATAGAATAGACGGATAAAGAAGGAAAGGCCAATGGTACAATAGGAAGAAAGAATAATTCCCAACGTGAGGAGAGAGCAAGGCATGACAACTGGGATTTTGCAGGAAGAAATGAGGAGAGAAGGGGTTAGATGCGAATTGCTTGGAAGATTAAGTGGTGGGAAGCAGAAATGACTTTCACCTGAGAAGAGAGGGCAGTAATCTGCTAAAATGGATGACATGATGGGAGAGGAAGTGGACCAAAGACCCATTAACAGGATTACTAGGACTATAGAGATCACAGTGAAGGCAGAATATGAATTTAGTGCACTACTGATGAACGGGTATTTGCCTGTTCCATGTTTAGACTAGTGACCAAGGGAAGTCCATGGACATTACCATAAGATTTTTTTTTTCTTTCTGATTCTGATTTACTGAGTCAAGTGAGTTAAGCCAAGAGGTTTCAGTATTAACATAATTTTCTTCAGGACCTATAAACATGTCATGGATAAACAATGATGTCTCCTACTTTTTATGTTTTAAAATATTTTGTGCAGGCGCTGGTGGCTCATGCCTGTAATCCTAGCTACTCAGGAGGCTGAGATCTGAGGATCATGGTTCAAAGCCAGCCCAGACAAGAAAGTCCACGAGACTCTTATCTCCAATA
>NW_012267374.1:3011253-3013731 GCF_000151885.1 Dipodomys ordii | reverse complement strand
GCTGTCCCTCAGCTCTTCAGCTCAAGGCTAGTGCTCTACCACTTGAGCCACATTGCCACTTCTGGCTTTTTTTTCTTTTTTGCTTATGTGGAGCTGAGGAATCGAACCCAGGGCCTCAGGCATGCAAGGCAAGTGCTCTACCACTGAGCCACCTTCCCAGCCCTAAAGGTGTAGCCCAGGCTGGTCTCGAACTCGTGATCCTCCTGCCTCATCCTCCTCGTTGATTAAATGTGTAAAGGAAGCCGGGCGCTGGTGGCTCACGCCTGTAATCCTAGCTACTCAGGAGGCTGAGATCTGAGGATCGTGGTTCAAAGCCAGCCTGGGCAGGAGAGACCATGAGACTCCTATCTCCAATAAACCACCAGAAAACCGGAAGTGGCGCTGTAGCTCAAGTGGTAGAGCGCTCGTCTTGAGCTGAAGAGCTGAGGGACAGCGCCCAGGCCCAAAGTTCAAGCCCCACGACCGACAAAAAAACAAAAACAAAATGTGTAAAGAAGTTTTATAGTGATAGCTGTGACATTCACACAATGTACACCCCACGATACTCTCCCTTCGCCCTTTCCTCTTCCCTTTTAACAGTCTTTGGTGAGTTTCACTGCGCTAGTTTAATATCTATCACATAAAATATATTTCTATAATATTCAGTCTCTATCACTCTCTCCTTTTCCCTCTTCCCCACCTGCTGGTTTTCCCTAAAAAAAAACCCCACAAAAACATATCTCTTACAGCTATGTCATATTGTAGTTTTTTTTTAAAAATAGATTACACATATGAATGAAAACCTATGATGTCTTTTTTGAGCCTGGCTCATCATGCTTAATATGATCATCTCAAGTTCCATCCATTTTTGTGCAAATAACATTATTTCAGTCATTTTTTTTGTTATTTTAGTCTGTTTTGTTGTTGTTGTTGGTTGTGGGGCCTGAACTCTGGGCCTGAGCACTGTCCCTGAGCTCTTCAGGTCAAGGCTAGTGCTCTACCACTTGAGTCACAGTGCCACTTCCAGCTTTTTCTGCTTATGTGGTGCTGAGGAATTGAACCCAGGGTCTCATGCATGCAAGGAAAGCACTCTACCTCTGAGCCACCTTCCTAGCCCCAATTCATTATTTTTATAGGAATAAAGCTGAGTACCATATTTTCTTTACCCAGTTATTATTTGTTGGACATCTAGACTAGTTCCATATCTTGCCTATTATAAATAATGTGACATTTGTGTACAGATTTCTCTTGTATATGTTATTTTATATTCCTTTGAATATGTATGCCCAAAAGTCCTATAGCAGGATCATACAGGAATTCTATTTTTAGTTTCTTGAAGAACCTTTATACTGATTTCCATACTGTCTCCACCTATTTACCTTCCTACAAACAGTGTTGAGGGCTTTTAAACTGCTGGTGGTAGGTACATTGGAACAACCTATGGCCTATATGATGGCATATCAGGGTAGGATTCAAAGCCTTTAAAAACAATAATTCTTTACATAGTAATTTATCATTTAGGGATTTACTCTAAGAAATGCATAAATATCTGAAAAGATAGATATGAAAAGACAATTAAGCAGAATGTTATATAAATGTGGAATACTAATAACAACCCCATTGAGACCTACTAATATGAGATAATATTAGTAAAAGCATTTCTTTTCAATAGAAATAAGATGAAAGATGTAGATGCCCACAGACATGAACCTTAAAACCTTGACTCTCTGTATAATGCAGGGTCCAGCACTATCCAATTCATGTATTCTTACTTCTATCACCCCTGCCCATGCTCCCCAGAGAGCATCCATAGTTACATTTGTGATCCTAGGTCCTAGATACCCTCCCCTGAGGATGCCTTCCCTGGGGATGCAGGTGAACTTGGCAAGGTTGATTGAGAGCCAGCTGCTCCACTAGAAGTCTTTGGGTGACCACTCAAAGGAGCAAATAAAAAGCGATATGATCCCTTTAATATAAACATGGCTTTTCCTTGGGACAGAAACACTGGAAATCTCTTATCATTTGGGATCTCTGAGAGCAAGCTTCCCTTCTTTTATGAAAAGATTGAGAGTAAACAATTGAGTGAACTCGTAAACTCTTCAGACATTCTCTTACTTGTGGGCATGGATGTAGTCTATCTCTAGGGACAGCTATGTGGCCTAATTTATGTTGTCCTTTACAACAGTATGCCTACCTTTAGCTTTTTATCTCACATGTTTCTTGTAGAGAGGAGAATTAGCTTTGTCACAGCAGAGGAGATTGTAAAAGAATTATCCCATAAAGAAAGTAAATAATCAACAAATGGCTATGCACATTATGGTATGGCTATACTATGAAATATTTGGTAACAGTTTAAAAATCATACAGTAAAGGGGCTGGGAAGGTGGCTCAGTGGTAGAGGGCTTGCCTTGCATGCCTGAGGCCCTGGGTTTGATTCCTCAGCACCACATAAGCAAAAAGAAAAAAGCCGGAAGTGGCGCTGTGGCTCAAGTGGTAGAG
>NW_012267374.1:3006187-3011203 GCF_000151885.1 Dipodomys ordii | reverse complement strand
CTCTACCACTTGAGCTACAGTGCCACTTCCGGTTTTCTGGTGGTTTATTGGAGATAGGAGTCTCACGGTCTCTCCTGCCCAGGCTGGCTTTGAACCACGATCCTCAGATCTCAGCCTCCTGAGTAGCTAGGATTACAGGCGTGAGCCACCAGCGCCCGGCTGTATAATTAGTTTTAATGATCACATATCTAAAGTTTTCTTACCTAAAAAGTCACTGGATACATAGCCAGGAACTGGTGGCTCACGCCTGTAATTAATCCTAGTTCTTCAGGAGGCTGAGATCTGGGGACTTTGGTTTGAAGCCTGCCTGGGCTGAAAAGTCCTTAAGACTTATGGCTAATTAACCAGAAAAAGTCAGCAGTGGAGCTGTGGTTTAGTGGTAGAGCACCAGTCTTGAGCAAAAAAAGCTAAGAAACAGCACTCAGGCCCTTAGTTCAGGCCCCAGGACTAGCAACCCCCACCCCCACTTAAAATAAAGAACACTGTTCCAATCATTTAGGATTGGGTTGGTCTGTGGCGCAGGTGCTTGCATACGCGCATGCGCGCGCGCACACGAACACACACACACACACACACACACACACACACACACACACACACCCCTACCTTTCCTAAACAGAAGAAAGTAAAATTTACAATGTTATAGTATCACACAGGAAGTTCATTTACTCTTATCTATTTTAATGAGTCAATATTTCAAATGCCTTGTCTTATTCCTTCCCCGTGTTTCACTTATGTAAGTGTTAATTACACCGTTTAATAAAATGTTGGCACTAATGCTATGATCAACATTGCCTGTATAGCATTGTGAAGTGCAAACCTAAAACTATCAGCCTGGCTTTCTTAAGCTGCTTGTTTAAATGTTATATGAATTCTTATCACGACAGTACTGCTGTATCAGAGAAAAACATTTTCTAAACTGTTCTGATAATGAATGCATGATAGCAAGAATATAATACTCTTAACCTGGCAATTCATCACCCAAAAAACAATTTTCCCAGATGATATATTGCCAAGATGCCTGCTGCTGGTTGTGAATAAAGAAGAGACCACACATTGTTCAGGAACTATAATCTAGTATTACTAAACAATAAAAAGACAGATGTACAAACAGCCTTTGGATTGAGTATAATTATCTAAATTATTGGAAAATATCCTTAAATAGCTTCCCTCAAAACTTACTTGCATTGAAGGATTTTTGAGACTGCTCTCTTTCCTCAAACTCGTCTTGTCAACAATTAATTGAGTCCTCATTTTCAGCTGTGCACTCTATTGAGTCCCAATTAGCCCACTGTTAGTCTCCTTACTACTACTCAGAGTTGGAAACCAGTGTCTTTTCCAACCCACAAATCCACCGTTCACTGTGAAAAGTGACACAACAGCAACATTTCGGAACCACCACGGTCTACTGAATGCAGCAAACATGTCTCCATGTATAGGCAGAATGCTTGTCAGGGCTCCCTGAGTAATGGCTGAGTTTTCATACATAGGATTAGGTAATGTTACTCAATGAAGTAAATTTATGTTTGATTTTTTCCATCCTCTTCCAAACATAAAAGCTGTAAACAGCCACAACGCTTTGAAAATGGAATGGCCTTCTATGACCCCTCAGGCTGAAATGTAAGAGTTTTCTGCCGCTGATTCATTCTCATTCCCATGGAAACAGTCACCAGGAATGACTCTGCTGTCATTATTTTCCAGCACTTACTCTGGTCCCCACGATCGGGTGCTGTGTCCACGAGGAAATGAGCATGTCTAGCAGAATGGACTCAAGTGGCTGTCAAGCAGCAGGCTGAAAGTCAGATACTTCCCAGACATCTGGCTCTTAAAAAGATGTATCTTTATGTGTTTCTAATTATAAAAGGAATATATAGCATAAAACCTCTACAAGGGTGCAATAGAAACTAAAAATAGTCATTACATAGGGAGAGTTGGGAACTGGGCCAATGAGCGACTAGCTGTGATTTCTTCTTTCAGTTTTTATTTTAGCTTTTTATTTTATGTTGTTTATTTTGCTATTATCTTTAAGTAGTTGTACAAAGGAGTTGCCATTTAATAAAGCAGTTTATGAATATAAGGTATCTTGATCAATGTAATTTTTGAATTTTATGCTATTTATTTTTGGAGACAGGTTCTCATTTTGAAGCACAGCCTGGCTTGATACTTTCTATTCTCCTTTGTTAGCTTCCTGAAAGCTGAGATTATAGGCATATGCCACTATGCCCCATTTCTTTTTAAGATTTTACCATAGAAAAATTTAGGCATAAGAAAAATAAAACAATATAGTGGATCACCAGGGGCCATTTAACAAACTTCAGTATTTATTAACTCATAGTAAATCTCCTAATACCCACTGGGATTATTTTTAATTTAAATTTTCAGATATCATACAATTGAACTTCAAAAATTAAATTCAAAATTCATTAAATTAAATTCATTAATTTAAATTAAAAATTGAGACATCATAAAATTGAATCCACAGATATTCAGTAGTATCTTTAAATTATGAGTACTTTAAAATCTATAAATGCAATGCAATATCATATTGTAATATTTTCACAATAATTTAAAATATCATTGAAGAGTTGCTTTAATAATAACTGTATTTCTTTTTCTTTTAAAATAATCAAATCAAAAAAATAAAATAATCAAATCCACAATACTCTTCATTATAAATTTCAGATAACTAATTAATTCTCACAGAACGTCTTTGCTGGTTGTTGCCAAACTCTTATATTTGTAGCCAAACTGTGGTTGTACTTTAACCATGATCTGAGAAATCTGCTAACTCTTTTCCCAATCAAAGAATTGCCATTAAATTTGATGGTATCTACCATTAAATGATTTCTCTTCCTTCTATAAATCCAGTCCACTAAGCAGAACTTTCCTGTGTTTTCAGCAGTACTGGCTTCCTCAGTGCTAGCCATCATTGTAGACTTCTGTGTGGTTTCAAAGAATGGACCATTGTTTAGTAAGGTCTTTCAACATTTTTCATTTTCCCCCCCATAGCTGGCTTTTTTTCATGTCCTCGCCCCAGTAAGATCCTGGATGGTACTTGATTAGGAATTCTCCTAAATCTCTTTAAAATATTCAGCTTTTCCTCTGCTTCTGTGTCCTCTTGAAGTTAACACAACAGAATTTCCTACATGCTGGATTGTGCCAGTGGTTTCCATGGTGTCATTTCCCATGTTCCACTATCCCCCGTGTCTCTGCAAGCTGGAGGTTTGAGCAGAGCCAGGTCTGACCTCTGACGAGAAGGTTTCAGAGACGGTGCTTTGGTCTTTTGCTCGAGCACTGGACAGGTGAGATTGTCTCCCTTTTTGTGAGGTAGCAGAGGTGGCTGAAACTTACCTACATACATTTATTACATTGGGAAGCTGAAAACTGAGCTAATTAATCATCTGCTCAAAAAGATTAACGAGAGAATGTTTAAAAGGTAAGAAGAAAGGAAGGCGGTACAATACCATCACTGTGATAAGTAGGCTGTGAAAATGGTGGTCATCCCAAGTAACCAGAGGGAGCCTGGGAAGCCAGTCCACCTGGTGTTCTGGAAGTCCAACCCGGCCATTTCAGGTAGCCTGGTCCCATATGTGGTTTGGCGCCATCTAGTGGCTGGTGGCACTGGAGGTAAAAACAGATGATGATGTCAAGACCCGCCCTTCTGCCCCCATGAAAGGGAACAATTTTGTCAATGCAATCTGCGCTATAAGGATATTGGGAACAATAGGACACACTTGAACCTTGGTGTTTCTCAAGCAAGGATGCCCTACCATTTCTTTACTAGGCTTTCCCTTCAATTTCTCTATCATCTCCTGAAATTTACATTTCAGTTTTAAAAATTGAGCAGTTACATTTGAAAATAGGCATTAGCTGAGCATTGTAGCCAATTACTAACGGCACTGCAGCCATATTTATATTGCTATGAGAATACTTTTACTGTACGTATGTGAATCATGAAGAAAATCAAATGCACTTGTAAACTTGCTACTCATGGAAAACAACTCCACCATTTAGGCATACTGGTTTCCAAATATTCATGCAATTTCTTAATACATACACTTACATCTGTAAAGCCAAGATCCTGTACTTCTAGACGCTGTTATACAAAATGAGCCTTATAACCTAGGTTGTAGTAGACACGGCATGTAGGGCTATCCATTTCATAAGGCCATGCTAATGCTGTCCATCTCATTCCTTGATCTGGGTCACTGGGCCAAGCAGAGAGAAAACTAAGCAAAAATCTGTCCCCAAATCTCCCCAGGACAGAAGGGAGACCTTCAGAGATGCACTGTGGTGAAGCAGACCTCTCCTGATGGCTACACACTGGCCAGAAGGTTTGAAAGGCACTGAAGTAACCTTAGCTTAAGTGTGATTGAATATATCTGTTTCCACTTAGAACAAACATTTTGGTTCATATAATTGAATTTAATGGTATATTATGAAAGTGCAAGTTTTCATATGTTTATTAGCCCTAACTCATTGGTTCAAGAGGGAGACAGTATGTGCAGTAGAGATTTTATTGTTTCTGAGGTTTATGTCTGATTTCCTTTTAGTCTTTATGCATTATTCTTTGTTGACAGAAACAATGGTCTTCTTAGATAAAGAAGGTCGCTACATACTAATTAGGGGATCTCTCCTTCAGGAGGATTTTACAATTCTAAATATCTATTCGCCAAACAATGGAGCACCCAAATTTATCCAAGAAACACTACTTTCCCTCAAATCCCACATAGATCCAAAGACATTAATTGTTGGGGATTTTAACACACCACTCTCCCCACTAGATAGATCAACATGGCAAAAACTCAACAGAGAAACTGCAGATCTAAACAGCTGCATATATCAATTAGATTTAACAGACATCTACCAAATATTTCACCCAGCAGCATCAGAATACACGTTTTTCTCAGCAGCACATGGAACGTTTTCTAAAATAGACCACATTTTAGGCCACAAAGCAAACTTGTCAAAATTCAGAAACATTGAAGTTATTATACCTTGCATTCTCTCTGACCA